>NC_090767.1:52379178-52386678 GCF_036898095.1 Palaemon carinicauda | reverse complement strand
GACATTCCGTGTCGTTCATCACCTGTCACCCTCCTCTCAATCAGATTCCAAAGATACAGTTATTTTACTTGAGGTCTGCTGTCAAAGACCTTCTCTTACAAGACGAGGTTCAGATTATGCCGAGAAAGAAGTATGACAGGTCTTCAGGCTTCTACGGCAATTTGTTCATAGTCTTAAAGGTGACAGGGGTTGGAGACCAGTCATCAACTTGTCTGATTTGAACCGTTTGGTTCTTCAAACACTATGCAAAATGGAGACTCCCAGCACAGTCCTAAAAGCAATCAGACAAAACGACTTCCTACTGGCCATAGACCTCAACACATGTACTTTCAAACGCCATTCCATCCAAGATCAAGAAAGTATGTCTGCTTTGTTCTAGGGGAAATGAGATTCCAATTTAGAGTCCTTTGATTCGGCCTGTCTACAGCCCAACAAGTGTTCACAAAAGACTTCACCCTGGTGTAGTCCTAGGCTCACATCCTGGGCATCAGACTTTAGCATTACCTTGACTATTAACAGTTACTGGCAGTCCAAAGCTCAAACTCTACACCACAGAGACCTTCTTTTTGAGTTTTCTAAAGAACGTGGAGCCTAGATAAATCTTGAAGTCGGTCCTCAATCCTCAAAGCTGTCCTGCAGTACAGTACATGGACATGAGTATCGATACGGTCCAAGCAAGAGCCCACTATAATAAGGTGAGGCTGGTGTCGTTCTTCTTTGTACCAGACTTTGTTGCAAATCTGCAAAATCCATCAATTAATGATTGTTGATTTAACTCCTCTATTTTTTTGCTTAAGGAAGAACTTGATAATCCTCATGATCTGTTACTCTGTCCTGTAAGGGCTCTCCGCTTCTACTGTACTTGAAGTGTACCTGATAGTGCTTTCCTACAGTACTACACCTTTTGTAAGTATGTAAAAGACGAAAAAGAAAGCCACTAAGACTAACGTCTCTTGTCTTTGCGAAATCATTCTCAAAGCTGGATAAGCACCAAGAGGAATCCTCCTCTGAAATGAATCCCCAAGCACAAGATGTCACATGGATTACTGCCACTCAGCGACCCAAGTTCTAAAAGCTGGTTTGTTCCCATGAAAAAATAAGAGTCATTCAAAATGTGTAAACTCTTGCACCCAATATGGCATGCCCTACTCGCCTATGTGTCAAGTCGACAGGCTGTGGTTTGAAGTGGGAAACCCACTCTAGCTTCGGACGTACTGACGTTCAGACGTCAATTTTTTACCTTTCAAGTTTTCGTCACTTTTGGGTTAATTTAAGGGTTACACAAACACGTGTGTTAAATGCGGGAAAAAGAGCCATTCTCTCAATACGTCAGTAATGGACCATATAAACATCTATAACTTTTTAGCATAAGTTCAGAATTCCTAGAGAACGTTGAGTTTGCATAAAATATTTTCTTCACTAACACTCGTCTCGAGAACTTAGTGTCTCTTCAAAACTGGCTCTTCTCATATTGGAGTCTGAAGACAACCAAGCATTGTATCATAAGACATTATTGTATCTTCATTAAGATGTTTATATTTAGGACAGATACTGATAATGAAATATTATATACGAAACGTGTTGTTATTTTCCAGGCTCCAGCAGACGATCGCCCTATGTGAAGGCAACGTTGGTGATGTGCGATAATTAGGAATCACTACGATTTGAACAAGACTGCTTCTTTATCCTGCTTTTACTAAATCATATTTACCGGTGAAGTTCATAATATTAGTAATGTTCTTTGAATTCAACTTTATCATTTGAACATATCTCATTTTTTGTGATGAATCCAATAGAAAAAAATTCAGACAACAAACTGTCATCGAGAAATACCTACAGCCAATCCAGTTCGTTGTAACAAAACAAAATAGCCCCATATAAATGGAAACGCCCACTTACAGTATTACCATAATACTCCTTGTGCGTGTATCTTATATAGTCATATGCTGTGTCTTGAAATTCCTGGAGGGAACTGTACATACATACATACATACTTACATACAAACCCTATGTAAGTAGGAATACCTTAACGTGGTTGAAAGGGTTTGTGTATCGCCATGATCAGCAAAGCTGCACTAGTCAGGGCCACTCGTACTAGCTTAGTTTGCTGTGAGCGATTAAAACGATCAGTCAAAAATCTCCCACCATCACCCATTCCGCAGTGGCCAGCGTGGAGATGAAATTGGCCAAACCCCAGACATGAATAAAGACATGTCTGATAGCTTTGTCCTACAGTTGACCAGAAACGTCTACATTTGTTGTTGTTGTTTTTGTTGTTGTTGTTGTTGTTTATATATAGACACAAAATAATCCATTGTATCAGAGACCTCCACAGCTGAACCTTGAACCCTACAAGTGAACCTTTGTTCCCACTGGAACCTTTGTCACTGACCCCGTCAGCATTGACTCTCTGTTTACATCTAAGGTCATAATTTATAAATAGAGAATGACTCCCGCGAAGAAAGAGTAGTAGTTGTGGTAGTAGTGGTAGTTGTGGTAGTTGTAAGGGACTTTCATAATAATATTATAAGAAGAGATGAGTTAGTCCAGGATGGATAGAGAGGATGTGGTAGACCAAGAGAAACGTGGCTGATGACAATGAGAAGGGAGGTTGGTTCTGAGAATTGGCTTGAGCTCAGGAGAGAGACATGTGGCGTGAATTCATTCAGGCCTTTTGCATCCTGTGGGTGCCAGAGGGTTAAGTATAAGTATAAGTGAACGTCCTTTTATTAATTTTGTCAGTTTGACAAAAATCCTTTTTACTCTTTGATAAAAATCCTTTCCTTTACTATTTGATAAAAATCCTCTCCTTTACTTTTTGAAAAAAATCCTCTCCTTTGCTTTAAGATAAAAATCTTTTCCTTTACTTTTTGATAAAAATCCTTTCCTTCACTATTTGATAAAAATCCTTTCCTTTACTTTTTGATAAAAATCCTCTCCTTTACTTTTTGATAAAAATCCTCCCCTTTGCTTTATGATAAATATCTTTTTCTTTACTTTTTGATAAAAATCCTTTCCTTTACTTTTTGATAATAATCCTCTCCTTTACTTTTTGATAAAAATCCTCTCCTTTGCTTTATGATAAAAAATTTTTCCTTTACTTTTTGATAAAAATCCTCTTCTTTACTTTTTGATAAAAATCCTCTCCTTTGCTTCATGATAAAAAATCTTTTCCTTTACTTTTTGATAAAAATCCTTTCCTTTACTATTTGATAAAAATCTTTTCCTTTACTTTTTGATAAAATTCCTCTTCTTTGTTTTATGATAAAAATCTTTTCCTTCACTTTATGATAAAAATCCTTTTCTTTACTTTTTGATAAAAATCCTTTCCTTTGCTTTATGATAAAAATATTTTCCTTTACTTTTTGATAAAAATCCTTTCCTTTACTATTTGATAAAAATCAATTCCTTTACTTTTTGATAAAAATCCTCTCCTTTGCTTTAAGATAAAAATCTTTTCCTTTACTTTTTGATAAAAAATCCTTTCCTTCACTATTTGATAAAAATCCTCTCCTTTACTTTTTGATAAAAATCCTCTCCTTTACTTTTTGATAAAAATCCTCTCCTTTGCTTTATGATAAATATCTTTTTCTTTACTTTTTGATAAAAAACCTTTCCTTTACTTTTTGATAATAATCCTCTCCTTTACTTTTTGATAAAAATCCTCTCCTTTGCTTTATGATAAAAAATTTACCTTTACTTTTTGATAAAAATCCTCTTCTTTACTTTTTGATAAAAATCCTCTCCTTTGCTTCATGATAAAAATCTTTTCCTTTACTTTTTGATAAAAATCCTTTCCTTTACTATTTGATAAAAATCTTTTCCTTTACTTTTTGATAAAATTCCTCTTCTTTGTTTTATGATAAAAATCTTTTCCTCCACTTTATGATAAAAATCCTTTTCTTTACTTTTTGATAAAAATCCTTTCCTTTGCTTTATGATAAAAAATTTTTCCTTTACTTTTTGATAAAAATCCTCTCCTTTACTATTTGATAAAAATCAATTCCTTTACTTTTTGATAAAAATCCTCTCCTTTACTTTTTGATAAAAAATCCTCTCCTTTGCTTTGATGAAAATCTTTTCCTTTACTTTTTGATAAAAATCCTTTCCTTTACTTTTTGATAAAAATCCTCTCTTTTACTTTTTGATAAAAATCCTCTCCTTTGCTTTACGATAAAAATCCTTTCCTTTACTTTTTTGATAAAAATCCTTTCCTTTACTATTTGATAAAAATCCTTTCCTTTACTTTTTGATAAAAATCCTCTCCTTTGCTGTATGATAAAAATCTTTTCTTTTACTTTTTGATAAAAATCCTTTCCTTTACTTTTACTTTTTAATAAAAATCCTTTCCTTTACTTTTTGATAAAAATCCTCTCCTTTGCTTTATGATAAGAATCCTCATCTTTTCTTTTGATAAAAATCCTATCCTTTACTTTTTGATAAAAATCCTTTCCTTTACTTTTTGATAAAAATCCTCTCCTTTGCTTTATGATAAAAATCCTCTCCTTTACTTTTTGATAAAAATCCTTTCCTTTACTATTTGATAAAAATCCCTTCCTTTACTTTTTGATAAAAATCCTCTCCTTTACTTTTTGAGAAAAATCCTCTCCTTCACTTTTTGATAAAAATCCTCTCCTTCACTTTTTGATAAAAATCCTCTCCTTTACTTTTTGATAAAAAGTCCTCTCCTTTACTTTTTGATAAAAATCTTTTCCTTTACTTTTTGATAAAAACCTTCTCCTTTACTTTCAGGTAAGTTGCATCAGGAGATTTTGATTCAGAATTCAAAGGTTAGTAAAAGAGAATAAAGTTTCCTTGTACACTATTTCTAAAGATATTTTTTAAGAATTAATTTACTGATGTATTGTAAGTTTCCATTCGTGTGAATCAGCTTAGAAGAGGATAGAGTTTTCTTATGAGAATTGTAGAAATGGTTTATGATTCAACTTATTCACAATTCAATCATCAAAATGTGCGTTTTATGAGGAAGAATTCTCTGGGAAAAGGGGAAGATAATTGGACAAACCTTTTACCTACCTTCCATAAATCTTCTTTCGGAGAGAGAGAGAGAGAGAGAGAGAGAGAGAGAGAGAGAGAGAGAGAGTTATCACAATAGGCTTGCAACATATTCTATTCGCGGAAAACTTCAGATTTTGTATAAATTAGTCTTTTCTGACTTTGACAAAACACTACAAAATGTTTTTCCTCATCCCTTTCAGTTTTTTTGCAAGCGGCCTGTATAAGTTTCCTGTTGCCATCAAGGTAAATATTATTCAAGGTATGAATGAATATCAATTATCAGTATTCATCGAATTCAGATAGATAGTTCATCTTTTGACCACCCTGATCAAAATCATGTGAAATGAGGTACGGGATATGCCTACGATAGGGAATAAAAGTGTGTATGACCTACACCTAACTCCAGTATCATCATTCAAGTCCCCTACGATCTGTAGACCATCCAGGTAACTAACTAACTTAGTTACCTGCAAAGCAATGTATTATAAGACCCAGTTACCCTTAGATAGGCTCTGGTAGTTCACCCTGGCATACCTTATCCATTCAAGCTCAGCTGTCTAGATAAACCTCTATGTTAAACTGCATGTAGGTGACTTATGGGGGACATATTAGACATTTAGTTCACTAAGCTAATTACTTGGGTTTAATTAAACACTAAAGTATTTACTTAGGTTCCCAATACTCTCTGGCCCTCTGGTGAGAGAGTACTTGGCACTGTCCTCTCTCTCTCTCTCTCTCTCTCTCTCTCTCTCTCCTCTCTCTCTCTCTCTCTCATTTGCAACTCGTCTTAAAGTATCTGCTCTAATAAAACATGGAATAATGAGTACAGGGAATGACAAAATGGATTTAGAGATACATATATTATTATCATTATTATCATTATTATTATTATCATTACTAGCTAAGCTACAACCCTAGTTGGAAAAGCAGGATGCTATAAGCCCAAGGATTCCAACAGGGAAAATATGAAAAAAGGGAAATTGTAGGTGGAAAGGGGATTAATTGCCAAATAGTCACAGATTCCTAAAATATACATCATTTAAGGGAACCATATCAACATATATGTTCTTGTGTGTCTATGTATGAGAGATATGGAGCATAAGGACCCCCAGGGGTTGACTAGCAGCCAGGTACATCATTTCCTGCTTAGTCAACAGAGAAATTCTCACTGTTCTTCCTCGTCCGGTCTGAGATTGGAACGTGGGACCTCAGCCTGGCAGCTAAGTTAGTTACCTACATCACTATCAGAGAGAGGAGAGAGAGAGAGAGAGAGAGAGAGAGAGAGAGAGAGAGAGAGAGACAGTAGAAATATATAAAACGGAGATGGTTAAGTAATAGAAATTATTCTTATGTCTGTGTGTGTGTCTGTAATTAGCTGTTAATTCTCAATTTCTGGAGGATTCCATATAATGATTGGCACTCCGGTAAGAGACTTCTTGGCTCTCTCTCTCTCTCTCTCTCTCTCTCTCTCTCTCTCTCATCCCGCCCCAGCATCTCTCTTCCCCAGCATCCGGGACTTTCAATATTCATGTCCTCAACAGACAGACAGACAGAAACATGAGCAGTACATGAACCTGTTGTTGTTTTTTTAGACCTCGCTAATCTCAGTATCGGTTTTTCGTTGGTTTCTGAAGATTTTTCATACGGGTATATATATATATATATATATATGGTATAAATAAATTGATAAATATAGATATATAAAGTGTGTGTGTGTACTTCAAAAAAAAAAAAAAAACAGAGTGCAGTTGCAAGCCATCTATCTTACCTCCCCCCCTAACATTTTTGACCCCTCCACACCTGACAGACTATCAAGTACATATCTTAATCCTCTCTTTTTCTTCTGAACCAAAATCTCAAAGTCAAAATCTCGAGATAAAAAATTCCAGGTTTTTTTTGGAAGAGAGAAATTGGAAGCCTCATTTCAAGAAGCTTTCAAACTTCAAAGTTTAAAGGTTTAAAGGCCGCTCATGAATGACAGAGGAGAAGGACCGTGACATTGTCCTATCAAGCAGGACAATGCTCCCGAGACTAACCATATATACATATGATCAGCGCCCAAGCCCCCTCTCCTCCCAAGCTAGGACCAACGAGGGCCAGGCAATGGCTACTGATAACTCAGCAGATAGACCTATAGGCTCCCCCGAATGTCCCATCCTTAGCTCACAAGGATGGTGAGGTTACAGTGACAAAAGAAACTATCAGGGTTGAGCTGGAATCGAACCCCATTCTGGTGTTCACCATTCAGGGACGTTACCACATCGGCCACCATAACCCTAAACCCTATTCACAGCTGTTTTAGTCATACTACCAAATTAAAGGGGGGGGGGGGGGGGTATTTGAGAGGGTATAAAGTTCTCCGGCCATTGATGGTGAAATTGTCTTTAATCTCTTTATATCTGTAGATTTCCTCCGGTCTTTGTTTATGTCTTGATGGGCGATACGGTTTTACTTTTTTCCCCCGGACGCCATCTTGGTACT
>NC_090767.1:52357747-52378678 GCF_036898095.1 Palaemon carinicauda | reverse complement strand
TAATGAGAGTGATACTCCTTCACAGAAGTGATTCCCAACCGTCTATATTTGCATGAAAATCTCCAACGTATTATACACTCGAACACACTATTCTATCTGTTTCTCTTACTCTTTTTTCTAGTTTTTCTAGTTTATATATGGAATATCTAAATTAAATGAGTTAGAACAGCATGCCCGAGTGTACCCTCAAGCAAGAGAACTCTACCCTAAGACAGTGGAAGACCATGGTACAGAGGCTATGGCACTATCCAAGACTAGAGAACAATGGTTTGATTTTGGAGTGTCCTCCTCCTAGAAGAGCTGCTTACCATAGCTAAAGTGTCTCTTTTACCCTTAACAAGAATAAAGTAGCCACTGAACAATTACAGTGCAGTAGTTAACCCCTTGAGAAGAAGAATAATTGTTTGGTAATCTCAGTTGTCAGGTGTATGAGGACGGAGGAGAATGTGGAAAGATTAGGCCTACAGACTATTCGGCTTATGTGTAAGCAAAGGGAAAATGGTCCGTAACCAGAGGCAGAGAACCTACTAAGCTATCAAGGGGTGTCTTGGCCAACCTATTTTAGTCATTCTAAAAACAGACTCTATAAAGGTTCTGACATCCGAAAAGGCAGTGTATATATAATGTATACAATTTCAAAGAGTTTAAATTCTTGCATTTGTTTTGTTTCATATTTATTTTGGATATTAAACTCTTATAATTAGTTTAGTAATTCTTTAAAAAACAAAATCGGCTTCTGCTCGTAAAAGAGAAGGACTTATCCCATACCTAAAACTTTTGGAACCATCAGCTAATATGAGAATGCAAAAGTGAAACTAGAACAATATTGCCTAATGCCTCAATAAGATTTGATGTATAAATTCTAAAATAAGATATACCATCTTCAAAAACTATCTCTCTCTCTCTCTCTCTCTCTCTCTCTCTCTCTCTCTCTCTCTCTCTCTCTCTCTCTCTCTCTCTCTCGTCTCCGCATTGGTCACACTCGGTTGACACATGAACATCTGCTTACTGGACATTGCCAGTCATATTGTGACGACTGTTTGGTACCTTTAACAGTGAGGCATTTGTTGACCTAATGCCCCAATTATAGCAAAAGAAATAAGATATCAGTTTGAGGCTCGAGGTGAGGATGGCAGGTTCATCCTTAGCCAAGATTCTTGAACATGATGTGTCTTACAATGCTAGTGGCATTTTTTAGCTTTATTTCAGAAGCAGGTCTTCTGAAAGATATTTAACTTTTAAGATATATTTGCTTTTATGGTTTGAATTGAATATTCTTTTGTTCTTTATAATAAATGATATCGGCGTCAATGACCTTCGATGTCAGGATGCCAGAAAACTTTAAATCAATCTATCTATCTCTCATATTGTCCCTTAAGCAGCAATATTTAATTTCTATAAATGCTTAGCTCTCTTGACGATCTAAGATATAAGAGTTCAATATCCACCACTTGAACTGAATTCTAAAATGGGATTCACGACATCAAAAGGAAACTAGAAAACCATATTTAATTTTTTTCTGGACGGAGTCTCAAAGCGTAAAGATGTTTTTTTTTCGTTTTTGACATTTTTGTCATCTCGAGTTGGGCCTGTCTTTATTTTTTCTATAATATCTGACTTTGAAATGGATTCAGAATCACTCAACATGAAAGACAGCATCTGCCGCACAGCCTTCGGGAATGCAAAACAAACGAAAGGAGAGAAGGTGGAGAGAGAGAGAGAGAGAGAGCACTAGGAGTACCAAGATGGCGTCCGGGGGGAAAAAAGTAAAACCGTATCGCCCATCAAGACATAAACAAAGACTTCAGGAAATCTACAGATATAAAGAGATTAAAGACAATTTCACCATCAATGTCCGGAGAACTTTATACCCTCTCAAATACCCCCCCCCCCCCCACTTTAATTTGGTAGTATGACTAAAACAGCTGTGAATAGGGTTTAGGGTTATGGTGGCCGATGTGGTAACGTCCCTGAATGGTGAACACCAGAATGGGGTTCGATTCCAGCTCAACCCTGATAGTTTCTTTTGTCACTGTAACCTCACCATCCTTGTGAGCTAAGGATGGGACATTCGGGGGAGCCTATAGGTCTATCTGCTGAGTTATCAGTAGCCATTGCCTGGCCCTCGTTGGTCCTAGCTTGGGAGGAGAGGGGACTTGGGCGCTGATCATATGTATATATGGTCAGTCTCTGGAGCATTGTCCTGCTTGATAGGAAAATGTCACTCTCCTTCTCCTCTGTCATTCATGAGCGGCCTTTAAACCTTTAAACTTTGAAGTTTGAAATCTTCTTGAAATGAGGCTTCCAATTTCTCTCTTCCAAAAAACCTGGAATTTTTTATCTCGAGATTTTGACTTTGAGATTTTGGTTCAGAAGAAAAAGAGAGGATTAAGATATGTACTTGATAGTCTGTCAGGTGTGGAGGGTCAAAAATGTTAGGGGGGGAGGTAAGATAGATGGCTTGCAACTGCACTCTGTTTTTTTTGTTTTTTTTTTGTTTGAAGTACACACACACACTTTATATATCTATATTTATCAATTTATTTATACCCAATATATATATATATATATATATATATATATATATATATATATATATATATATATATATATATATATATATATATATATATATATATATAAATACCCGTATGAAAAATCTTCAGAAACCAACGAAAAACCGATACTGAGATTAGCGAGGTCTAAAAAACAACAACAGGTTCATGTAATGCTCATGTTTCTGTCTGTCTGTCTGTTGAGGACATGAATATTGAAAGTCCCGGATGCTGGGGAAGAGAGATGCTGGGGCGGGATGAGAGAGAGAGAGGGAGAGAGAGAGAGAGAGAGAGAGAGAGAGAGAGAGAGAGACCCAAGAAGTCTCTTACCGGAGTGCCAATCATTATATGGAATCCTCCAGAAATTGAGAATTAACAGCTAATTACAGACACACACACAGACATAAGAATAATTTCTATTACTTAACCATCTCCGTTTTATATATTTCTACTGTCTCTCTCTCTCTCTCTCTCTCTCTCTCTCTCTGATAGTGATGTAGGTAACTAATTCAGCTGCCAGGCTGAGGTCCCACGTTCCAATCTCAGACCGGACGAGGAAGAACAGTGAGAATTTCTCTGTTGACTAAGCAGGAAATGATGTACCTGGCTGCTAGTCAACCCCTGGGGGGTCCTTATGCTCCATCTCTCTCATACATAGACACACAAGAACATATATGTTGATATGGTTCCCTTAAATGATGTATATTTTTAGGAATCTGTGACTATTTGGCAATTAATCCCCTTTTCACCTACAATTTCC
This sequence comes from Palaemon carinicauda, assembly GCF_036898095.1. Lineage (NCBI taxonomy): Eukaryota > Metazoa > Arthropoda > Malacostraca > Decapoda > Palaemonidae > Palaemon > Palaemon carinicauda. The sequence goes on along the minus strand of NC_090767.1, from coordinate 52,375,363 downwards.
CTTTTTTCATATTTTCCCTGTTGGAATCCTTGGGCTTATAGCATCCTGCTTTTCCAACTAGGGTTGTAGCTTAGCTAGTAATAATAATAATAATAATAATAATAATAATAATAATAATAATAATAATAATAATAATAATAATAATAATATATGTATTTCTAAATCCATTTTGTCATTCCCTGTACTCATTATTCCATGTTTTATTAGAGCAGATACTTTAAGACGAGTTGCAAATGAGAGAGAGAGAGAGAGAGAGAGAGAGAGAGAGAGAGAGAGAGAGAGAGAGAGAGAGAGAGAGAGAGAGAGAGAGAGAGAGAGAGAGTGCCAAGTACTCTCTCACCAGAAGGCCAGAGAGTATTGGGAACCTAAGTAAATACTTTAGTGTTTAATTAAACCCAAGTAATTAGCTTAGTGAACTAAATGTCTAATATGTCCCCCATAAGTCACCTACATGCAGTTTAACATAGAGGTTTATCTAGACAGCTGAGCTTGAATGGATAAGGTATGCCAGGGTGAACTACCAGAGCCTATCTAAGGGTAACTGGGTCTTATAATACATTGCTTTGCAGGTAGGTAGTTAGTTAGTTAGTTACCTGGATGGTCTACAGATCGTAGGGGACTTGAATGATGATACTGGAGTTAGGTGTAGGTCATACACACTTTTATTCCCTATCGTAGGCATATCCCGTACCTTATTTCACATGATTTTGATCAGGGTGGTCAAAAGATGAACTATCTATCTGAATTCGATGAATACTGATAATTGATATTCATTCATACCTTGAATAATATTTATCTTGATGGAAACAGGAAACTTATACAGGCCGCTTGCAAAAAACTGAAAGGGATGAGGAAAAACATTTTGTAGTGTTTTGTCAAAGTAGAGAAAAGACTAATTTATACAAAATCTGAAGTTTTCCGCGAATAGAATATGTTGCAAGCCTATTGTGATAACTCTCTCTCTCTCTCTCTCTCTCTCCTCTCTCTCTCTCTCTCTCTCTCTCTCTCTCTCTCTCTCTCTCTCTCTCTCTCCCCGAAAGAAGATTTATGGAAGGTAGGTAAAAGGTTTGTCCAATTATCTTCCTCTTTTCCCAGAGAATTCTTCCTCATAAAACGCACATTTTGATGATTGAATTGTGAATCAGTTGAATCATAAACCATTTCTACAATTCTCATAAGAAAACTCTATCCTCTTCTAAGCTGATTCACACGAATGGAAACTTACAATAAATCAGTAAATTAATTCTTAAAAAATATCTTTAGAAATAGTGTACAAGGAAACTTTATCCTCTTTTACTAGCCTTTGAATTCTGACTCAAAATCTCCTGATGCAACTTACCTGAAAGTAAAGGAGAAGGTTTTTATCAAAAAGTAAAGGAAAAGATTTTTATCAAAAAGTAAAGGAGAGGACTTTTTATCAAAAAGTAAAGGAGAGGATTTTTATCGAAAAGGAAAGTTGAGGATTTTTATCAAAAAGTAAAGGAGAGGATTTTTCTCAAAATGTAAAGGAGAGGATTTTTATCAAAAAGTAAAGGAAGGGATTTTTATCAAATAGTAAAGGAAAGGATTTTTATCAATAAGTAAAGGAGAGGATTCTTATAAAGCAAAGGAGAGGATTTTTATCAAAAAGTAAATGAAAGGATTTTTATCAAAAAGTAAAGGAAAGGATTTTTATCAAAAAGAAAAGGTGAGGATTTTTATCATAAAGCAAATGAGAGGATTTTTATCAAAAAGTAAAGGAAAGGATTTTTATCAAAAAGTAAAGGAAAGGATTTTTATCAAAAGTAAAAGAAAAGATTTTTATTATAAAGCAAATGAGAGGATTTTTATCAAAAAGTAAAGGAAAGGATTTTTATCAAATAGTAAAGGAAAGGATTTTTATCAAAAAGTAAAGGAAAAGATTTTTATCGTAAAGCAAAGGAGAGGATTTTTATCAAAAAGTAAAGGAGAGGATTTTTATCAAAAAGTAAAGGAAAGGATTTTTATCAAATAGTAAAGGAAAGGATTTTTATCAAAAAGTAAAGGAAAAGATTTTTATCAAAGCAAAGGAGAGGATTTTTTATCAAAAAGTAAAGGAGAGGATTTTTATCAAAAAGTAAAGGAATGGATTTTTATCAAATAGTAAAGGAAAGGATTTTTATCAAAAAGTAAAGGAAAATATTTTTATCATAAAGCAAAGGAGAGGATTTTTATCAAAAAGTAAAGAAAAGGATTTTTATCATAAAGTGAAGGAAAAGATTTTTATCATAAAACAAAGAAGAGGAATTTTATCAAAAAGTAAAGGAAAAGATTTTTATCAAATAGTAAAGGAAAGGATTTTTATCAAAAAGTAAAGGAAAAGATTTTTATCATGAAGCAAAGGAGAGGATTTATATCAAAAAGTAAAGAAGAGGATTTTTATCAAAAAGTAAAGGAAAACATTTTTATCATAAAGCAAAGGAGAGGATTTTTATCAAAAAGTAAAGGAGAGGATTATTATCAAAAAGTAAAGGAGAGGATTTTTATCAAAAAGTAAAGAAAAAGATATTTATCATAAAGCAAAGGAGAGGATTTTTATCAAAAATTAAAGGAGAGGATTTTTATCAAAAAGTAAAAGAGGATTTTTATCAAATAGTGAAGGAAAGGATTTTTATCAAAAAGTAAAGGAAAAGATTTTTATCTTAAAGCAAAGGAGAGGATTTTTTTCAAAAAGTAAAGGAGAGGATTTTTATCAAATAGTAAAGGAAAGGATTTTTATCAAAAAGTAAAGGAAAAGATATTTATCATAAAGCAAAGGAGAGAATTTTTATCAAAAAATAAAGGAGAGGATTTTTATCAAAAAGTAAAGGAAAGGATTTTTATCAAAGAGTAAAAAGGATTTTTGTCAAACTGACAAAATTAATAAAAGGACGTTCACTTATACTTATACTTAACCCTCTGGCACCCACAGGATGCAAAAGGCCTCAATGAATTCTAGCCACATGTCTTTCCTGAGCTCAACCCCAAATCTCTGATCCAACCTCCCTTCTCATTGTCATCAGCCACGTTTCTCTTGGTCTACCACATCCTCTCTATCCATCCTGGAGTAACTCATCTCTTCTTATAATATTATTAAGAAAGTCCCTTACAACTACCACAACTACCACTACTACCACAACTACTACTCTTTCTTCGCGGGAGTCATTCTCTATTTATAAATTATGACCTTAGATGTGAACAATGAGTCAATGCTGACGGGGTCAGTGACAAAGGTTTTAGTGGGAACAAAGGTTCACTTGTAGGGTTCAAGGTTCAGCTGTGGAGGTCTCTGATACAATGGATTATTTTTTGTCTATATATAAACAATAACAACAACAACAAATGTAGACGTTTCTGGTCAACTGTAGGACAAAGCTATCAGACATGTCTTTATTCATGTCTGGGGTTTGGCCAATTTCATCTCCACGCTGGCCACTGCGGATGGGTGATGGTGGGAGATTTTTGACTGATCGTTTTAATCGCTCACAGCAAACTAAGCTAGTACAAGTGGCCCTGACTAGTGCAGCTTTGCTGATCATGGCGATACACAAACCCTTTCAACCACGTTAAGGTATTCCTACTTACATAGGGTTTGTATGTATGTACAGTTCCCTCCAGGAATATCAAGACACAGCATATGACTATATAAGATACACGCACAAGGAGTATTATGGTAATACTGTAAGTGGGCGTTTCCATTTATATGGGACTATTTTGTTTCGTTACAACGAACTGGATTGGCTGTAGGTATTTCTCGATGACAGTTTGTTGTCTGAATTTTTTCTATTTGATTCATCACAAAAAAATGAGATATGTTCAAATGATAAAGTTGAATTCAAAGAACATTACTAATATTATGAATTTCACCGGTAAATATAATTTAGTAAAAGCAGGATAAAGAAGCAGTCTTGTTCATATCGTAGTGATTCCTAATTATCGCACATCACCAACGTTGCCTTCGCATAGGGCGATCGTCTGCTGGAGCCTGGAAAACAACAACACGTTTCGTATATAATATTTCATTAACAGTATCTGTCCTAAATATAAACATCTTAATGAAGATACAATAATGTCTTATGATACAATGCTTGGTTTGTCTTCAGACTCCAATATGAGAAGAGCCAGTTTTGAAGAGACACTAAGTTCTCGAGACGAGTGTTAGTGAAGAAAATATTTTATGCAAACTCAACGTTCTCTAGAATTCTGAACTTATGCTAAAAAGTTATAGATGTTTATATGGTCCATTACTGACGTATTGAGAGAATGGCTCTTTTCCGCATTTAACACACGTGTTTTTGTAACCCTTAAATTAACCCAAAAGTGACGAAAACTTGAAAGGTAAAAAATTGACGTCTGAACGTCAGTACGTCCGAAGCTAGAGTGGGTTTCCCACTTCAAGCCACAGCCTGTCGACTTGACACATAGACGAGTAGGGCATGCCATATTGGGTACAAGAGTTTACACATTTTGAATGACTCTCTTATTTTTTCATGGGAACAAACCAGCTTTTAGAACTTGGGTCGCTGAGTGGCAGTAATCCATGTGACATCTTGTGCTTGGGGATTCATTTCAGAGGAGGATTCCTCTTGGTGCTTATCAGCTTTGAGAATGATTTCGCAAAGACAAGAGACGTTAGTCTTAGTGGCTTTCTTTTTCGTCTTTTACATACTTACAAAAGGTGTAGTACTGTAGGAAAGCACTATCAGGTACACTTCAAGTACAGTAGAAGCGGAGAGCCCTTACAGGACAGAGTAACAGATCATGAGGATTATCAAGTTCCTCCTTAAGCAAAGAAATAGAGGAGTTAAATCAACAATCATTAATTGATGGATTTTGCAGATTTGCAACAAAGTCTGGTACAAAGAAGAACGACACCAGCCTCCACCTTATTATAGTGGGCTCTTGCTTGGACCGTTTCGATACTCATGTCCATGTACTGTACTGCAGACAGCTTTGAGGATTGAGGACCGACTTCAAGATTTATCTAGGCTCCACGTTCTTTAGAAAACTCAAAAAGAAGGTGTCTGTGGTGTAGAGTGTGAGCTTTGGACTGCCAGTAACTGTTAATAGTCAAGGTAATGCTAAAGTCTGATGCCCAGGATGTGAGCCTAGGACTACACCAGGGTGAAGTCTTTTGTGAACACTTGTTGGGCTGTAGACAGGCCGAATCAAAGGACTCTAAATTGGAATCTCATTTCCCCTAGAACAAAGCAGACATACTTTCTTGATCTTGGATGGAATGGCGTTTGAAAGTACATGTGTTGAGGTCTATGGCCAGTAGGAAGTCGTTTTGTCTGATTGCTTTTAGGACTGTGCTGGGAGTCTCCATTTTGCATAGTGTTTGAAGAACCAAACGGTTCAAATCAGACAAGTTGATGACTGGTCTCCAACCCCTGTCACCTTTAAGACTATGAACAAATTGCCGTAGAAGCCTGAAGACCTGTCATACTTCTTTCTCGGCATAATCTGAACCTCGTCTTGTAAGAGAAGGTCTTTGACAGCAGACCTCAAGTAAAATAACTGTATTTTTGGAATCTGATTGAGAGGAGGGCGACAGGTGATGAACGACATGGAATGTCTGGAACAAGAGACCTCTACCATCCAGGGATCTGCTGCGTAGAGTTGCCACCTTTTCCAATGACTTTGCAAGAGGTTCCCCTCAAGTACTGTCATAAGGGGAATGTCTTCCCTAACGTGAACCTCTGCCGACCAAGAACACCCCAGTTAAATTATCCATGGTGAAGAAAGGAATAAGACGAGTTGCCCTGTCTTCTGTAATTAGAATGGCCTGGGCTAACTTAGGCTTAGTGGAGGCCATAAAAACTTCTTAATTTGAAGCCCCTCATCAAAAGAAGGATGCTTGGGTCACTTTCTCCCACTTCTCAACCACTGCAGTACCTTCTTCAGGAGGGAAAAAGGTCGGACATTACGTCAACGGTGCATTACGCCAAGTCAAAGCATCCCGAGACGCCATCTGATGAACCAACTTGTTTATCATTGCATCCTGACACTTGAAGATGTAATTGCTCCACATGAGGGAACACGGGTGGATAAAAAAATCAAGGGACTTAGCCTGTTAACAATAGAGTTCTTTGTACCGTTTCCTTTTCTTTGAGAAGTTTTCCAAATTTGTAAGGTAGGAGACTGTGTCCAACCAATGGTCCAACCATGAACATGCCCGCAAGGCAGATAGCAGCAGTTTCTAAGTTCACACACTCGTCTGCAGAGAAGACTTTTGGCTGCCGAGCCAACTTTTCCATGGACATCTCCAGGGTCAAGGTAGCCTTGTCCAATCAAGAGGCAATGGGTTAGGATGAGCCCCTTCTGTGACGTAAAAGTTTTGTTCTTCCAGGAGGGCGGGAGGTATCAATTTGGACAACATTGCAGATTGAAGGGAGTAGTTAAGGGTTGACACTTGCTGTTATATCCTCTGGATAGTATCCACAGGCAGTTATGACCACAGCTGTTCCATCTGGTGCCTAGAGTTATGAGCCTCCTGAAAAAAAGTATCAATCAATATCTTTCTCCCTGGAAAGGAAACTCTAGGTGCCCCACCAGAGTTACTGTATTTAGTTTAAGATAGACCCACAAGACTTTCAGGAAAGATGACTCCTCTCCTGGTTTTAAAGCCGAAGTTTTTAAGGCACATATTCCCATTGGATCTGATTAATGAAATCAAGGACGATCAATGGGAATGGGGGAGGAGTTGTGTAGAGACACTACTGAAGCACGCTTAGGGGTTGAGCAGCATTGTCATCAATTTTCGTACTGTTCCGGGACGTCTTTCTTCTATTTGTGGACCTCTAGAACAGGAACAGGAGGAGGAGACTGCAATATGCGGTCACCTTCACTGTCAAGTCCAGTGGTGGCTCTTGGCTAAGATTAATTGGGGCTGCTGCTTCAGAATATCATTAGCCTCAGTTTTAATATTGTGTAGAAGAAAACAAAAGAGGTAGAAAAAACTTTGAGAAACTTGATAAAATCCTAAAAGAGCAAAATAAAATCATTTTTTTAATCTGTGTAACCTAAATTGTTACTGTTCAGACTTGAACCTTTCATTTGAAAAATAATTCTCTTCTTATTTTTATTCTCACAAAAAGATTGATAATTTTCTCCTTGATCTCTGGATGACAACTGAGGAAATTTTTCTCCATTGAAGGCACTGTAAGTTTTTTTTAGTCTTTCTGAACTCATAGTGCTTAGAAATGTTTTTATGGTTTTTGGTGTTAAAAAGCAATATTCTGCCTTTGATGTATTCATGGGAATTGTCAAGAGAATCCCCAAAAATTGTAAGAGAACCAAATAGAACCCATTACTAGGAAATAGAAGAATAATTTATTCCATAACTGGAATACAAACTTAAACTATTTACAAGGGGTATTACTTTCGGGGGTTAGTTGTAGTTACCCCCTTCACTCACACACCTGTGACTACGCTCACTTTGCTTTTGGCTCGGATGGAGAACGGTCGTTGCCGCTCTTCCATCTGGCATTTGTTGGACTGCCATTAATTCTGTTTATACTTTTTCTTTTCAGATTTTTTGGATGTATTGACTTCTTCCTGCGGCCATGCTTACCTGTCCTGGTCCTGATGGCTGCACCTGTGGTACTTTCATGTCTGCCGAGGACACGGATCCTCACAGCTTGTGCCCGGTCTGCAGGGGTCACCGGTGTGATGAGTTGAACAAGTTTCATGAGTGTCGGGATTGGTCGGCCTCCCAGTGGGAAAGGTTTGGGCAACTGCGTAAGAAGAAGTCTAGGCGGAACTCTTCTCTGAAGGTTACAGTACTTCGAAGCAGAAGAAACCCAAGGCTTCTTCCACTTCCTGACCTTCCCCCAAAGCTTCTGCTCGTTCGGCCTCCTTCGGGGGACCGTCGAGCAGTAGTGCAGGCTGCTGGACGCCTTGACAACCTCAGTCCTCGAGAGACTGTACCGCTTCACCTAGCGAGGCAGCCCCACCTCTCCCCTTGTCATATCCCCCTTTCCTGTTCGCCATCCTCTTTGCCTTAGATGTGCTCATTCACCATCGATGAAGAGAGGCCTCTTTTTCTCGTCAGCTTCGTCCTTGCAGCCCTCGGAGGAGGAGGGGCATTCACGTCCGATGTCTCCTGGTTCCCGACCTTTGCCTCCCTCCTGACCATCTCCTGTAGATACTGCTGTTAGTCCTTGAACTTCTGTTCATATAATTAAAGAAAACACCTGCTGTTCAAGGGGTCTCTCTCTCTCTCTCTCTCTCTCTCTCTCTCTCTCTCTCTCTCTCTCTCTCTCTCTCTCTCTCTCTCTCTCTCTCCTAAATTTGATTAAAGCACAAAGACGCTTTATTGTATTGGGAAATTAGATCTACCTCATGAACTTTTAAATGTCTTTATACATAGATACTATGTAATTATTATTATTATTATTATTATTATTATTATTATTATTATTATTATTATTATTATTATTATTATTATTATTATCATTATTATTACAAAGCCAAAACTCCCATTAAAAATATCATTTGTTTTATCATACCTGACCTGACGTGACCTAACCTAACCTGACCTAATCTAATCCAACATAACAGAACTAAGTCTTGCTTTTACTTTATTTTTATACAGATATTTTCTTAGCTTTCAGGTAAGTCGCTCTTCCTGCTTCCTCAGTTTCTGCACGAGGAGTGAGGTTGCAAGACCCATGCCTCAACTGAAGGTAGAGTTTTCCCATATATATTTTTATATAACTTTTTTTACTATTAAGTTTATTTGTAGCTGTAATGTCATTGTCTTATTCTACACACACACACACACACACACATATATATATATATATATATATATATATATATATATATATATATATATATATATATATATATATAAATGAATATATATATATATATATATATATATATATATATATATATATATATATATAAATGAATATATATATATATATATATATATATATATATATATATATATATATATATATATATATATAAATGAATATATCTATATATATATATATATATATATATTTATATATATATATATATATATATATATATATATATATATATATATATATATATAAATGAATATATCTATATATATATATATATATATATATATATATATATATATATATATATATATATATATATATATATATACATATATATATATATATATATATATATATATATATATATATATATATATATATATATAAATGAATATATATATATATATATATATATATATATATATATATATATATATAAATGATATATATATATATATATATATATATATATATATATATATATATATATATATATATATATATATATATATATATATATATATATATATATATATATATATAAATGAATATATATATACATATATATATATATATATATATATATATATATATATATATATATATATATATATATAAATGAATAAATATATATATATATATATATATATATATATATATATATATATATATATATATATATATATATATATATATATATATATATATTGTTATGAACTTCAAGATGGTCTGAAGTTGAAGTTCTTACGGACCTGATATTTCAGATCAGTACTACAAAAAGGGTATGATCCCTGACAAAATCAACACTCAAAGAGTACAATCTCAGAGAGGATACACAAAACGAGAAACTATAGATTAACAATAATTTATTACATCAAAAATTTATCATAATAAAAGAACCCCTCTGAAAACTGAATAATGTGGAGAAAAATACAAGCACACACAATGCCAAAGCAGTCACTCCTTCAATTGCCTACCTAACTAACATGCTAAGGAATAAGAGAAAGTATTCAGTGGAAGAAAGAAAAACACTCTTTCCCTAACATACGATAGACGGAGACTCAAAAGGGGGGGAAAACCTTAACCTATAATTTAACCTAAATTTTTACAAACAAAGTTCATTGTACTAAAGACATACTCATCTAACAATATAAAACTCATATAACTTAAGTAGAATCCATTAATTGACGCACGAAAAATCATCCAAGGACGTCTCTATTTAGTTAAGTGTAGACACTGACACTAACTAAATAAGGGGTTGCTGTACCACCACATGAAGAAAATATAAAAATGTTAATAACAATAAAGTGGGCTTACTCTTCTTCTCCACTAAAGGGCCTCCTCACGACTCCAAGGGCACAGTGTTCAGGCAGAGGCAGGTGACTAAAGGGCGTATATTACGCTCGCACTATGGGCCATCCACAGGAGCAAATGCTATGCTCTACTTCAACAAAAGATCTGTAGAAATCCTCGGTGAGGCACAAAGTCCAATCCTCCATCAACGGATCCCAAACAATCCAGCTTCGGACAAAGGGCACGAGCACACAGGGTCACTCTTTAGTGACGCAACAACATGCGGGAGTGCTCAAGGAAGACTCTTCCATCCAAAAGTACACTGCCGTAAACTGCCAAAAATATAGCACACTGGTCCTTCTATAGTGGAGCCGAGTACCGAACTGCCGAACAAATATCACAAGGCCCCCTCGAAAACTCCGGGAAAGGGGCAAAATATGACGTGGCACGGACGATGAAGCCAAACCACCATCACAAACATAAAAAAAAAGAAACAAACTTCATGGGCGGAGTACCAATATAAATTATTAACAACCGTTAATGAGAGGCAAAAGACCCATATCCAGCGTTCAGGGAGAAACTCAAAGGAAACTGGATTAAACAAGAAAAACTTACGTTAAAAAGGTCATCAAAACTCAATAAATTACGTTAATTTATAATATATATATATATATATATATATATATATATATATATATATATATATATATATATATATATATATATATATATATATATATATATATATATATATATATATATATATAACGGATTTTGAGCGAAGCGAAAAATCTATTTTTGGGTGAGATGGCCATGTCGTCCTGATGGAAGTTCCTATAGGGTAGCTTCCTAGGGTATATTACAACTACGGCGATATTCCCAGAGAATTTACCTTAAGGTACCAGAATTCTAACTCCTGGAGCGAGTATCCCTCGTGAAAGGGATATCGCGACATATCAGAGGACGTATTCTAGACACTCCACATGGCAATCTACATCCTGGACAGAGATTTCGTCTCGTAGGAGGTGATTGGCGAGATACGAATTCGGGAAAGAAAAAGGGGAGCCGCTCCCAAGGCTTCCCTATCCTCCGATTCGTATGCGTGCCTGGCGCCAATCCTGGCGCCATCTGTATTCCTTGTAGCGTACACGAGGTGCTACAGATACTGTATGTAGGGAGGGGTCCTACAGCCCTTTCTTAGAAAGGCAAGGGCGGGTCCATCAGGACGACATGGCCATCTCACTCTAAAATTGATTTTTCGCTTCGCTCAAAATCCGTTTTTTGGGCTCAAGCCATGTCGTCCAGATGGAAGTGTACCAGAGCATTACTGTATCTGTGGATTCTCAGAACGTGCCGTACTCCCCGGAGGTAATTTTTTCCCGGTCAACTAGACCTAGAGACCTAAGATGTTACCGTTATACATCTTTTCAACTAACTATAAACTATGTTAGAGCTTCCTGCCCCCTACAGGGAAGAGTCCTACTAGACTCTGGAAAAGTCTCGAAGAGTACATATACCTATGTATGAATACCAGGCAAGCTAATATAGTGGTCTCGCCCTATATTAAGTAAAGCATAGTTTGTAAAGAACCACTGCGTCAATATGAAATATCGACCAGTTCTCCGCACAATACTTGTATTGGACAAAGGTTTTATATCCGCATAGGAGGAAAACCAATGCAACATAGCTTGCATAAAGGAACAATTCTATTAGAATTATCCCAGATAAGGTACATAGAATGATTGCTCAATTATACCAATAAATTGACACAGGTGAAGGAGACGCAAGGTTCTCAAGAACCAGATTATTGACAGGCAATAAATAGACAGGTTAACCACAATATATATATATATATATATATATATATATATATATATATATATATATATATATATATATATATATATATATATATATATATATATATATATATATATATATATATATATATATATATATATATATATATATATAAGAAGAGGATAACCCAAAACTTTAAGCATAAGTATGATAGTAAACAGAGCTTGTTTGTCTGAAAGAAAAAACATTAGATGCCACTTTTAAGATACCGAGGTATCAAAGTCATAAAAGCCTGTATTACAAATCAATGACATTAGCGTTAGAAACGCTCGGCACACATATCTGCACTTATGCTAGGTTCACCTTCGGAAATGGAACAGTCTGGATGGGCAACACAGTGCCCTCACTTAGTTTGTAGTACAGTATGTAACTACACACTCACCCTGGAATTAATCGTCCCAATTAAGACCACTGTTCCTCGCAGAGTTAAACAGTAGGGTGAACACCGCGACCCACTGCTACCACAGATCTCTTTTAGTTCCTCTACTTGCTTCGCATAGTGGCGAAAGAACACTCTGGAAGACTTCCAGCCAGTGTATGAACGGAGATGTTCAAAATCCATACAATTAAAGAAATTTAAGGATGAGGCAACTTTCCTCGGATCGTGACCTGCGGGTGTATTGTCAGGATCCGCTCTGCGAATAAAATATGTGATTTTCGCTCTGAGTTGATTCAGAGATAAATTTGAGCCTGATGTTTCTCCCCTGAATAGTTGACCACCCTTGAAGTCTGAAGTTCTATGAAGATAGACCTTTAGGCATTCTACTGGACATAGAGATGCATCTTCTTTCAAAGGACAGATTCTCCAGGGACCCCACCTGTTGGTGGGTAACTCATTCTTGGCGAGAAACGTAGGATCCGGAAACAGGTTCAGTTCTCCCCCATCTAGGAACTGAACCCGACCTGCCTCTCTCGAGAGGCTACAATCTCACTAACCCTGGCCCCGGACGCGAGTGCAAAATAGGAAAATAACTTTTTGTGTCAAATCCTTTAACGCACACTCTTCATTGCTCAACAGAGAAGCGAGATGAAGAACTTGTCTAAAGACCATGAAATGGGCTTTAGAGGTGCTGAAGGTCTGAGCCTAGCACAGGCTTTCGGGACTTTATTAAAGATCTCATTACCTAGGTCAACCTGGAAGGCATATAGAATGGGTCTTGTCAAAGCAGACTTACACGCTGAAATCGTGTTCGCTGCCAACCCTTGACCATGGATGTGGAGAAGAAAGATAAGCAGAAGTCTGTCAAGATCTCCTGCGGATTCTTCGCCTTGACAAAAGGCCACCCATTTTCTCCAAGATGACTCATATTGCCTTCTAGTAGATTTGCACTTATATTCCTCAAGGAAGTCTATACTGGCTTTCGAAATCCCGAAACGCTTTCTCACCGCTAGGAAGAGAAAATCATGAGCTGTAGGGTCCGGGTTTTCTGTAATGAAGCGCAGACAGTTGACTTCTGGACTCACTGGGTCAGAACTGGATCTGGTAGTGGTACAAACTTCAGCTACAGTTCCAATGCCAGGAGGAACCACACGCTGTTCGGCCACTTGTGGGCCACTATTGCCGCTACCCTTTGAAGGATCTCAGTTTGTTGAGGACCCTCAACAGAAGGTTGTGAGGAGGGAACAGATAAATCTTGGACCATCTGTTCCATTCGAGGGACATCGTGTCCACTGCTTCCGCTAAAGGGGCCCTCGTACGGGGCACGTACAGGGGCAACTTCTTGTTGTCTTTCATCGCAAAGAGGTCTATCTGCAGTTCTGGGACTGACTCAGAATGAAGGAGAATGATCCTGCGTCTAAGGACCATTCCGACTCTATCGATGTGAACCTGATAGAGCGTCCGCTGTCACATTGCGGACTCCTTGAAGGTGAACTGCCGACAGGTACCACTTATTCTTTTCCGCCAATCGGAAGACGGCCAACATCACCTGGTTGAGAGGTGGTGACCTCGATCCTTGTCGATTCAAGTATCTCACAACTACCTCGCTGTCTATCACCACCTTATGTGGATCGAGTGACGCGGGGAGACTTTCTTTAAGGTAAGGAGCACTGCCCTAGCTTCTAGAAAGTTTTATGTGAAAGGTCTTGAATAGCTTGGACCAAGTCCCTTGGACTTTTTTCCGATGAGAGTGACCTCCCCATCCCTCCTTCGAGGCGTCTGAGTGAATCGTCACCGACGGGGGAGGTGGCTGAAGAAGAACCGACTTCTTTAGATGTCTGGCTTGGGACCAAGGCCTGAGAAGAGTACTTAGCCGAAGCGGCTGGTCTTCTCAGATCTCTTCACGCGTTTGATGCATAAGTTCTCCAAACTCCGATTGCATCCTTTAGCTGTGCTCTTAGCACTGGGTCTGTCACCGAAGTAAACTGGAGAGAGCGCAATACTCTCTCCTGCTCGTGTCTTGATATCCTTTCGGAATCTTGAAGTCTCTTGATAGAACCCGCTATCTCCTTCCTTTCCTTTTCTTCGCCCGGGTGGAGAAACGGTGTGACAAAAGGTCCCAGTGGATTCCCAGCCACTGGAACTTTTGAGATGGAGAAAGTCGAGACTTTTTCTGTTGATCTTGAAGCCTAGGTACTCTAGGAACTGGATCACTTGACTGGAAGCTTGCAAGCATTCTGTCTCGGATGCTGCCCACACCAACCAGTCGTCCAGGTAGGCTACTACCTGAATTCCCTTTAGGCGTAATTGTTTGAGAGCTACGCTCGCAAGCTTCGTAAAAATCCTTGGGGCTATGTTTAGCCCGAATGGCATGGCTCCGAAGGCGTATAGTCTTCGTTGTAGCCTGAACCCTAGGTAGGGGGAGAGTCGATGGCTAATTGGAATGTGCCAATAGGCGTCTGACAAGTCTATAGAGACGGAATATGCCCTCTTGGGCAGTAAGGTCCTTATGTGTTGCAGTGTTAGCATTTTGAATTTGCAATTCACTATGAACTTGTTGAGTGGCGACAAGTCCAGAATGACTCTGAGCTTTTCCGAGTCTTTCTTGGGAACACAAAACAGCCTCCCTTAGAAATTGATGGGTTTCACCCTTCGGGTCACCTTTTTTCTCCAACAGTTCTTGAACGTACTCCTCCATAACGGGGGTGGAGTGTTGGAAAAACCGAAGGCACGGGGGTGGAGTGCTGTACCAGCTCCCGCCCAGTCCATTCTTGAGTAG
Organism: Palaemon carinicauda; assembly: GCF_036898095.1. NCBI lineage: Eukaryota > Metazoa > Arthropoda > Malacostraca > Decapoda > Palaemonidae > Palaemon > Palaemon carinicauda. The sequence goes on along the minus strand of NC_090767.1, from coordinate 52,360,230 downwards.
GCTGTGGGCCCAGGGATCGAAGGTCCACCGATCCCGAAATTTCAGAAGTCTCCCTCCTACCGGTATCACCTCACTTGGACTGCCGTCCTGAGGTCTTGCCTTCCTGACCACGACCACCCCTGAATCCCCTTCCCCTTGAGGGGCGTCTAGACGAGCCTCTGGCTGCTCCTCTAGGCTTTGCTCGAAAGGAAGTAGACTGCTCTTCGAACGCTGGGGTGAATGCCGTGGACTGTGTCGACACGGCCTGGGGTACCCACTGAAAAGTGGTTGGGGTTTGTGCCACGATCTGGGGCACTGGGGGCAATGGCAATTGCAGTTGCTGTTGCTGTCTAAGAGGTTTGGCTGGCCGAGACGGTAGCCTAGTCCTCATAGTCTTCCTCTTTGGTTGAGGACCCTCATCCGGGGAAGACTTTCTTTTGATAGCCAGGCCCCACTTCTGGAGAAGGTTTCTATTCTCCGTGGCGGCCTTATCAACAACTTCTTTGACCAAGTCGGTAGGGAAAAGGTCTTTTCCCCAAATGTTGGAGGAGATTAGTTTCTTTGGCTCGTGCCTCACCGTAGCCGAGGTAAACACGAACTCCCTACAAGCTCTCCTTGCCTTGACGAAGCCATAAAGGTCCTTCGTCACTGTGGCCAGATGAGAATTGGCCACTACCATGAACATTTCATGAACCTTGGGGTCACTTGCCATCGTCTCGAGAGTGGTCTGAAGAGACATTGAGGCAGTCAGTCTTTCTTTTGTATCGAACTCACTTCGCAAAAGGAAGTCAGACAGCTTAGGGAGGTCCTTGCCGAACTGACGTCCGGCAATATCAGCCTCCAACTTTCCAACTGAGAACGTAAGATGGACGTCCTTCTAGTCTTTGTGGTCCATAGGCAGGGCCAGCGACAAGGGTTTACACTCCTCTAGGGAGGGGCAAGACTTGCCGGCCTCGACTGCTTTTAGTACAGCCAGAAACCCTTTCTGTAAAAAGGGGAAGGCTCTAGTAGGCGAGGACACAAAGGAAGGGAGCTTCCTATTCAATGCGGCTACCTTTGAGTTAGAGAAGCCCCTCTCTTTCATCGAGGATGAAAGTAGAGCTTGAGCCTTAGCATGGTCCATCACTATGACCTCCTTCGGCTCTGTCTCCTCCTTTGAAGCTGGTTCCTTCCTCAGCCGGACATAACAGTCCGGATATGATGCCTTGCTGGGCCAAAATTCCACCTCCTCCAGGGGAACTGAGCCCAGCTTATCCGAGATGACGATCTTTCCAGTCGTCATCGGCATGTGCTCAGCATACCTCCATGGGTTAGCATCTGAGCACAAGGGAAGGTCTTTCACATTGAGCTTTTTCTGGGGCCCATGTGATTCTGCAAGGCACTGCATTCGCAGTTCCATTGCAGCCGCCTTCTCCTGATTCTCCTTCTGCATTTGTTGGATCATTCCAACAATAGAAGAGAGGGCCTGTCCCAGCTCTACTGGGAGACCGGCCGATGTAGAGGGAATAGGCTCCGGAATCTGAACCGGAGTAGCCGACACCTCGTCGACGTCTACCTCTACAACGTCTGGGGCTTGAACTTCATCCTGGGCTTCTGCCAGGTCTTCCTCCTGACACCCGTCCACATCAGACATCCTGTCATCTAACTGGATGTCTTGCATCGCGACCGCGACTTCAGCATCCACCTGGATCTGAACTTAGGGGATCTCCTCTTGAGGCTGGGGAATCACTGCATCAGCTGATGCCTTAGGGAAAAGATACGCCCTCATCTTCTCACTTGGAAGATAAGGGCCAGAAGTGTTCTTTTGGAAGCCCCTTACCCAGGTACGAAGCTTCTTCCTAGCTATTTAAAGGTCTCAGTAATCAGGTTAGTGCACACAGTACATACCTGAGGGTCCCAATACCGGAGATCATCTTTGGAGACAGCGTATGCTGCGTGTCTCCTACAAAACTCATGTCCGCAGAGGTTCTTGCTGCTGACATTGCATAAAGCACTTCCCCACTTCGGAGTGTCCTTCTGTAAAGAGAAGAAATTTCCATGAGTATCAAGTGAAATATGTATCACTGGATATGCATAGTATAGCATAACAATTCAGAAAGGAAAGACACACACTTGTGTTTCCCTCACAACCCATTGTTGCAGCCTTCCAGATAATAAAATCAAAATGCTTTATCTCTTCTAGAGTAACCAATGCAAGGTTTCCAGAGGAAACAGGTGGAGCTCACACCTAAGCAATGATTTTAAAATCCTGGATAATAGACAAGAAAGAACTCAGCTTCCTATCTGTAGGGCAACAGCAAAGGGATGTGCAAGAAAAAACAATAGTGTTAGAAGACATAGTGCTGTACCAAAACCCTTACCATAGTTTTCTTCTTACTGTATATGTTATACTGAAGAATACTAGTACAGTATAGGGGGATGTGTGCCGGCCTGCCTTTGCCGGCCGGCATACACCACAACTAGCTTTAAAGTATACTACTTAACAGCTATAGGGCGGCAGCACT
>NC_090767.1:52343778-52352247 GCF_036898095.1 Palaemon carinicauda | reverse complement strand
ACAATGCTAGTGGCATTTTTTAGCTTTATTTCAGAAGCAGGTCTTCTGAAAGATATTTAACTTTTAAGATATATTTGCTTTTATGGTTTAATTGAATATTCTTTTGTTCTTTATAATAAATGATATCGGCGTCAATGACCTTCGATGTCAGGATGCCAGAAAACTTTAAATCAATCTATCTATCTCTCATATTGTCCCTTAAGCAGCAATATTTAATTTCTTAAATGCTTAGCTCTCTTGACGATCTAAGATATAAGAGTTCAATATCCACCACTTGAACTGAATTCTAAAATGGGATTCACGACATCAAAAGGAAACTAGAAAACCATATTTAATTTTTTTCTGGACGGAGTCTCAAAGCGTAAAGATGTTTTTTTTTCGTTTTTGACATTTTTGTCATCTCGAGTTGGGCCTGTCTTTATTTTTTCTATAATATCTGACTTTGAAATGGATTCAGAATCACTCAACATGAAAGACAGCATCTGCCGCACAGCCTTCGGGAAAGCAAAACAAATGAAAGGAGAGAAGGTGGAGAGAGAGAGAGAGAGAGCACTAGGAGTACCAAGATGGCGTCCGGGGGGAAAAAAGTAAAACCGTATCGCCCATCAAGACATAAACAAAGACTTCAGGAAATCTACAGATATAAAGAGATTAAAGACAATTTCACCATCAATGTCCGGAGAACTTTATACCCTCTCAAATACCCCCCCCCCCACTTTAATTTGGTAGTATGACTAAAACAGCTGTGAATAGGGTTTAGGGTTATGGTGGCCGATGTGGTAACGTCCCTGAATGGTGAACACCAGAATGGGGTTCGATTCCAGCTCAACCCTGATAGTTTCTTTTGTCACTGTAACCTCACCATCCTTGTGAGCTAAGGATGGGACATTCGGGGGAGCCTATAGGTCTATCTGCTGAGTTATCAGTAGCCATTGCCTGGCCCTCGTTGGTCCTAGCTTGGGAGGAGAGGGGACTTGGGCGCTGATCATATGTATATATGGTCAGTCTCTGGAGCATTGTCCTGCTTGATAGGAAAATGTCACTCTCCTTCTCCTCTGTCATTCATGAGCGGCCTTTAAACCTTTAAACTTTGAAGTTTGAAATCTTCTTGAAATGAGGCTTCCAATTTCTCTCTTCCAAAAAACCTGGAATTTTTTATCTCGAGATTTTGACTTTGAGATTTTGGTTCAGAAGAAAAAGAGAGGATTAAGATATGTACTTGATAGTCTGTCAGGTGTGGAGGGTCAAAAATGTTAGGGGGGGAGGTAAGATAGATGGCTTGCAACTGCACTCTGTTTTTTTTTTTTTTTTGTTTGAAGTACACACACACACTTTATATATCTATATTTATCAATTTATTTATACCCAATATATATATATATATATATATATATATATATATGAAAAATCTTCAGAAACCAACGAAAAACCGATACTGAGATTAGCGAGGTCTAAAAAACAACAACAGGTTCATGTACTGCTCATGTTTCTGTCTGTCTGTCTGTTGAGGACATGAATATTGAAAGTCCCGGATGCTGGGGAAGAGAGATGCTGGGGCGGGATGAGAGAGAGAGAGAGAGAGAGAGAGAGAGAGAGAGAGCCAAGAAGTCTCTTACCGGAGTGCCATTCATTATATGGAATCCTCCAGAAATTGAGAATTAACAGCTAATTACAGACACACACACAGACATAAGAATAATTTCTATTACTTAACCATCTCCGTTTTATATATTTCTACTGTCTCTCTCTCTCTCTCTCTCTCTCTCTCTCTCTCTCTCTCTCTCTCTGATAGTGATGTAGGTAACTAATTCAGCTGCCAGGCTGAGGTCCCACGTTCCAATCTCAGACCGGACGAGGAAGAACAGTGAGAATTTCTCTGTTGACTAAGCAGGAAATGATGTACCTGTCTGCTAGTCAACCCCTGGGGGGTCCTTATGCTCCATCTCTCTCATACATAGACACACAAGAACATATATGTTGATATGGTTCCCTTAAATGATGTATATTTTTAGGAATCTGTGACTATTTGGCAATTAATCCCCTTTCCACCTACAATTTCCCTTTTTTCATATTTTCCCTGTTGGAATCCTTGGGCTTATAGCATCCTGCTTTTCCAACTAGGGTTGTAGCTTAGCTAATAATAATAATAATAATAATAATAATAATAATAATAATAATAATAATAATAATAATAATAATATATGTATTTCTAAATCCATTTTGTCATTCCCTGTACTCATTATTCCATGTTTTATTAGAGCAGATACTTTAAGACGAGTTGCAAATGAGAGAGAGAGAGAGAGAGAGAGAGAGAGAGAGAGAGAGAGAGAGAGAGAGACAGTGCCAAGTACTCTCTCACCAGAGGGCCAGAGAGTATTGGGAACTTAAGTAAATACTTTAGTGTTTAATTAAACCCAAGTAATTAGCTTAGTGAACTAAATGTCTAATATGTCCCCCATAAGTCACCTACATGCAGTTTAACATAGAGGTTTATCTAGACAGCTGAGCTTGAATGGATAAGGTATGCCAGGGTGAACTACCAGAGCCTATCTAAGGGTAACTGGGTCTTATAATACATTGCTTTGCAGGTAGTTACTTAGTTAGTTACCTGGATGGTCTACAGATCGTAGGGGACTTGAATGATGATACTGGAGTTAGGTGTAGGTCATACACACTTTTATTCCCTATCGTAGGCATATCCCGTACCTTATTTCACATGATTTTGATCAGGGTGGTCAAAAGATGAACTATTTATCTGAATTCGATGAATACTGATAATTGATATTCATTCATACCTTGAATAATATTTACATTGATGGCAACAGGAAACTTATACAGGCCGCTTGCAAAAAAACTGAAAGGGATGAGGAAAAACATTTTATAGTGTTTTGTCAAAGTCAGAAAAGACTAATTTATACAAAATCTGAAGTTTTCCGCGAATAGAATATGTTGCAAGCCTATTGTGATAACTCTCTCTCTCTCTCTCTCTCTCTCTCTCTCTCTCTCTCTCTCTCTCTCTCTCTCTCCGAAAGAAGATTTATGGAAGGTAGGTAAAAGGTTTGTCCAATTATCTTCCCCTTTTCCCAGAGAATTCTTCCTCATAAAACGCACATTTTGATGATTGAATTGTGAATCAGTTGAATCATAAACCATTTCTACAATTCTCATAAGAAAACTCTATCCTCTTCTAAGCTGATTCACACGAATGGAAACTTACAATACATCAGTAAATTAATTCTTAAAAAATATCTTTGGAAATAGTGTACAAGGAAACTTTATTTTCTTTTACTAACCTTTGAATTCTGACTCAAAATCTCCTGATGCAACTTACCTGAAAGTAAAGGAAAAGATTTTTATCAAAAAGTAAAGGAGAGGACTTTTTATCAAAAAGTAAAGGAGAGGATTTTTGTCAAAAAGTAAAGGAGAGGATTTTTCTCAAAAAGTAAAGGAGAGGATTTTTATCAAAAAGTAAAGGAAGGGATTTTTATCAAATAGTAAAGGAAAGGATTTTTATCAAAAAGTAAAAGAAAAGATTTTTATCATAAAGCAAAGGAGAGGATTTTTATCAAAAAGTAGAGGAAAGGATTTTTATCAAAAAGTAAAGGAAAGGATTTTTATCAAAAAGAAGAGGTGAGGATTTTTATCATAAAGCAAATGAGAGGATTTTTATCAAAAAGTAAAGGAAAGGATTTTTATCAAAAAGTAAAGGAAAGGATTTTTATCAAAAAGTAAAAGAAAAGATTTTTATCATAAAGCAAAGGAGAGGATTTTTATCAAAAAGTAAAGGAAAGGATTTTTATCAAATAGTGAAGGAAAGGATTTTTATCAAAAAGTAAAGGAAAAGATTTTTATCATAAAGCAAAGTAGAGGATTTTTATCAAAAAGTAAAGCAGGGGATTTTTATCAAAAAGTAAAGGAAAGGATTTTTATCAAAAGTAAATGAAAAGATTTTTATCAAAGCAAAGGAGAGGATTTTTTATCAAAAAGTAAATGAGAGGATTTTTATCAAAAAGTAAAGGAATGGATTTTTATCAAATAGTAAAGGAAAGGATTTTTATCAAAAAGTAAAGGAAAATATTTTTATCATAAAGCAAAGGAAAGGATTTTTATCAAAAAGTAAAGAAAAAGATTTTTATCATAAAGTGAAGGGAAAGATTTTTATCATAAAACAAAGAAGAGGAATTTTATCAAAAAGTAAAGGGAAAGATTTTTATCAAATAGTAAAGGAAAGGATTTTTATCAAAAAGTAAAGGAAAAGATTTTTATCATAAAGCAAAGGAGAGGATTTTTATCAAAAAGTAAAGAAGAGGATTTTTATCAAAAAGTAAAGGAAAATTTTTTTATCATAAAGCAAAGGAGAGGATTTTTATCAAAAAGTGAAGGAGAGGATTATTATCAAAAAGTAAAGGAGAGGATTTTTATCAAAAAGTAAAGGAAAGGATTTTTATCAAAAAGTAAAGAAAAAGATATTTATCATAAAGCAAAGGAGAGGATTTTTATCAAAAAGTAAAGGAGAGGATTTTTATCAAAAAGTAAAGGAGAGGATTTTTATCAAATAGTGAAGGAAAGGATTTTTATCAAAAAGTAAAGGAAAAGATTTTTATCTTAAAGCAAAGGAGAGGATTTTTTTCAAAAAGTAAATGAGAGGATTTTTATCAAATAGTAAAGGAAAGGATTTTTATCAAAAAGTAAAGGAAAAGATATTTATCATAAAGCAAAGGAGAGAATTTTTTTCAAAAAGTAAAGGAAAGGATTTTTATCAAAGAGTAAAAAGGATTTTTGTCAAACTGACAAAATTAATAAAAGGACGTTCACTTATACTTATACTTAACCCTCTGGCACCCACAGGATGCAAAAGGCCTCAATGAATTCTAGCCACATGTCTCTTTCCTGAGCTCAACCCCAAATCTCTGATCCAACCTCCCTTCGCATTGTCATCAGCCACGTTTCTCTTGGTCTACCATATCCTCTCCATCTATCCTGGACTAACTCATCTCTTCTTATAATATTATTAAGAAAGTCCCTTACAACTACCACAACTACCACTACTACCACAACTACTACTCTTTCTTCGCGGGAGTCATTCTCTATTTATAAATTATGACCTTAGATGTAAACAGAGAGTCAATGCTGACGGGGTCAGTGACAAAGGTTCCAGTGGGAGGTTCACTTGTAGGGTTCAAGGTTCAGCTGTGGAGGTCTCTGATACAACGGATTATTTTGTCTATATATAAACAACAACAACAAACAACAAAAACAACAACAACAAATGTAGACGTTTCTGGTCAACTGTAGGACAAAGCTATCAGACATGTCTTTATTCATGGGTGATGGTGGGAGATTTTTGACTGATCGTTTTAATCGCTCACAGCAAACTAAGCTAGTACAAGTGGCCCTGGCTAGTGCAGCTTTGCTGATCATGGCGATACACAAACACCTTTCAACCACGTTAAGGTATTCCTACTTACATAGGGTTTTGTATGTATGTATGTATGTATGTATGTATGTATGTATGTACAGTTCCCTCCAGGAATTTCAAGACACAGCATATGACTATATCAGATACACGCACAAGGAGTATTATGGTAATACTGTAAGTGGGCGTTTCCATTTATATGGGACTATTTTGTTTTGTTACAACGAACTGGATTGGCTGTAGGTATTTCTCGATGACAGTTTGTTGTCTGAATTTTTTCTATTTGAATCATCACAAAAAAATGAGATATGTTTCAAATGATAAAATTGAATTCAAAGAATATTACTAATTTTATGAACTTCACCGGTAAATATAATTTAGTAAAAGCAGGATAAAGAAGCAGTCTTGTTCAAATCGTAGTGATTCCTAATTATCGCACATCACCACGTTGCCTTCGCATAGGGCGATCGTCTGCTGGAGCCTGGAAAACAACAAACACGTTTCGTAATCTAATATTTCATTAACAGTATCTGTCCCTAAATATAAACATCTTAATGAAGATACAATAATGTCTTATGATACATGCTTGGTTTGTCTTCAGACTCCAATATGAGAAGAGCCAGTTTTGAAGAGACACTATGTTCTCGAGACGAGTGTAGTGAAGAAAATATTTTATGCAAACTCAACGTTCTCTAGAATTCTGAACTTATGCTAAGAATTTAAACAAATAAACAACGTTAACGTTGTTTCCAAGGAAAAATCAAGCGTTATAGATGTTTATATGGTCCAGTACTGACGTCTTGAGAGAATGGCTCTTTTCCGCATTTAACACCACGTGTTTTCTGTAACCCTTAAAACGATACACTCACGCCCAGTTACAAGGTTCCTACTCAGTAAGCACTCTCTCTCTCTCTCTCTCTCTCTCTCTCTCTCTCTCTGTCTATATATATATATATATATATATATCTATATGTATATATGTATACATATATATTTATATATATATAAATACACCACACACACAATATATTATATATATATATATAAATATATTTATATATATATATATATATATATACACACACACATATATATATATATCTATATTATATATAGTATAATAAGTTTATATATATTACATATATATATATATATATATATACTATACATATATATATATATATATTTATACACAGCATATATATATATATATATATATACAGCATATATATAAATATATATATATTTTTATAAAATATATATATATATATATATATATGTATATATATATATATATATATATACATATATATATTCAAATAAGCCATATATATTTTTGATACATTAATGTCTGGATTCTCTTAACGACCTCGGGATCAGAGCCCCAGGTGAAATCACACAAAGACAAGAGCTTGGCTCCGGCCGGGAATCGAACCCTGGTCGGCAAGCCTGTATAGACAGTGACTAAGCCACTTGGCCACGAAGAAGGATAAAAGTCAATGACAATTCTTCTGTACTTATACCTGTCGAATTCAGGTATTTTGTACTTAGAATTGAAATCAACCCATCCTCACCATCGTAGCTAATTGGTAGTTTGTTACTTGGCATTCAATTAATGATAAATTTTGCACATTTTTACGTGATTTACATATTCAAATAAGCCATATATACTTTTGATACATCAATGTCTGGATTCTCTTAACGACCTCGGGATCAGAGCCCCAGGCGAAATCACACAAAGACAAGAGCTTGGCTCCGGCCGGGAATCGAACCCTGGTCGGCAAGCCTGTATAGAGAGTGTATAAGCCACTTGGCCACAAAGAAGGATAAAAGTCAATGAACAATTCTTCTGTACTTATACCTGTCGAATTCAGGTATTTTGTACTGTAGAATTGAAATTCAAACGCCATCCTCACCATCGTAGCTAATTGGTAGTTTGTTACTTGGCATTCAATTAATGATAAATTTTGCAAAATTTTTACGTGTTTTTCATATTCAAATAAGCCATATATATTTTTGATACATTAATGTCTGGATTCTCTTAACGACCTCGGGATCTGAGCCCCAGTCGAAATCACACAAAGACAAGAGCTTGGCACCGGCCGGGAATCGAACCCTGGTCGGCAAAGCCTGTATAGACAGTGACTAAGCCACTTGGCCACGAAGAAGGATAAAAGTCAATGACAATTCTTCTGTACTTATATCTGTCGAATTCAAGTATTTTGTACTTAGAATTGAAATCAACCCATCCTCACAGAAGAATTGTCATTGACTTTTATCCTTCTTCGTGGCCAAGTGGCTTAGTCACTGTCTATACAGGCTTGCCAACCAGGTTTGATTCCCGGCCGGAGCCAAGCTCTTGTCTTTGTGTGATTTTGCCTGGGGCTCTGATCCCGAGGTCGTTAAGAGAATCCAGACATTAATGTATCAAAAATATATATGGCTTATTTGAATATGAAAAACACGTAAAAAATGTGCAAAATTTATCATATATATATATATATATATATATATATGTATATATATACTATATTTATACTATATATAGTATATATATATCTTATATATATATATATATATATAAATATAGTATAAATACTATATATATATATATATATATATATATAAATATATATATATATATATATATATAGTATACATATTTATTTATTTGTATAATTTGACAAGGGATATGGGATTTCATGCAATTTATATTAAAATTACACACACACATATATATATATATATATATATACACATATATATATGTGTGGTTATATATATATATATATATATATAATGTGTGAGTGTATAATTTTCATTGAAAGCGATGGCCTTGGCTGCGTCCAGTTCGTTTCCTACAGGAATTCTCATATTTCCTCAGCTTCTTAAAGTTTTCAGACGTAAGTCTTTGGTTTAGTAAACTCTTCCTTTTTTTTATGTTTTATCCACTACAATACTGTTTCGACATAAATACGCCTTTATCAAGTAATTTACTGGTTTACATAAGTTTACAATAGTATATATATATATATATATATATATGTGTGTGT
>NC_090767.1:52318778-52336278 GCF_036898095.1 Palaemon carinicauda | reverse complement strand
ACTTCAAGTACAGTAGAAGCGGAGAGCCCTTACAGGACAGAGTAACAGATCATGAGGATTATCAAGTTCCTCCTTAAGCAAAGAAATAGAGGAGTTAAATCCACAATCATTAATTGATGGATTTTGCATATTTGCAACAAAGTCTGGTACAAAGAAGAACGACACCAGCCTCCACCTTATTATAGTGGGCTCTAGCTTGGACCGTATTGATACTCATGTCCATGTACTGTACTGCAGACAGCTTTGAGGATTGAGGACCGACTTCAAGATTTATCTAGGCTCCACGTTCTTTAGAAAACTCAAAAAGAAGGTCTCTGTGGTGTAGAGTGTGAGCTTTGGACTGCCAGTAACTGTTAATAGTCAAGGTAATGCTAAAGTCTGATGCCCAGGATGTGAGCCTAGGACTACACCAGGGTGAAGTCTTTTGTGAACACTTGTTGGGCTGTAGACAGGCCGAATCAAAGGACTCTAAATTGGAATCTCATTTTCCCTAGAACAAAGCAGACATACTTTCTTGATCTTGGATGGAATGGCGTTTGAAAGTACATGTGTTGAGGTCTATGGCCAGTAGGAAGTCGTTTTGTCTGATTACTTTTAGGACTGTGCTGGGAGTCTCCATTTTGCATAGTGTTTGAAGAACCAAACGGTTCAAATCAGACAAGTTGATGACTGGTCTCCAACCCCTGTCACCTTTAAGACTATGAACAAATTGCCGTAGAAGCCTGAAGACCTGTCATACTTCTTTCTCGGCATAATCTGAACCTCGTCTTGTAAGAGAAGGTCTTTGACAGCAGACCTCAAGTAAAATAACTGTATCTTTGGAATCTGATTGAGAGGAGGGCGACAGGTGATGAACGACACGGAATGTCTGGAGCAAGAGACCTCTACCATCCAGGGATCTGCTGCGTAGAGTTGCCACCTTGTCCAATGACTTTGCAAGAGGTTCCCCTCAAGTACTGTCATAAGGGGAATGCCTTCCCTAACGTGAACCTCTGCCGACCAAGACCACCCCAGTTAAATTATCCATGGTGAAGAAAGGAATAAGACGAGTTGCCCTGTCTTCTGTAATTAGAATGGCCTGGGCTAACTTAGGCTTAGTGGAGGCCATAAAAACTTCTTAATTTGGAGCCCCTCATCAAAAGAAGGACGCCAAGTCAACGCATCCCGAGACGCCATCTGATGAACCAACTTGTTTATCATTGCATCCTGACACTTGAAGATGTAATTGCTCCACATGAGGGAACACGGGTAGATAAAAAAATCAAGGGACTTAGCCTGTTAACAATAGAGTTCTTTGTACCGTTTCCTTTTCTTTGAGAAGTTTTCCAAATTTGTAAGGTAGGAGACTGTGTCCAACCAATGGTCCAACCATGAACATGCCCGCAAGGCAGACAGCAGCAGTTTCTAAGTTCACACACTCGTCTGCAGAGAAGACTTTTGGCTGCCGAGCCAACTTCTCCATGGACATCTCCAGGGTCAAGGTAGCCTTGTCCAATCAAGAGGCAATGCCACCATCACAAACATGAAAAAAAAGAAACAAACTTCATGGGCGGAGTACCAATATAAATTATTAACAACCGTTAATGAGAGGCAAAAGACCCATATCCAGCGTTCAGGGAGAAACTCAAAGGAAACTGGATTAAACAAAAAAAAAACTTACGTTAAAAAGGTCATCAAAACTGAATAAATTACGTTAATTTATAATACCTCCCCACCAAAAAGAAAAAAAAATTATTATTTTTTTTCTCAAAGGTCAAAATTAAAAGGAATTACAAAACTTAAATTACTTATTTCAAAATACTCGAATTAGTTACTTTAAATACTAGAATTAAATCAAATAATTAATACAGAGCAAACAAGAGAAATTAAACTAAAACCTGGAAAGGAAAAAGTCATTAATACATAACCTATAGACCAAACTACAGCCTACTCCCTTCTCCTAAAAAGACCTCGATAAAACATCTGGTATAACATTATCCTTCCCTGCTACATGCCTAATTTGAAGGTCATATTCCTGCAAAAAGAGACTCCACCTAAGCAGCCTCATATTTTTGTCCTTAAACCGTTGGATAAATACTAGAGGATTATGGTCTGTGTATACCAAAATAGGATGAAGTGATGAACTCAAATAAACTGAAAAATGAGTTATAGCTTTCATTAAACATAAGGCTTCTTTTTCAATAGTTGAATATCTCGTCTCTGCCGGCGATAACTTCCTTGAAAAGTAAGCGACGGGGTGTACCATCCCGGCATCATCCTCCTGCAGGAGAACTGCTCCAAGTCCCACGTCACTCACATCTGTCGCTAATCTAAAAGGGAGATTAAAATTTGGAGATTGTAGTAAAGGATAATTAGTCAAGACTGCCTTTAACTTTTCAAAGGCTTCTTGGCACTCCTTGGACCATACAAACCTTTCTCCCTTCTTTAATAAATTTGTTAAAGAAGTCGCGATATTAGAGAAGTTCTTTATAAACCTCCTGTAGTATCCGACCATTCCTAGGAACCTCCTAACCCCTCTCCTATTTTGAGGAGCAGGAAAGCTAGCTACAGCCTCTACATTAGCTTTCTTAGGAGCAACTTTGCCTAGGCCTACCTCATGTCCCAGGTATAAAACTGTGGCCTGAGCAAAATCACTCTTCTTCAAGTTAATTACCAAACCGGCTTTCCTCAAAGCCTTAAACAAAGCTTCAAGTCTTACCAAATGAGACTCCCAATCAGTTCTATATATTACCAAATCATCAATGTATACAACGCACCCTTCCAAATCCTGAGTGATCCGATTCATCAGTCTTTGGAAGGTGGCAGCCGCATTCTTCATTCCGAAGGGCATGACTTGGCATTCATACAAACCATCACCTGTAACAAAAGCAGAGATTTCCTTCGCACGAGGGGAAAGACCAACCTGCCAATACCCTTTCAGCAAATCCAGCTTTGTAATAAACTTGGCAGATCCGATTCTGTCTATACAATCTTCCACCCTCGGCAAAGGAAATGAATCTGTCTTGGTCATCTCATTAACCTTCCTGTAATCAAAGCAAAGTCGGTGTTGGCCTCCCTCCTTCTTAACCAACACGACAGGGGAACTCCATGGACTACAACTTGGTTTAATTAAATCATGGTCTAACATATAGCGAACCTCTTCCTGAACAATTTTCCTCTTGACAGGGTTAAGCCTATATGGACACTGTTTAATGGGCTTAGCGTCCCCTACATCTACATCGTGATACAAAACATTTGTTCTACCTGGCGAGTCCTGAAACAAATCTTTATACCTGTAGATTATATTAATTAAAGGTTCTGATCTGTCAGAATTCAAATGTTGAAATTTAACATCAATGTTATTTAAAATATCAGAATTACTTGACAGAGCATCAGGATTAACAGTCATTCTCTTGTTAGTCATAAGATTCTCCTCTACTTCTACAGACACTACTGCAATTGCATCTACTACTGGTTCTAACTGATCTACATCTCTACTAATAAATGGCTTTAACATATTTACATGACAAATACGAGAATTTCGTCTCCTACCAGGAGTTTCAATCAAATAATTTACATCATCAATCTTTTTCAGCACCCTCCATGGGCCTGAAAACTGGGCTTTCAGTGGGTTACCTGGTATAGGTAATAACACTAACACACGATCTCCAGGCTTAAAGATACGAACCTTGGTACTTATGTCATAATTAGACTTCATCACAGACTGACTTTCATGCAAATTCTTTTAAGCGAAATCCCAAGCTTTCCCCAGTTTCCCCTGTAAATTAGAAACGTAATCTAAAACATTAACTTCAGATGTCTCTCCTTCCGAATGTTCTCTTACCACGTCAAGAGGACCGTGTATACTATGGGCAAATACAAGTTCGAAAGGAGAGAAACCCAAAGACTCATTAGGTACAGACCGTATAGCAAATAGGACATAAGGAATCTCCTTATCCCACTCATTACCCGTTTCGTAGCAAAACTTCTTTAATACAGACTTCAAAGTCTGGTGGAACCTTTCCACCTGTCCCTGACTCTCTGGATGGTAAGGAGAAGAAGTAACATGATTAACACCTAGTTCAACCATTTCCTTTCTAAAAAACTTACTTGTAAAATTAGTGCCACAATCTGATTGTAAAACCTTTGGAATGCCAAATTTAGTGAAAAATCCAATTAATGCTTCCACCACCTACTCACCCCGAATACTCCTCAGTGGGATAGCCTCAGGAAAACGCGTTACCCTGTCAACCATGGTTAGAAGATATTCATTACCTCCGCGCGTCTGCGGAAGAGGGCCCACTACATCTATAACTACCTCCTTGAAAGGTTCACCCACTGAGGGAATGGGAATAAGAGGGGCTTTAGGGATCTTTTGATTCGGTTTCCCTACAATCTGACACACCTTACAAGATATCACATGTTTCTTAACCTTACGACGCATCTGGGGCCAAAAGAAATGTCGTGCCAATTTCTGAAAGGTCTTCCTAACCCCGAAATGACCCACAAGGCTATGTTCATGACTAAAATATAACAACTTACTCCTATACCTTTCCGGCACAACTAGCTGCCGAATTACCTCTACCTGGTCAACAGGTGCATTAACCGACCTACTCATACGGTAAAGCAAACCTTTTTGTTTCATAAATACAGGTTTAGAAAGATCACTACCATCATTAAGTTCCAAATGATTAAATTCATTTCCTTGGGCTTCCTTAACCCTGGATAGGTACGCTCCTCGGACACCCCTTTAAGGGTATACTCGGACGCGAACGACCCCGACGCCAAAAAAAATTCTTGAAAAATCAGTTTTTGCAGTAACCTCTTTTTTTCTTTTTTATCAAAACAAAACTTCAATGAATGCTTAAAACAACTGTAAAGATAAATACTACTCATCTGCAGAAAAACTATTTATTATAAATATTTTAAAAAATTAAGTAGAAAAAAAAGACCTGACATAAAAATTCATAAAAAAAAAAGTTTATACATATATACACAAATCCTTTTAGGAATTGATTCTTGAATGTTTAGGACACATCTTGATATATTTTGGATGAAGTCAGACCCATGGAGGTGAAGATCTGAAATGAGAAAAAAAGAGTAAATATTTTTGGCCAAAAACATTTGTCCAAATTTCATGAATTTTTTTGGGTACCCAAATGAAATAGGAAGTGGCTAATTTTTTTAGGGAATAAACATATGTTATCCTAAAATAGAAATATGTAAAAAAATCTTCATTATTCTGTAAATTACATTTATATCAGGGGCCATATCTAAAGGTAATTTTTTGAGTACTTAGAAATTTCGTAAAAAAATACATATATTTAATATACAATATGATATTTATGCAGGTAAAAATATACCAAAATATCACAAATTCTATAGGGAACAAGAATATATATATAGATAGGGCAGCTTACGCTTCGGATATGTCCACAAAATGGCCGCCAACCACACTGACTCAGACTCCCTAATCTGCCACTTGAAATGTAGGAAGGGTATGTCAATTTCAAGGTGTTATTTACTAATCTAATTATTATTGGATATGCATAAAAATTGTATGGTGGGTTGCTGGATAATTGTCGATTATTTTACGACTATAAAATTGAAATTCTGACCCAAAAAAAATTTTTTGAAGGGAAATAAAATCGAAAAAAAAAATGTAAAATAATATAATATTTTAGCTAAAAAAATTTGATGATATTCAATCAAAAAAAAGTAAACAAAATTTTCCGACAAATAAACATCTAGAGGAATCATTACTCTGTGATAGTTCCTTAGTACGTAGTAATTTTGAAAGAATTGGGAAAAAACGAAAAAATGGCAATCACCGGAAAATCGAACACATACCTATATATACGCCATATCTGGCTAAAAAAAAGATAGGCATGGGTAGCCAGATCATCTAGAAACACTTTCCAACACTATAAAATTATAAGTTTTGCGACACTACTTGCCAATTCCTTACGGTAACATGACTAAGCAAAAAAATGCAAAACAAATAAAAAGGGGCACTCGTGGAAAAATGGCCATTCTAATATACGGCATTTCAGAAAAAAAAAATTTCAGCCACGTGCTAGGCAAACCATCAAGGCACATTTTCCGACAAATAAACATCTAAATGAATCATTACTCTGTGATAGTTCCTTAGTACGTAGTAATCTTCAAAGAATTGGGAAAAAACGAAAAAATGGCAATCACCGGAAAATCGAACACATACCTATATATACGCCATATCTGGCTAAAAAAAAGATAGGCATGGGTAGCCAGATCATCTAGAAACACTTTCCAACACTATAAAATTATAAGTTTTGCGACACTACTTACCAATTCCTTACGGTAACATGACTAAGCAAAAAAATGCAAAACAAATAAAAAGGGGCACTCGTGGAAAAATGGCCATTCTAATATACGGCATTTCAGAAAAAAAAAATTTCAGCCACGTGCTAGGCAAACCATCAAGGCACATTTTCCGACAAATAAACATATAAATGAATTATTACTCTGTGATAGTTCCTTAGTACGTAGTAATTTTGAAAGAAATGGGAAAAAACGAAAAAATGGCAATCACAGGAAAATCGAACACATACTTATATATACGCCATATCTGGCTAAAAAAAAAATAGGCATGGGTAGCCAGATCATCTAGAAACACTTTCCAACACTATAAAAATATAAGTTTTGCGACACTACTTGCCAATTCCTTACGGTAACATGACTAAGCAAAAAAATGCAAAACAAATAAAAAGGGGCACTCGCGGAAAAATGCCCAACATTCTAATATACGGCATCTCAGATAAAAAAAAAGACATGCACGTGTTAGCCCAACCATCAAGGCACACTTTCTAACACATAAACATGAAAAAAAATCAATAATATACGGCAATTCCTTACTACGTAGTAAATTTTTACAAATATTGAAAAAAAACAGAAATTGGCAACCGCAGTTAAATACCCAATATACCAATAACTACGTCGTATCTGACAAAAACAAAATCACGCATGGGTAGCCAGATCATCTAGACACACTTTCCAACACTAAAAAAGCAAAAGTTTTACGACACTATTTGGCAATATCTTACGGAAAAATGACTTGGCAAAAAAATGAAAAAAAATGAAAAAGGGGTACTCGCGGTAAAATGCCCGACATTCTAATATACGGCATCTCAGATAAAAAAAAAGACATGCACGTGTTAGCCCAACCATCAAGGCACACTTTCTAACACATAAACATGAAAAAAAATGAATAATATACGGCAATTCCTTACTACGTAGTAATTTTTACAAATATTGAAAAAAAACAGAAATTGGTAACCGCAGTTAAATACCCAATATACCAATAACTACGTCGTATCTGACAAAAACAAAGTCATGCATGGGTAGCCAGATCATCTAGACACACTTTCCAACACTAAACAAGCAAAAGTTTTACGACACTATTTGGCAATATCTTACGGAAAAATGACTTGGCAAAAAAATGAAAAAAAATGAAAAAGGGGCACTCGCGGTAAAATGGTCCTCGTGGTGATGAACGACATTTTAACTAAAAAAAAAATCATGCACATGGTAGCCAAACAATCCACCAAGACTTTCCACAACTGATAACCTATACAAGTTGCACCATTCTACGACAATTTCATAATACGTAATAACTTTGATAATTATGCAAACTACCTTAGAAGGGTAAACTCGGTCGCGCTCGACCCCGACGCGTCTCAGAAATCGGGGAAGGAGTACAGCTACAGCAATGCACATATGGACACTACTAGAGCGTGTAGGCGAGACACCTCCTGCAGGTCGATCACCCACAAATTCAGTCACTGGGTGAGTCACGTGAGAAAAACCTGTTTTTTTTTTGACGCTCGGGGTCGCGAACGACCCATCGTACCTATCCAGGGTTAAAAACTTTTGTATTCCAATTAATACCCTGAAAAGATTCATTATTATGGCCCTGAAAAGATAAATTATCATAATTGTCAATGTTTACCTCGTTACCATTATTAACATCAGTCACAATGTCATTAACTTGTCCATTAATTAACTCAGCATTGAGTTCTACCTCCGCGAGGTCAACCTCTTTAGATTGAGAACGCGTAACCACTGACACAGGATTCAACGAATCATCTATGCGTATCTGGTCTCCTGCCAGATCTATCAACGTCAAAATAGGCAATACGTCACCTTCAGCTTCAGCGGCTAAATCATTGGCAAATATAATGTCTATATCAGGAATAGGCAAAGTATCTACTATGGCCAAATTAACCATACCCTGAAAATTCTTTGTCTTCAAATATAACTCTTCTAGTGGATACGAGGCCACCGTATCAGGAAATCCACCCAACAAGACAAAGTTCTTATTCTTAAACACAACACCCTCGGGAACTGACCTCCGCAATATCAACGACTGAGCGGCACCAGTGTCTCTCAAAATCCTCACACCACGACCCATTTGCATAGCATTATCAACATAAACAGTACCATCAGATATATACTCCTTAAATCTTAGTCATTTTGACTCCTCCTTCTGCGGTTGTTCCGCCGATACCAACGTCACGGGTTCTTTATTCTTTTCTAAAAATTTACGACGCGCAAAACAGTCCGCCTTAAAATGTCCGCGGCGGTGGCACCAAAAACAAACTACATCGGACCTAGAGGACCTACTATCATTACTACTACTGTTCCTACTGCTATTTACAAAATTACGTGTTTCGTTACCATCACTCTTATTGTCATTTTCAATCTTGCCCTTTCTTTGGTCACCTACCGAACTGTCAATAAAAGTACCATGATCTGATTGACTCCGGTTATTCCCCCTCCAACCATTACCTCGAGGAGGGAACCTCTTACCGTTAACCTCTTTCACACAGTCCTGACGATGAGCAAGAGAATACTCATCAGATGCAATAGCGATCTCTTGAAGCGAATCCAATTTAAGTTCATCTAAATGAATTTTTAGTTCTCTAACTACCATTCTTTTGAACTCTTCGAATAAAATTAATTCTTTCAATTTCTCGAAAGTGTCAGTCTCCTTAGACTTAAGCCAATCATCAAGGAATTGTTCCTTTCTCCTTGCAAACTCAACAAAAGTCATACCGGGTTCTTTCTTAAGGTTACGGAACTTCTGTTGATAAGCCTCCGGAACTAAATCATATGCCTTAAGGATAATGGCCTTGACCGAATCATAATCCGCCGACAAATCCTCGCTTAAAGTATTATATACTCTCTGAGCTTTCCCTTTTAATTTACACTGAACCATAGTGGTCCACATATCCTTGGGCCAAGACAGTTTTCTTGCTATTCGTTCAAACGAAATAAAGAAATCAGGAACATCTTCATCATCGAATACTGGCATTAACTTCAAAGCACTCATTAGGTCAAAACAAATATTATAGCCATTATGTTTACCACTACTATTATTATTATTGTGAAACTCACGCATTCGCAACTAAAATTTTCGCTCTTTTTCGCGCTCTTCCGCCCTTAATTGCAAAGTTTTATATTCCATCTCCTTAAGCTTAAACTCCTGAGCAAGGATACTCAATCTAAATTTACTCACCTCCTGGCTACCTGAATCCCCTACCTCATCGTCACTATCGCTATTTACAAAATCTGGATCACCAGACATTACTGCTTCCTTTGTGTTACCTTTAATACTCTTAATAGCTTTAAGGACTTCACGCAACAAATGACCCTTCTTGAATTCTGTTGGTAATCCTAAGTTCAAGTGCTCTGCTAAACACCATAACTCGTCTCTTTTAAGATTAAAAATCTCCTCCTCCCAGTCAGACCTATCTAAAAATAGTGCTGCCGCTTCCTCAAATTTATCCCCTACTAAAGACATCTTCCTAAACCAATGCAAAAGTAACAAAAAAAAAAAAAATAGGTTAATTTTCCCCCAAACTACCTAATTCTCCCTATCACACCTCTCTAAGAAAAACTCTCAAAGATTGAAATGTCAGTCAGGATCCTGTCACGGTCACCAAATTTTGTTATGAACTTCAAGATGGTCTGAAGTTGAAGTTCTTACGGACCTGATATTTCAGATCAGTACCACAAAAAGGGTATGATCCCTGACAAAATCAACACTCAAAGAGTACGATCTCAGAGAGGATACACAAAACGAGAAACTATAGATTAACAATAATTTATTACATCAAAAATTTATTATAATAAAAGAACCCCTCTGAAAACTGAATAATGGGGAGAAAAATACAAGCACACACAATGCCAAAGAAGTCACTCCTTCAATTGCCTACCTAACTAACATGCTAAGGAATAAGAGAAAGTATTCAGTGGAAGAAAGAAAAACACTCTTTCCCTAACATATGATAGACGGAGACTCAAAAGGGGGGGAAAACCTTAACCTATAATTTAACCTAAATTTTTACAAAGTACATTGTACTAAAGACATACTCATCTAACAATATAAAACTCATATAACTCAAGTAGAATCCATTAATTGACGCACGAAAAATCATCCAAGGACGTCTCTATTTAGTTAAGTGTAGACACTGACACTAACTAAATAAGGGGTTGCTGTACCACCACATGAAGAAAATATAAAAATGTTAATAACAATAAAGTGGGCTTACTCTTCTTCGCCACTAAAGGGCCTCCTCACGACTCCAAGGGCACAGTGTTCAGGCAGAGGCAGGTGACTAAAGGGCGTATATTACGCTCGCACTATGGGCCATCCACAGGAGCTAATGCTATGCTCTACTTCAACAAAAGATCTGTAGAAATCCTCGGTGAGGCACAAAGTCCAATCCTCCATCAAAGGATCCCAAACAATCCAGCTTCGGACAAAGGGCAGGAGCACACAGGGTCACTCTTTAGTGACGCAACAACATGCGGGAGTGCTCAAGGAAGACTCTTCCATCCAAAAGTACACTGCCTTAAACTGCCAAAAATATAGCCCACTGGTCCTTCTATAGTGGAGCCGAGTACCGAACTGCCGAACAAATATCACAAGGCCCCCTCGAATACTCCGGGAAAGGGGCAAAATATGACGTGGCACGGACGATGAAGCCAAACCACCATCACAAACATGAAAAAAAAGAAACAAACTTCATGGGCGGAGTGCCAATATAAATTATTAACAACCGTTAATGAGAGGCAAAAGACCCATATCCAGCGTTCAGGGAGAAACTCAAAGAAAACTGGATTAAACAAGAAAAACTTACATTAAAAAGGTCATCAAAACTGAATAAATTACGTTAATTTATAATATATATATATATATATATATATATATATATATATATATATATATATATATATATATATATATATATATATATATATATATATGAACATGTATATATACATATATATACACATATATACATATATGTATACAGTATGTATATATACATATATATACACACATGTGTATATATATATATATATATATATATATATATATATATATATATATATATATATATATATATATATATATATATATATATATATATATATATATATATACACACATACATATATATTTGTATATATGTATATACATATACACATATACACACATACATTACACATGTATATATACATATATATATATATATATATATATATATACATATATACATATATATACAGTATGTATATATACATATATATACACACACATGTGTGTATATATATATATATATATATATATATATATATATATATATATATATATATATATATATATATATATATATATATATATATATATATATATATAATGTATATATGTATATACATATACACATATACACACATACATATATACATGTATATATGTATATACATATACACATATACACACATACATATATACATGTATATATGTATATACATATACACATATACACACACATATATATATATATATATATATATATATATATATATATATATATATATATATATATATATATATATATATATATATATATATATATATATATATATATATATATATATATATATATATATATATATATATATATATATATATATATATATGTTTGTATGTATATATATGCATATGTATATATACATACATGTATATATATAATATATTTATAAATATATGTATATATATATATATATATATATATATATATATATATATATATATATATATATATATATATATATATATATATATATATATATATATATATATATATATATATATATATATATATATATATATATATATATATATATATATATATATATATATATATATATATATATATATATATATATATATATATATATATATATATATATATATATATATATATATATATATATATATGTAAATATCACCCACGGAATGCATTTAATACCGAATTCTATCTTGGGAATACATATCCACTTGGAATTCATTTTATGGTAACAGCTTCTGGCCGGGTGGTGATTCGAACCACCACCTGTACGGCTTGAAACTATGCTGGCAGGGACCCTACCGACTCAGCTCTCAAGAGAGACTAAAAGTTTATGACAAGTCCCCCTACATATTCCTGTCGAATTCCGGATTCTGTTCATAGACTTGAAATAGACCCATCTCTACCATGATAGCTGAATCGTGAGTTTGCAACACGTGGTTATTTTAATGAACATATATCACAAGCACACGTGATTTTAATTAATGTAAATACGTCCCACGAAATGCATTTAATACCGAATTCTATCTTAGGAATACATATCCACTTGGAATTCATTTTATGGTAACAGCTTCTGGCCGGGTGGTGATTCGAACCACCACCTGTACGGCTTGAAACTATGCTGGCAGGGACCCTACCGACTCAGCTCTCAAGAGAGACTAAAAGTTTATGACAAGTCCCCCTACATATTCCTGTCGAATTCAGGATTCTGTTCATAGACTTGAAATAGACCCATCTCCACCATGATAGCTGAATCGTGAGTTTGCAACACGTGGTTATTTTAATGAACATATATCACAAGCACACGTGATTTTAATTAATGTAAATATCACCAACGAAATGCATTTAATACCGAATTCTATCTTGGGAATACATATCCACTTGGAATTCATTTTATGGTAACAGCTTCTGGCCGGGTGGTGATTCGAACCACCACCTGTACGGCTTGAAACTATGCTGGCAGGGACCCTACCGACTCAGCTCTCAAGAGAGACTAAAAGTTTATGACAAGTTCCCCTACATATTCCTGTCGAATTCAGGATTCTGTTCATAGACTTGAAATAGACCCATCTCCACCATGATAGCTGAATTGTGAGTTTGCAACACGTGGTTATTTTAACCCTGGATAGGTACGGTCCTCGGACACCCCTTTAAGGGTATACTCGGACGCGAACGACCCCGACGCCAAAAAAAATTCTTAAAAAATCAGTTTTTGCAGTAACCTCCTTTTTTCTTTTGCCAAAAAAAACTTCAATGAATGCTTAAAACAACTGTAAAGATAAATACTACTCATCTGCAGAAAAACTATTTATTATAAATATTTTAAAAAATTAAGTAGAAAAAAAAAAGACCTGACATAAAAATTCATAAAAAAAAAGTTTATACATATATACACAAATCCTTTTAGGAATTGATTCTTGAATGTTTAGGACACATCTTGATGTATTTTGGATGAAGTCAGACCCATGGAGGTGAAGATCTGAAATGAGAAAAAAAGGGTAACTTTTTTTGGCCAAAAAAAATTGTCCAAATTTCATGAATTTTTTTGGGTACCCAAATGAAATAGGAAGTGGCTAATTTTTTTAGGGAATAAACATATGTTATCCTAAAATAGAAATATGTAAAAAAATCTTCATTATTTTGTAAATTACATTTATATCAGGGGCCATATCTAAAGGTAATTTTTTGAGTACTTGGAAATTTCGTAAAAAAATACATATATTTAATATATAATATGATATTTATGCAGGTAAAAATATACCAAAATATCACAAATTCTATAGGGAACAAGAATATATATAGATAGGGCAGCTTACGCTTCGGATATGTCCACAAAATGGCCGAACACCACACTGACTCAGACTCCCTAATCTGCCACTTGAAATGTAGGAAGGGTATGTCAATTTCAAGGTGTTATTTACTAATCTAATTATTATTGGATATGCATAAAAATTGTATGGTGGGTTGCTGGATAATTGTCGATTATTTTACGACTATAAAATTAAAATTCTGACCCAAAAAATTTTTTTTGAAGGGAAATATCGAAAAAAAAAATGTAAAACAATATTTTAGCTAAAAAAATTTGATGATATTCAATCAAAAAGAAAGTAAACAAAATTTTCCGACAAATAAACATCTAGAGGAATCATTACTCTGTGATAGTTCCTTAGTACGTAGTAATTTTGAAAGAATTGGGAAAAAACGAAAAAATGGCAATCACCGGAAAATCGAACACATACCTATATATACGCTAAAAAAAAGATAGGCATGGGTAGCCAGATCATCTAGAAACACTTTCCAACACTATAAAAATATAAGTTTTGCGACACTACTTGCCAATTCCTTACGGTAACATGACTAAGCAAAAAAATGCAAAACAAATAAAAAGGGGCACTCGTGGAAAAATGGCCATTCTAATATACGGCATTTCAGAAAAAAAAAAATTTCAGCCACGTGCTAGGCAAACCATCAAGGCATATTTTCCGACAAATAAACATCTAAATGAATCATTACTCTGTGATAGTTCCTTAGTACGTAGTAATTTTGAAAGAAATGGGAAATAACGAAAAAATGGTAATCACAGGAAAATCGAACAAATACTTATATATACGCCATATCTGGCTAAAAAAAAAATAGGCATGGGTAGCCAGATCATCTAGAAACACTTTCCAACACTATAAAAATATAAGTTTTGCGACACTACTTGCCAATTCCTTACGGTAACATGACTAAGCAAAAAAATGCAAAACAAATAAAAAGGGGCACTCGCGGAAAAATGCCCAACATTCTAATATACGGCATCTCAGATAAAAAAAAAGACATGCACGTGTTAGCCCAACCATCAAGGCACACTTTCTAACACATAAACATGAAAAAAAAATCAATAATATACGGCAATTCCTTACTACGTAGTAAATTTTTACAAATATTGAAAAAAAACAGAAATTGGCAACCGCAGTTAAATACCCAATATACCAATAACTACGTCGTATCTGACAAAAACAAAATCACGCATGGGTAGCCAGATCATCTAGACACACTTTCCAACATTAAAAAAGCAAAAGTTTTACAACACTATTTCGCAATATCTTACGGAAAATGACTTGGCAAAAAAATGAAAAAAAATTAAAAAGGGACACTCGCGGTAAAATGCCCGACATTCTAATATACGACATCTCAGATAAAAAAAAAGACATACACGTGTTAGCCCAACCATCAAGGCACACTTTCTAACACATAAACATGAAAAAAAAATGAATAATATACGGCAATTCCTTACTACGTAGTAATTTTTACAAATATTGAAAAAAAAACAGAAATTGGTAACCGCAGTTAAATACCCAATATACCAATAACTACGTCGTATCTGACAAAAACAAAGTCATGCATGGGTAGCCAGATCATCTAGACACACTTTCCAACACTAAACAAGCAAAAGTTTTACGACACTATTTGGCAATATCTTACGGAAAAATGACTTGGCAAAAAAATGAAAAAAAATGAAAAAGGGGCACTCGCGGTAAAATGGTCCTCGTGGTGATGAACGACATTTTAACTAAAAAAAAAAACATGCACATGGTAGCCAAACAATCCACCAAGACTTTCCACAACTGATAACCTATACAAGTTGCACCATTCTACGACAATTTCATAATACGTAATAACTTTGATAATTATGCAAACTACCTCAGAAGGGTAAACTCGGACGCGAACGACCCCGACGCGTCTCAGAAATCGGGGAAGGAGTACAGCTACAGCAATGCACATCTGGACACTACTAGAGCGTGTAGGGGAGACACCTCCTGCAGGTCGATCACCCACAAATTCAGTCACAGGGGTGAGTCACGTGAGAAAAACCTGTTTTTTTTTGACGCTCGGGGTCGCAAACGACCCACCGTACCTATCCAGGGTTAATGAACATATATCACAAGCACACGGTATTTTAATTAATGTAAATATCACCCACGAAATGCATTTAATACCGAATTCTATCTTGGGAATACATATCCACTTGGAATCCATTTTATGGTAACAGCTTCTGGCCGGGTGGTGATTCGAACCACCACCTGTACGGATTGAAACTATGCTGGCAGGGACCCTACCGACTCAGCTCTCAAGAGAGACTAAAAGTTTATGACAAGTCCCCCTACATATTCCTGTCGAATTCAGGATTCTGTTCATAGACTTGAAATAGACCCATCTCCACCATGATAGCTGAATCGTGAGTTTGCAACACGTGGTTATTTTAATGAACATATATCAAAAGCACACGTGATTTTAATTAATGTAAATATCACCCACGAAATGCATTTAATACCGAATTCTATCTTGGGAATACATATCCACTTGGAATTCATTTTATGGTAACAGCTTCTGGCCGGGTGGTGATTCGAACCACCACCTGTGGTGATATTTACATTAATTAAAATCACGTGTGCTTGTGATATATGTTCATTAAAATAACCACGTGTTGCAAACTCACGATTCAGCTATCATGGTGGAGATGGGTCTATTTCAAGTCTATGAACAGAATCCTGAATTCGACAGGAATATGTTGGGGGGACTTGTCATAAATTTTTAGTCTCTCTTGAGAGCTGAGTCGGTAGGGTCCCTGCCAGCATAGTTTCAAGCCGTACAGGTGGTGGTTCGAATCACCACCCGGCCAGAAGCTGTTACCATAAAATGAATTCCAAGTGGATATGTATTCCCAAGATAGAATTCGGTATTAAATGCATTTCGTGGGTGATATTTACATTAATTAAAATCACGTGTGCTTGTGATATATGTTCATTAAAATAACCACGTGTTGTAAACTCACGATTCAGCTATCATGGTGGAGATGGGTCTATTTCAAGTCTATGAACAGAATCCTTAATTCGACAGGAATATGTAGGGGGACTTGTCATAAACTTTTAGTCTCTCTTGAGAGCTGAGTCGGTAGGGTCCCTGCCAGCATAGTTTCAAGCCGTACAGGTGGTGGTTCGAATCACCACCCGGCCAGAAGCTGTTACCATAAAATGAATTCCAAGTGGATATGTATTCCCAAGATAGAATTCGGTATTAAATGCATTCCGTGGGTGATATTTACATTAATTAAAATCACGTGTGCTTGTGATATATATTCATTAAAATAACCACGTGTTGCAAACTCACGATTCAGCTATCATGGAGATGGGTCTATTTCAAGTCTATGAACAGAATCCTGAATTCGACAGGAATATGTAGGAGGACTTGTCATAAACTTTTAGTCTCTCTTGAGAGCTGAGTCGGTAGGGTCCCTGCCAGCATAGTTTCAAGCCGTACAGGTGGTGGTTCGAATCACCACCCGGCCAGAAGCTGTT
>NC_090767.1:52295815-52318278 GCF_036898095.1 Palaemon carinicauda | reverse complement strand
TTCTTAAAACGGAAATGGAGGAAATTAAGAAAATCTATAATGAGAAAACAGAAAAACTGCAAAACGACTGCGTCCAAAAAGATCTTCAGATGAAGGAACAGGAGAAGAAACAGGCAATTCTTAAAACGGAAATGGAGGAAATGAAAGAAATTAATGAAATCCTTAATGAGAAAATAGAAGAACTTGAAAATGACTTGGAGAGAGAGAGAGAGAGAGAGAGAGAGAGAGAGAGAGAGAGAGAGAGAGAGAGAGAGCAACACGAGCAAGAAAGGCTGAAGGAACAATTGAGAAACGGGGTAAACAAACTAAAAGCCGAGAAACAGGTGAAAGAAAAGATGAAACCTGAGAAGACTTCTGATCATCAAGAGAGGGAAAAGGGAGTCCGTGAAAAAAGACATTCAAGAGAGCGAACAGCCGAAGAATGAAGACACGAAGAAAGAGAGTAAGAAGGAAACGGAAAATAAAGAGGAAGATAAGCAGGAAAATGTATTAAAGGCTGAAGCGAACGCAGCCTCCAGAAACACTCTTGACATGGACATCATATTGGACTGTTGCCAAGAAATTGAGAAATGTCCTCATGACTGCAGCAGCTGATTCTACGTGCTACGAGGGAAGCACCTTCTCAAACTTGGCCTTTTCGACGCTGCCAGGAATGACTTTGAAACAGCGAGAACGGTAGAAAAGGGATTTGAGGAATGTTCGAAATTCATAGAAGATGCTAAGGCGCAAAGGAAGAAATGGGTTAACCAAACCCATTATGAGATTTTGGGTTTGAGTCAGACGGCCACTAGGGCAGACATTTTAAAAGCCTTCACAGAGTCTTGGCCATGAAGTATCATCCGGACAGACACGGGGGCGAACCCAAATTCATACAGGATGGATTCGAGTGGAGGTTTAAAAAGAGTGAATTTTGCTAAAACTAATCCGATGGATGAAGAACTCATAAAGTCATACGATGAATGGATTCGACCAAAGTCAGGACAGAAGGACCAAAGCGAGTGTTTGAGGATGGGTTCAACTGGTGGGGCAAAGTTTTCGCAGGTAAATAAATAATTCCTCAGGAATTATAAAAAAAAAAGATTGAAAATCTCACAAAAAACACAGAAGCAAAAAATCCAAAAAAATGTAAAAACAAAAAAAGCCCAAATGATAAAATCTTTAAAAATACAAAAAAATAAATACATGAAAAATTAAGAAAAAAAAAACGTGGGGAAAATATTCTTAGAATAAGTTTCTTTAGAGTTTTGAGGAAGGTATTAGTTTTAGTTTACATTTGTAAGCAAACAAGTTTTTTATGTAAGAGCCATTAGAAGGATCAAGTAGATGGACTATGAAAGGAGAAAAAAGGGCTATCTAAATTGGGAGAAAATATCCTTTGATGGAGATGGGACAAAGCTCTACATCCTTGGGTACGCAATGGCCTTAGTTGGAAGGATCAAGTGGATGGACTATGAAAGATGGAGAGAAAGGGGATTTATTCAAGAGGAAATATCCAGGAAGTGCTTAAGGGATGCTTGGCTCAACTACCCGGCTTGAAGGACGTGGAATAACCTAGAGGACTTGCTGTACAGAGGGGAAAACCTTAGGTCTTTTTTTCTAGTATGCTATGTTCCCTGGTGTGGTCGTACAAGGGCTTTGTCAGGAGAACGAACGGTCAGATATCTAGATCTATTCTTTTGGATCCTAACCCTCGGGTGGTTCTGATGGAATAATCTAGAAGACTGGCTATGCAGAGGGGTGGGGGGAAGGCAAGGTTCTACTAGTATGTAGTCTGGTCCTAAAAGGGGAACCAAAGAAATGAGGCTGGGGAAAATATACATAAATATATACATCTACATATATATATATATATATATATATATATATATATATATATATATATATATATATATATATATATATATATATATATATATATATATATATATATATATATATATATATATATATATAAGTGTGCTACTTTTATAAGCACATATTGTGTATGTGTTGTTTAAGATGTGTAAAGCTGGATAACGAAGTACATCTTATTAGCTTTAAAAGTATTTATTTGTTAAAAACAACAGAGTTAAACATATCCATCACTGGAGGGAGCTGGTTTGGTCAGATGACCAATTCTGGTGAAGTATAGATATGAACTGACTAAATTATCGATATCACAGATATCGTATGCTTAATTGATATAGCAGTTTTGTCACAATATCGGAAGACACCTGCATCCGGTGACGTCACAAACTTTCACACGCTGATGCATTGGTGTTGACGTTTAAGAAAAATGTTACATTGTTGAGGCTGCATTGTGCGTCCTGTTTATGATTTGAGTGACTACAGCAAGTCCCACGGCTAGCATCTTCATCCAAAATGACATATTACGTCATGTGTTTTAAACATGTAATAATAATTATTACATAAGCTCGGCCAGCTATCTAAATTTTTTCAAAAAAAAATTTAACAACAAGCCAAATTATGTTTACTAGGCGTGACTGGACATATGTATTATTCTTTGTTTAACTTTAGCCATAATCAAACGAGGAGGAATGTCCAAATAGGCACATTAAAAAATAATAACAATAATGCATATGAAAAGATATTACCAAAGCAAAGAAAAAAAATGCATGATAAAATAAAGATCATATATATAGTACATTGCTAGCAAATGATTATATGGTACCAAAAAAAAAAAACTACTGACTTACATATGATTCGGTAACTTGTTAAAGAATAATTGTTACCTTTGTCAGAAACATAGATTAACATAATACGGTAACTAATAAAAATATTTGTTACCTTGGTAAAAATTCAATTTTTTAGTGCACAAAAACGAATTCCTGGTACGTACACGTACCACGGTTTCGTACACACACACACACACACACACACACACACATATATATATATATATATATATATATATATATATATATATATATATATATATATATATATATATATATATATATATATATATATATATATAGGGCTGATATATTTTATTAGATGCCCATAGATTCTGTTAATTTAATTTTTTCTTCTCTTTTCTTTTTAACATTCCGGCTTATATATTTTATTAGATGCCGAGAGAAAAAATGATTTACATATATTTTTTAAAATTTTGTTTTAAATGTATTTTTAACAATGCAATGTAGATAATTTCTTCAATTACATATTACTAGCATACTAACAGCTTTTCTTACAAACACACTTTCCAGAGCAATTTACTCCTTTAGCAAATGGCCACTTCAAACGGCTTTAAACTGAATTAAATAAGGAGTTTTGTCTGGACATGGCGAAACGTTCTGTTGTAGCTGCCTGCTGTGCCGTAACCTACGCCAAACAAGGATGTTCACGGCGATAAATATCACCACCGTGAGAACCAGTCCTGCTTGTAGTATGGGGTGAAGGATTTCCTTATAGGTCGGTGACAGGTGGTCCCTTTCGGTAAGCTTCATCAACCGCTTTGCAACCTGTCTGTTGTACGGGAGAGGTAGTGCTGGCATTGTAGAGGTCCACGTGAAGTTCGCGAAGTAGGCTCGTTCTCTGATGAGTGTCCGTAGACCAGTCACCATGGAATTAGGGGAAGTCCCGATACATCCATCTGCTGCAACGAAGATGTGGGCGAAGGACGTGGATCCGTCAGGGCATGATACATTGAAGCCGTCCTTGTCGTATCGTATCCACGAGCCATTGTTCAGTCTGCAATTGAACTCATTATTGTCAAAGGGATAAAGCTTATCCAGACAATTTTCACTTGTATGGGAGAGAGCACCGTCTAGCACTATACCTAACTCGCATGAATCCATTAAGTTTTTATAGAATTCAAATGAGTCAGCTGTACATATTTTTCTATCCATTGCATCTGAACAGTGAGTTAATTGATTTAAGTCTTTAATGACCGTATATGTTTCCTTGTCTGGGGAAATCAATACATGTCCTGTCAAACTGGATATTATTGGATTTGAGTGATTCGTCATGAAAGTCGGAAATGGTGATATCCTGTAAGATTGCCAGGCATCAGAAGAATCAAAGGGAATTGTAATCCTAATCTTGTTATTATCAACGTTTACTGTAATTAGGCTGTAATAAAATTCTAACCTATGTTCGTCTAACAAAAGAACATAGCCTAGTTTATCCCTTCCGTTCTCCAGAATTAACTTCAAGTAATTTATAGGCAACAAATGGGGCGACAGTACACCTTTAGTTGCTAACGTGATAGCTTCTACATAATCCTTGGGTTTCTCAATGAAATGTATGTTATGTATGTGATCTATCTTTGAATCATAATACGTTAACGTTGCCAACAAATACTGTACTTCCATAATCTGAATGATATTATTTGAATGTTCATTTACTAAATCCATAATTTTATTGATTGAAGCTAACTGATTCCTTAGTTCTGACATAATCAATTCATCTTCATGAGTCATGAACTCAATTTTCTTATTTTGATTACTAATTTTAAGACGATTGGAAATTCCTGAACCTAAACTTGCAACAGACCCAAAGAGGTTTAATGCAGCATAAATAAACGGATTTTGTCTTTCTTTATGTTCGTGTCCTACAGTCCACATCAAAAGGTCATAAGCCAAAGATCCTGTCTCGTAAGTCTTATTTTTCAAGTCATCAGATAGCTTCTCTGCAACTTTTAATGTTGATTCAAGCAAACTCTCTGTAGTCAAATGAAAATGTCTTCTATGCAACTCACCCAATGAGGCAGAAAACCTTGAAATGGCGGTTCTTAAGCTAGTGACATCATTCTCTTGAAGAAAAATTGCTTGCATATTCACTTCTACAACTACGTTGGTTGATGTAATAAAAACGTCTTCTTGTCTTTCAACTATAGTGCCATATTTAAAATTTATACTTTTAGTTTTAGAGATCATCCCACACGAGAAAAATGTCTGAGCGAACAATATCACTCACAACAACAAAAAATTCATCTTGGAAACCTGTAATGAGAAAAATATATGTAATTACTCCTGTATTAAAAAGAAACTTTTAATCACATTAAATAAAAAAAATTTTCCCTCACTTCTTTCCCTCTCTTTTTTTTTTAATTTCTTATGTGAGCCAATGGTACTATTCTCTCATCCGTGGGTTGGGATACGTTTTGAACTCTAAACCTATTGGCCGTTAATGTTTCCAAAATGTTAAATGGGCCTTCAAACTTAGGTGTTAGTTTATAATTGAGCCCTTTTCGTACATTGATTTGAATATATACATTATCACCCACGGTATATGTTTTAGTTGGTTTCGCTGTTTTATCATGATTCCTTTTCATTATGATTTGTGATTCTTCTAAATTCTTTCGAAGGATATCATATCGACTTATACTTGCATTTATACATTCTTTTAAAGGATTTGTTAGATTAGTTGTAGGCGTTGATACATGGAAAGGCGTTCTAACTGGGGTACCATACAATGCTTCATGCGGTGACATTTTAATTGATATATGATATGAATGATTCAGAGTACTCAGTGCCGCCGGTATTGCAATATCCCAGTTGGGGTCTGATCCCCCTAGTGTTACTCTTAATATATTTAATATCTTCCTATTTGCTCTTTCCACTAGCCCATTCGACTCTGGGTGATATATCATGGTATTTATTTTCTTTATGCTGAGGAATTCACACAATGAGGTAAGAAAGTGATTATTAAATTCACCACCCGAGTCTGAGATTATCATGTGTGGAATTCCATGTTTACAAATGTAACACTCGTAAAACTTCCTAGCGCATTCAATCGCAGTTTTAGTTTTAAGCGCTACTAGTTCTGTATATCGAGTTGAAGCATCTATAATTACTAAGAAGTGCTTATTTCCTCTGTGTGACTCGTAAAATCCTGTTAACAAATCTAAATGTATTCTTTCAAAGGGTTGATTGGGCACAGGATAAGCTCCTAGGCTGACAGGTGTTTTCGTATGCCCTCTGTTTTCCTGACATGTGCGACAATTAGCTATGTGTCTTTTTATATCTGTAAGCATCGTATGCCAATAAAACAATGATTTGGCTTTCTGTGACATTAATGAGAACCCCGGGTGTCCATGTAATGGATTTGAATGCAACCAATAGAGGACAGTGGAAATAAGTGAGATTGGTACTACTACCTGGTCGTTAGTTACATGTGGTGTATTGCGGGTTTTCCTTGTCACAGTCCTACACAGAATATTATCTTTGATTATATAATTCTGCTTCTTATACTTTATATATTCCTTTTCCTTATGATTGCCTTTCAAAGCATGTATAATTGTTTTTATTTTCTGATCTTTTCTTTGCTCAGTCTGTAACAATTCAGCGCTCCAGCCTAAATCTTCTTGTTCAGATATCATTTTAGCAATAGGCATGGATGTTGATATATCTATTAATTCAGCTAAAGGCTCCGTACAAGATGACACGGGGTTGCGTGATAATGCATCCGCAATGATATTTGCTTTCCCAGGTAAATACCCGATTCTTGCGCCAAAATCTTGAATGATCAAATGCCACCGAGTTCGTTTAGGGCTGTGGTTGAAGCCTTTAAAGAACTCTGTTAGTGGTTTATGGTCAGTAAGAACCTTAACGGGATAACCGCAAATTATGAACTTAAAATGCACTAGTGAATTAACAATAGCTAGCCCTTCCTTGTCTATTACTGCATACTTACTTTCGGAAGTTCTCAATTTTCGAGAATAGAAAGCTATCGGGAAAAATTGTTTATCATATTGCTGAAGCAATACCCCTCCTCCTCCTAAGTCTGAGGCGTCTGTTGCAATGAAGAATTCCTTACCGAAGTCAGGAAATTTTAAGATAGGAGAACTACACAGTTCATCTTTCAAAGTGTTAAACGCCTGTTGATGTTGCTCAGACCATAAGAAATCTACGCCCTTCTTCGTAAGATCAGTTAAAGGAGCGGCTATTATTGAATACTTGTGTATAAAACGCCTGTAATATCCACTACAACCCAGAAATTGCTGTATTCCCTTGACATTAGTAGGTATGGGAAAATTACGTATAGCCGACACCTTATCATGGACTACTTTAAGACCTTGGCTTGACACCATGAAACCAAAATATATTAATTCTGTTTTGAAAAATCCACACTTACTAATCTTCACCCTTAAGTTATGTTGTCTAAATCTCTGTAGTACTAGTTCTAACTTACGTAGATGTTCTTCTAAGGTGTTGGAAAAGATTACAAGATCATCCATATAGGCATGCAATATATCCCCTAACAAGTCTCCAAACACTATGTTAATCATTCTTGTAAATGTTATAGAGCACAACGTAAACCAAAAGGCATCAATAAAAATTCATAATGTCCCCTGGCTGTGCTGAAGGCTGTGTATGGGATACTATCTTCTTCTAATGATATCTGGTGAAAGCCTTTAAGTAAGTCCAAACTAGTAAAATATTTATTCTGACCTAACAAAGACAAAATATCGTCAGTACATGGCACTGGGAATCGATCAGGGATCGTCTCCTCGTTTAGACGACTAAAGTCGACGCAGATACGCCATGTTCGATCTTTTTTCGGTACAACTATTAAAGGAAAATTATAAGGGCTGTTTGATTTCCTAATGACTCCTTCTTCTAGCATTTTACCTACTTCATCATTTATTTCATTCTGGAATTTCATAGGGAGTCTGTACGAGGGTACATAGATAATTTTCTGCTTGTCCTTTAACCTTATTTGATGCTCGATCACATCTGCTTTTCCTAAGGATCCATCCGTAGTGGAAAAAACATCATGATATTTAGTTGAAAGTCCAAAAATTTTATGATGAATTTCTTCGTCCTGAATGTCCTTATTGATTTTATTTTTAATAGATCGTAAAAGGGATTCATCCACAACTGATTGAGAGTGATTGATCTCAGCAACGGTAAGAATACAATGTTTATAAACTTCTACATCCAAGATATGTTGATTTTTGTGAGTTACTAAAGTGTTATTTAAATGATTACAGACTTCAATATTACATTGTTGATGTGAGCCTACTGTATAAATAGCTTGTGTGACAGACAATCCGTTAGTTTTCAAAGTGTCGGAAAGGATTAATATTTCAGATCCCGGTAATGTTTTCTTTATGTGCACTATTAAATTCGAAGGTACGTTTGGTTCGATAGATTGCGTGCAAGATGATATTACGGGTGAACGAGAATTCTGCTGCGTCGCGTATATTATTTCTTTATTAGTGAGACAAGTTAACGGTTCTTCAACGTACGTTACGGTTACATTTGTCGTCTCCTTTTTATCCAAAACTGATTTTAAGGTATTAGAAGACTTATAGAATTTCCCTTTGATATACACGCCGTGCTTGGCAGGGGCTAAGATAATGTTTTGATTTCCCATAGACTTTTTGTTTCATTGCCAACAGCAAATCAACCTAGTATGGGTAGCCCTGACTAGTACAGATTCACACAAACACTTTCACCGCGTTAAGGTATCTATATCTTGGTAAGGGAAGACCCTTCCCTCTTATCAAGACCCGTGAAGAAGATCTGCTGCCCTTATTATATCAATGAAGGGAAATCCTTCTTGGGAGAGGATTTATCTAAGAGGAGGTTCCCATTAAATCCCTTTCCTATAGAATTAAATCCTTTGTTTTAATCCCTAAAGGATTCTGAGGATTGTAAAGGACTGGCATTCTCAATGGAGGTCTTTGAATAGTCTATGATTCAACAGTGATGGTCATTTATATCAATGATTGTGATAATAACCTTCCCCCGTCTATGTAAGTGGTTACATTGATCTAATTACTCTTCACTTAACGATCAACAGTTTTGGATATAACGATGATCATCATGTTGTTTGTAGTGGACCATTCAAAGTAAGGAGGTCTTCTTACTTTCCTGTAATAATAATCCTATTATTGGCTTCAGCAGTAAGGACGCCATCAATGGGTGGTGGTGGCCGATGTGATAAACATCCTTCACTGCTGAAAGCCAGACTGGGGATCGAGTCCTGCTCAAACTCGTTAGTTTCTTTGGTTGCTGTAACCTCACCATCCTCGTGAGCTAAGGAGGTGGGGATTTTTAGGAGCCTATAGGTCCATCTGCCTAGTCATCAGCAGCCATTGCCTGGCCATCCTTGGTTCGAGCGTGGATGGAGAGAGGGCTTATATGGTCCGTCTCTAGGAGATTGTCCTGCTTGATAGGGCAATGCCACTGTCCCTTGCCTCTGCCATTCATGAGTGGCCGTTAAACCTTTAAATGAATTGTAATTTCACAGTTTATTGGATATCAAGAACTGTAACAATATATATAGTTGTAATATATCTATACAAGTACCTTTGATCCCTCACAAGTTATGAGTATTGTATTTATAAAAGATACAAGAATACACCCGACAGCCCATCTATTCCTCTGACAGGCAATGCACGCACCATTAACCATCACTTAGCACGAGTCGTCATCCCATATCCTGGATATTATTATTATTATTATTATTATTATTATTAAATGCTAAGCTACAACCCTAGTTGGAAAAGCAGGATGCTATAAGCCTAGGGGCTCCAGCAGGGAAAATAGCCCAGTGAAAAAGGAAAAATAAAAAACAAAATATTTTAAAAAGAGTAACATTAAAATAAATAACTCCTATATAAACTATATAATATTTAACAAAACAAGAGGAAGAGAAATCAGTTAGAATAGTGTGCCCGAGTGTACCCTCAAGCAAGAGAGCTATGGCACTACCCAAGACTAGAGAACAAAAGTTTGATTTTGGAATGTCTTTCTCCTAGAAGAGCTGCTTGCCATAGCTGAAGAGTCTCTTCTACCCTTCCCAAAAGGAAAGTAGCCACTGAACAATTACAGTACAGTAGTTAACCTCCTGTGCGGTAATCTCAGTATTGTGAGGTGTATGAGGACAGGGGAAAATACATAAATAGGCCAGGTTATTCTGTGTATGTGTAGGTAAAGGGAAAATGAACCGTAACCAGACAGGAGAATCCAATGAAGTACTGTCTGGCCAGTCAAAGGACCCAATAGCTCTCTAGCGGTAGTATCTCAACGGGGGGGGGGGGGGTGTGTCTTGGCCAACCTACTACTGACATAACTATTATTATCAAAATCCAAAAGGCACAATCTTATGTAGAAATTCAAGAAGGGGAAGGGTATTGTCTCTTTTACATTACGTATGTACGTACAGTATGTATGTATGTCCTCAAACACACAATATTGGTCATTAATTGAGTAATTAATCCTTAACACACACACACATATATATATATATATATATATATATATATATATATATATATATATATATATATATATATATATATACACGTATATATATATATATATATATATATATATATATATATATATATATATATATATATATATACATGTCCATATAGTCACGAATGGAAACATGGTCTTTCGTTGTATTAGTGCACATACACACACGGATATATGTATGAAATGTATGCATACAAGCACACGCACACAAATATAATATATATATATATATATATATATATATATATATATATATATATATATATATATATATATATATATATATATATATATATGTGTGTGTGTGTGTGTGTGTGTGTATCAGTTCACAATCATACGTTTTAATTATATTGCATTAAAACATTCTGAAGATTTTTCAATCCCCTGGAGCCAATTTTGAATTCACCAACTCCAGCAACAGATCTCCGGGAAATTTTTCCTTCTTTCAAGACTGAACAAGGGCGTCACTGAATTCTAAAATGTGGGGGGGGACATTGACAGGCGAGGCTGGCGAGCGCAGCGAGGCTGGCGAGCGCAGCGAGGCTGGCGAGCACAGCGAGCCCTCATAGCTGGGGGGTCCAGGGGGGGGGGGGGGGCGCTGTAAGCCCCCCGAGAAATCTTTTTAATTTATTACCTTTTTTGGTGCTTTTAAAGGCACCTGAGCAACATATTTCAGCAAAATACAAGACCTGTATCTTGCCTGAAATCTTGTTATAAGCCTTTTAATTTTGTATCTGTCTGTCAAGTTATACAAAATAATTTTAATATTTATTAAATTCATTGGCCAAACATGATGACATTTAAGCTTTGAGCATGAAGTATTACCTTAGACCCTTTGTAATGATTAAGATATAAACACTCTTATATTACTTAAAAATTTTAATAAAGCCTGATTAAATCAACATGCATGGTTTATTAAATGATCAATTCACATTATATGAAAGCAAGACTCATGTTGTTTCATTCAAATAAGATTATTATCATATCATTTAAGGTATTAAGACGAAAAATAACCTGTGTCAATCCTAGCAATTCTGTTAGTCAGAATCTACCAAAAATGGTCCTTCGTTTGTCTTCTGCTCGGATGAACTCCTCAGCAATCGCCTGTGGACTTAAGGTAGCTAGACGGTCACGATGTACATGGCAAATCATGAGGTGGTTGAGGCGTTGCTGACTCATACTGCTACGTAACCATGTCTTCAATCGTCTGAGAGCACTGAATGACCTCTCAGCTGTGCAGGAACTTGCTGGGGAGACAAGTAAAAGGCGTAACAATGCTTCTACCTAAGGAAACATTCGGCGAACTTCTGGTACCATATCTGCGAAGATCTTTCTATAATCTTCAACTGTTGACCCCTTAAACTGGTTGTGGAAGAAATCGAGTTGCTGATTCATCCCTTAGCTGAATATTACATTGGTATAATCACCATAGTGAATACTAAAAATGTGGGGGGGACAAATGATACTATGTCCCCCCACTTTAAAAAGTGGTCCCCCCGTCCCCCACCTGTTGACGCCCATGAGACTGAAGACGGTCTTACCTCAAGATATAATAATAATAATAATAATAATAATAATAATAATGATAATAATAATAATAATGATAATAATAATAATAATGATAATAATAATTTAAGCTAAGGAGACGTCTGAAAGCTGTATATTATTATTTTTATTATTATTATCATTATTATTATTATTATTATTATTATTATTATTATTATTATTATTATTAGCATTTCTCAAGTTAACACCGTCTTCCGTCGGGAAAGGATGAAAAAAAATTCACGGAGATCTGTTGTTGTTGGAGTCGGTGACGACAAAAATGTCTCCAGGAGACTGAAAATTCTTCAGAATCCTTTTTAGACACTTCTTCATTTTTTTTCAAACCAATGCTGATACGAACCTCTGGATAGATATGTATAGTTATGGCTAATATTAAACAAACATTTGGTGTATGGTTGAATATGATGAGACAATTTGTTAGAGGACAATACAAAAGGCCTCAAAATGCAGCTTCTGTTATTCAAGAACGGAACGCTGTATGCGAGGATATGACGTTAAATCTTCAAGGACAGCTGCAAACTCTCCAGGAGTCCTTCGTCTTCAAGTCTTCAAATGGTTTTCGTCGCTTCTCCCAGATGCGCAGCGTTTTGGAGACTGTCGTGCAGTCGCCTCTCAGGATGGATTCCTCCTTGGGTGGCTGCAGCACTGCCCTTGGATTGGGGGCGTTTGGAAAGCCCATGAGGAACTACTTGGGTGTAAACTTGGATTGCGGTAAATGGAGGCAGAAGCTTTGAGATTCAACGACCAGTTGAAATCCAGATGGTTTGTTGGCAAACTTCTCCCCGAATTTGACATCGGAGCGAGGGAGGAAATCATTTCTCATGGTAACAAGCCCATTTACATTGGTTTGGCCGCTGCTGGCACCATATTCGGTTTAATAATGTTTGGAAAATAATGAGGAAAAAAGCAAGTTACAAGGACAACTAAATGAATTGAGAATAGTAGTAGAAGAAATGAATGCAGAAAAAGAAAGGCAAGAATAACGAAAGCTCGGAAAGAGACCGAGTATCAAAAGCTGTAAATTGAGTGCGTTGAAAAAGACCTTCAGATGAAGGAACAGGAGAAGAAACAGGCAATTCTTAAAACGGAAATGGAGGAAATTAAGAAAATCTATAATGAGAAAACAGAAAAACTGCAAAACGACTGCGTCCAAAAAGATCTTCAGATGAAGGAACAGGAGAAGAAACAGGCAATTCTTAAAACGGAAATGGAGGAAATTAAGAAAATCTATAATGAGAAAACAGAAAAACTGCAAAACGACTGCGTCCAAAAAGATCTTCAGATGAAGGAACAGGAGAAGAAACAGGCAATTCTTAAAACGGAAATGGAGGAAATGAAAGAAATTAATGAAATCCTTAATGAGAAAATAGAAGAACTTGAAAATGACTTGGAGAGAGAGAGAGAGAGAGAGTAACACGAGCAAGAAAGGCTGAAGGAACAATTGAGAAACGGAGTAAACAAACTAAAAGCCGAGAAACAGGTGAAAGAAAAGATGAAACCTGAGAAGACTTCTGATCATCAAGAGAGGGAAAAGGAGTCCGTGAAAAAAGACTTTCAAGAGAACGAACAGCCGAAGAATGAAGACACGAAGAAAGAGAGTAAGAAGGAAACGGAGAATAAAGAGGAAGATAAGCAGGAAAATGTATTAAAGGCTGAAGCGAACGCAGCCTCCGGAAACACTCTTGACATGGACATCATATTGGACTGTTGCCAAGAAATTGAGAAATATCGTCCAGAACGCAGCACCTGATTCTACGTGCTACGAGGGAAGCACCTTCTCAAACTTGGCCTTTTCGACGCTGCCAGTAATGACTTTGAAACTGCGAGAACGGTAGAAAAGGGATTTGAGGAATGTTCGAAATTCATAGAAGATGCTAAGGCGCAAAGGAAGAAATGGGTTAACCAAACCCATTATGAGATTTTGGGTTTGAGTCAGACGGCCACTAGGGCAGACATTTTAAAAGCCTTCACAGAGTCTTGGCCATGAAGTATCATCCGGACAGACACGGGGGCGAACCCAAATTCATACAGGATGGATTCGAGTGGAGGTTTAAAAAGAGTGAATTTTGCTAAAACTAATCTGACGGATGAAGAACTCAGAAAGTCATACGATGAATGGATTCGACCAAAGTCAGGACAGAAGGACCAACGGGGTCGATGGCCAAAGCGAGTGTTTGAGGATGGGTTCAACTGGTGGGGCAAAGTTTTCGCAGGTAAATAAATAATTCCTCAGGAATTATAAAAAAAAAAGATTGAAAATCTCACAAAAAACACAGAAGCAAAAAATCCAAAAAAATGTAAAAACAAAAAAAGCCCAAATGATAAAATCTTTAAAAATACATAAAAAAAATAAATACATGAAAAATTAAGAAAAAAAAAAAACGTGGGGAAAATATTCTTAGAATAAGTTTCTTTAGAGTTTTGAGGAAGGTATTAGTTTTAGTTTACATTTGTAAGCAAACAAGTTTTTTATGTAAGAGCCATTAGAAGGATCAAGTAGATGGACTATGAAAGGAGAAAAAAGAGCTATCTAAATTGGGAGATAATATCCTTTGATGGAGATGGGACAAAGCTCTACATCCTTGGGTACGCAATGGCCTTAGTTGGAAGGATCAAGTGGATGGACTATGAAAGATGGAGAGAAAGGGGATTTATTCAAGAGGAAATATCCAGGAAGTGCTTAAGGGATGCTTGGCTCAACTACCCGGCTTGAAGGACGTGGAATAACCTAGAGGACTTGCTCTACAGAGGGGAAAACCTTAGGTCTTTTTTTCTAGTATGCTATGTTCCCTGGTGTGGTCGTACAAGGGCTTTGTCAGGAGAACGAACGGTCAGATATCTAGATCTATTCTTTTGGATCCTAACCCTCGGGTGGTTCTGATAGAATAATCTAGAAGACTGGCTATGCAGAGGGGTGGGGGGAAGGCAAGGTTCTTCTAGTATGTAGTCTGGTCCTTAAAGGGGAACCAAAGAAATGAGGCTGGGGAAAATATACATAAATATATACATCTACATATATATATATATATATATATATATATATATATATATATATATATATATATATATATATATATATATATATATATATATATATGTGTGCTACTTTTATAAGCACATATTGTGTATGTGTTGTTTAAGATGTGTAAAGCTGGATAACGAAGTACATCTTATTAGCTTTAAAAGTATTTATTTGTTAAAAACAACAGAGTTAAACATCTCCATCACTGGAGGGAGCTGGTTTGGTCAGATGACCAATTCTGGTGAAGTATAGATATGAACTGACTAAATTATCGATATCACAGATATCGTATGCTTAGTTGATATAGCAGTTTTGTCACAATCTCGGAAGACACCTGCATCCGGTGACGTCACAAACTTTCACACGCTGATGCATTGGTGTTGACGTTTAAGAAAAATGTTACATTGTTGAGGCTGCATTGTGCGTCCTGTTTATGATTTGAGTGACTACAGCAAGTCCCACGGCTAGCATCTTCATCCAAAATGACATATTACGTCATGTGTTTTAAACATGTAATAATAATTATTACATAAGCTCGGCCAGTTATCTAAATTTTTTCAAAAAAAATTTAACAACAAGCCAAAACATGTTTACTAGGCGTGACTGGACATATGTATTATTCTTTGTTTAACTTTAGCCATAATCAAACGAGGAGGAATGTCCAAATAGGCACATTAAAAAATAATAACAATAATGCATATGAAAAGATATTACCAAAGCAAAGAAAAAAAATGCATGATAAAATAAAGATCATATATATAGTACATTGCTAGCAAATAATTATATGGTACCAAAAAAAAAAACTACTGACTTACATATGATTCGGTAACTTGTTAAAGAATAATTGTTACCTTTGTCAGAAATATAGATTAACATAATACGGTAACTAATAAAAATATTTGTTACCTTGGTAAAAATTCAATTTTTTAGTGCACAAAAACGAATTCCTGGTACGTACACGTACCACGGTTTCGTACACACACACACAAACACACACACACATATATATATATATATATATATATATATATATATATATATATATATATATATATATATATATATATATATATATATATGTATGTATGTATGTATATATATATATATTATATATATATATATATATATATATATATATATATATTTATATATATATCTTATATCTTTTTAACATTCCGGCTTATAATATTTTATTAGATGCCGAGAGA
Source organism: Palaemon carinicauda (assembly GCF_036898095.1). Classification (NCBI taxonomy): domain Eukaryota; kingdom Metazoa; phylum Arthropoda; class Malacostraca; order Decapoda; family Palaemonidae; genus Palaemon; species Palaemon carinicauda. Next base: position 52,302,265 of record NC_090767.1, on the reverse strand, counting down.
AAAAATGATTTATATATTCTTTTTAAATGTTGTTTTAAATGTATTTTTAACAATGCAATGTAGATAATTTCTTCAATTACATATTACTAGCATACTAACAGCTTTTCTTACAATTACACTTTCCAGAGCAATTTACTCCTTTAGCGAATGAGGTGGCCACTTCAAACGGCTTTAAACTGAATTAAATAAGGAGTTTTGTCTGGACATGGCGAAACGTTCTGTTGTAGCTGCCTGCTGTGCCGTAACCTACGCCAAACAAGGATGTTCACGGCGATAAATATCACCACCGTGAGAACCAGTCCTGCTTGTAGTATGGGGTGAAGGATTTCCTTATAAGTCGGTGACAGGTGGTCCCTTTCGGTAAGCTTCATCAACCGCTTTGCAACCTGTTTGTTGTACGGGAGAGGTAGTGCTGGCATTGTAGAGGTCCACGTGAAGTTCGCGAAGTAGGCTCGTTCTCTGATGAGTGTCCGTAGACCAGTCACCATGGAATTAGGGGAAGTCCCGATACAACCATCTGCTGCAACGAAGATGTGGGCGAAGGACGTGGATCCGTCAGGGCATGATACATTGAAGCCGTCCTTGTCGTATCGTATCCACGAGCCATTGTTCAGTCTGCAATTGAACTCATTATTGTCAAAGGGATAGAGCTTATCCAAACAATTTTCACTTGTATGGGAGAGAGCACCGTCTAGCACTATACCTAACTCGCATGAATCCATTAAGTTTTTATAGAATTCAAATGAGTCAGCTGTACATATTTTTCTATCCATTGCATCTGAACAGTGAGTTAATTGATTTAAGTCTTTAATGACCGTATATGTTTCCTTGTCTGGGGAAATCAATACATGTCCTGTCAAACTGGATATTATTGGATTTGAGTGATTCGTCATGAAAGTCGGAAATGGTGATATCCTGTAAGATTGCCAGGCATCAGAAGAATCAAAGGGAATTGTAATCCTAATCTTGTTATTATCAACGTTTACTGTAATTAGGCTGTAATAAAATTCTAACCTATGTTCGTCTAACAAAAGAACATAGCCTAGTTTATCCCTTCCGTTCTCCAGAATTAACTTTAAGTAATTTATAGGCAACAAATGGGGCGACAGTACACCTTTAGTTGCTAACGTGATAGCTTCTACATAATCCTTGGATTTCTCAATGAAATGTATGTTATGTATGTGATCTATCTTTGAATCATAATACGTTAACGTTGCCAACAAATCCTGTACTTCCATAATCTGAATGATATTATTTGAATGTTCATTTACTAAATCCATAATTTTATTGATTGAAGCTAACTGATTCCTTAGTTCTGACATAATCAATTCATCTTCATGAGTCATGAACTAAATTTCCTTATTTTGATTACTAATTTTAAGACGATTGGAAATTCCTGAACCTAAACTTGCAACAGACCCAAAGAGGTTTAATGCAGCATAAATAAACGGATTTTGTCTTTCTTTATGTTCGTGTCCTACAGTCCACATCAAAAGATCATAAGCCAAAGATCCTGTCTCGTAAGTCTTATTTTTCAAGACATCAGATAGCATCTCTGCAACTTTTAATGTTGATCCAAGCAAACTCTCTGTAGTCAAATGAAAATGTCTTCTATGCAACTCACCCAATGAGGCAGAAAACCTTGAAATTGCGGTTGTTAAGCTAGTGACATCATTCTCTTGAAGAAAAATTGCTTGCATATTCACTTCTACAACTACGTTGGTTGATGTAATAAAAACGTCTTCTTGTCTTTCAACTATAGTGCCATATTTAAAATTTATACTTTTAGTTTTAGAGATCATCCCACACGAGAAAAATGTCTGAGCGAACAATACCACTCCCAACAACAAAAAATTCATCTTGGAAACCTGTAATGAGAAAAATATATGTAATTACTCCTGTATTAAAAAGAAACTTTTAATCACATTAAATAAAAAAAATTTTCCCTCACTTCTTTCCCTCTCTTTTTTTTTAATTTCTTATGTGAGCCAATGGTACTATTTTCTCATCCGTGGGTTGGGATACGTTTTGAACTCTAAACCTATTGGCCGTTAATGTTTCCAAAATGTTAAATGGGCCTTCAAACTTAGGTGTTAGTTTATAATTGAGCCCTTTTCGTACATTGATTTGAATATATACGTTATCACCCACGGTATATGTTTTAGTTGGTTTTGCTGTTTTATCATGATTCCTTTTCATTATGATTTGTGATTCTTCTAAATTCTTTCGAAGGATATCATATCGATTTATACTTGCATTTATACATTCTTTTAAAGGATTTGTTAGATTAGTTGTAGGCGTTAATACATGGAAAGGCGTTCTAACTGGGGTACCATACAATGCTTCATGCGGTGACATTTTAATTGATATATGATATGAATGATTCAGAGTACTCAGTGCCGCCGGTATTGCAATATCCCAGTTGGGGTCTGATCCCCCTAGTGTTACTCTTAATATATTTAATATCTTCCTATTTGCTCTTTCCACTAGCCCATTCGACTCTGGGTGATATATCATGGTATTGATTTTCTTTATGCTGAGGAATTCACACAATGAGGTAAGAAAGTGATTATTAAATTCACCACCCGAGTCTGAGATTATCATGTGTGGAATTCCATGTTTACAAATGTAACACTCGTAAAACTTCCTAGCGCATTCAATCGCAGTTTTAGTTTTAAGCGCTATTAGTTCTGTATATCGAGTTGAAGCATCTATAATTACTAAGAAGTGCTTATTTCCTCTGTGTGACTCGTAAAATCCTGTTAACAAATCTAAATGTATTCTTTCAAAGGGTTGATTGGGCACCGGATAAGCTCCTAGGCTGACAGGTGTTTTCGTATGCCCTCTGTTTACCTGACATGTGCGACAATTAGCTATGTGTCTTTTTATATCTGTAAGCATCGTATGCCAATAAAACAATGATTTGGCTTTCTGTGACATTAATGAGAACCCCGGGTGTCCATGTAATGGATTTGAATGCAACCAATACAGGACAGTGGAAATAAGTGAGATTGGTACTACTACCTGGTCGTTAGTTACATGTGGTGTATTGCGGGTTTTCCTTGTCACAGTCCTACACAGAATATTATCTTTGATTATATAATTCTGCTTCTTATACTTTATATATTCCTTTTCCTTATGATTGCCTTTCAAAGCATGTATAATTGTTTTTATTTTCTGATCTTTTCTTTGCTCAGTCTGTAACAATTCAGCGCTCCAGCCTAAATCTTCTTGTTCAGATATCGTTTTAGCAATAGGCATGGATGTTTATATATCTATTACTTCAGCTAAAGGCTCCGTACAAGATGACACGGGGTTGTGTGATAATGCATCCGCAATGATATTTGCTTTCCCAGGTAAATACACGATTCTTGCGCCAAAATCTTGAATGATCAAATGCCACCGAGTTCGTTTAGGGCTGTGGTTGAAGCCTTTAAAGAACTCTGTTAGTGGTTTATGGTCACTAAGAATCTTAACGGGATAACCGCAAATTATGAACTTAAAATGCACTAGTGAATTAACAATAGCTAGCCCTTCCTTGTCTATTACTGCATACTTACTTTCGGAAGTTCTCAATTTTCGAGAATAGAAAGCTATCGGGAAAAATTGTTTATCATATTGCTGAAGCAATACCCCTCCTCCTCCTAAGTCTGAGGCGTCTGTTGCAATGAAGAATTCCTTACCGAAGTCAGGAAATTTTAAGATAGGAGAACTACACAGTTCATCTTTCAAAGTGTTAAACGCCTGTTGATGTTGCTCAGACCATAAGAAATCTACGCCCTTCTTCGTAAGATCAGTTAAAGGAGCAGCTATTATTGAATAGTTGTGTATAAAACGCCTGTAATATCCACTACAACCCAGAAATTGCTGTATTCCCTTGACATTAGTAGGTATGGGAAAATTACGTATAGCCGACACCTTATCATGGACTACTTTAAGACCTTGGCTTGACACCATGAAACCAAAATATATTAATTCTGTTTTGAAAAATCCACACTTACTAATCTTCACCCTTAAGTTATGTTGTCTAAATCTCTGTAGTACTAGTTCTAACTTACGTAGATGTTCTTCTAAGGTGTTGGAAAAGATTACAAGATCATCCATATAGGCATGCAATATATCCCCTAACAAGTCTCCAAACACTATGTTAATCATTTTCGTAAATGTTATAGAGCACAACGTAAACCAAAAGGCATCCATAAAAATTTATAATGTCCCCTTGCTGTGCTGAAGGCTGTGTATGGGATACTATCTTCTTCTAATGATATCTGGTTAAAGCCTTTAAGTAAGTCCAAACTAGTAAAATATTTATTCTGACCTAACAAAGACAAAATATCGTCAGTACATGGCACTGGGAATCGATCAGGGATCGTCTCCTCGTTTAGACGACGAAAGTCGACGCAGATACGCCATGTTCGATCTTTTTTCGTTACAACTATTAAAGGAAAATTATAAGGGCTGTTTGATTTCCTAATGACTCCTTCTTCTAGCATTTTACCTACTTCATCATTTATTTCATTCTGGAATTTCATAGGGAGTCTGTACGAGGGTACATAGATAATTTTCTGCTTGTCCTTTAACCTTATTTGATGCTCGATCACATCTGTTTTTCCTAAGGATCCATCTGTAGTGGAAAAAACATCATGATATTTAGTTGAAAGTCCAAAAATTTTATGCTGAATTTCTTCGTCCTGAATGTCCTTATTGATTTTATTTTTAATAGATCGCAAAAGGGATTCATCCACAACTGATTGAGAGTGATTGATCTCAGCAACGGTAAGAATACAATGTTAATAAACTTCTACATCCAAGATATGTTGATTTTTGTGAGTTACTAAAGTGTTATTTAAATGATTACAGACTTCAATATTACATTGTTGATGTGAGCCTACTGTATAAATAGCTTGTGTGACAGACAATCCGTTAGTTTTCAAAGTGTCGGAAAGGATTAATATTTCAGATCCCGGTAATGTTTTCTTTATGTGCACTATTAAATTCGAAGGTACGTTTGGTTCGATAGATTGCGTGCAAGATGATATTACGGGTGAACGAGAATTCTGCTGCGTAGCGTATATTATTTCTTTATTAGTGAGACAAGTTATTGGTTCTTCAACGTACGTTACGGTTACATTTGTCGTCTCCTTTTTATCCAAAACTGATTTTAAGGTATTAGAAGACTTATAGAATTTCCCTTTGATATACACGCCGTGCTTGGCAGGGGCTAAGATAATGTTTTGATTTCCCAGAGATAGGTATCCTATAATTACAGCTGGATACATACTAATGCTTTTTACAACAACAAATGTATCGGCAAACCTGCGTTTACCGACTTTGAACTGAACATGAGTTATGCCTATGACATTTAATTCATTATTTCTTATACCCGAAAGTCTAATTCCGGATTTTTCAATCGGAAAGTTCGAAAACAACAAATGATGTGTCTTCAAATCCATGATATTACGTGGACTACCAGAGTCAAAAAATAACGTAAAGGATTTGTGTTCTAAATTTACAGCATATAAGGTTGGCCGTAACTCATTTTGGCTTATTATTGTATGAATTCGTTGCAAATCTACGGGAGTATGCACTGTTTTACTTAATTCGGCCGTGTGTTTCATAGGAAAATCTATTGTCTCACAATTATCTGATAAAACATTAAATTGATTATTCAATACTATTGATGTTGACATGAATGACCTTGACCCAACATCACTCTCTTCCCCTCTGGATTTAACTATGTGGTATTTGCTTTGCTCTGCACATTCTGAAAATTAGTCTGACCTTGCGAGGTCTGGTTTGACGACCCAGGCTCAGCGATATTCGAAGAAGTGTTTGTTTGTTTTAGACTCTGAACTGCATTGACATTTGGTTGTTTCTTCTTATTGTTAAAATGAGGATTTTTCTTTTTATTTCCATATGGAACTGACTGTGGAATTGACTGTGTATTTCTGGGATTCTGTTGTGTCTTACGCAAGTAACATAGGCTATATGAATGAGTTGCACTGTTATGAATCGAGCAGAATTTCGTTTTACAGTCCGCGCATAAGTGACCTTGACGTTTGCAATTATAACACGACATTCCCGCTACTTGACTACTAACTACGTTCACTGTTTGTGGCTTATTTCATTCTTTGCAAAAACTTGAGTTAACACGGGATCGAGATCTGGACACTTGGACATGTGTTTCTTTATCTGTTTATATACATCCAATTCCGTACTTGCAGGCGTTAACTTCTTATCAAAACACCGCACTAAAGCTTCAGGCAACATAAGTGTCATGCAAGTTAAATACATTAATCGTAAAAAATCTTTCACGGAGATGTTATCACTAGTAACCCAAGTGGAATTACCTAAAATGTCCTGATATTCATTAAGCCTATCTGCTATGAGAGCTGCTCTCTCAATAACATTAAGCCGATTCATAGTGGCTTGATTAAGTGTATTTCGTAA
>NC_090767.1:52273315-52283315 GCF_036898095.1 Palaemon carinicauda | reverse complement strand
GGCTCTAGCTTGGACCGTATTGATACTCATGTCCATGTACTGTACTGCAGACAGCTTTGAGGATTGAGGACCGACTTCAAGATTTATCTAGGCTCCACGTTCTTTAGAAAACTCAAAAAGAAGGTCTCTGTGGTGTAGAGTGTGAGCTTTGGACTGCCAGTAACTGTTAATAGTCAAGGTAATGCTAAAGTCTGATGCCCAGGATGTGAGCCTAGGACTACACCAGGGTGAAGTCTTTTGTGAACACTTGTTGGGCTGTAGACAGGCCGAATCAAAGGACTCTAAATTGGAATCTCATTTTCCCTAGAACAAAGCAGACATACTTTCTTGATCTTGGATGGAATGGCGTTTGAAAGTACATGTGTTGAGGTCTATGGCCAGTAGGAAGTCGTTTTGTCTGATTACTTTTAGGACTGTGCTGGGAGTCTCCATTTTGCATAGTGTTTGAAGAACCAAACGGTTCAAATCAGACAAGTTGATGACTGGTCTCCAACCCCTGTCACCTTTAAGACTATGAACAAATTGCCGTAGAAGCCTGAAGACCTGTCATACTTCTTTCTCGGCATAATCTGAACCTCGTCTTGTAAGAGAAGGTCTTTGACAGCAGACCTCAAGTAAAATAACTGTATCTTTGGAATCTGATTGAGAGGAGGGCGACAGGTGATGAACGACACGGAATGTCTGGAGCAAGAGACCTCTACCATCCAGGGATCTGCTGCGTAGAGTTGCCACCTTGTCCAATGACTTTGCAAGAGGTTCCCCTCAAGTACTGTCATAAGGGGAATGCCTTCCCTAACGTGAACCTCTGCCGACCAAGACCACCCCAGTTAAATTATCCATGGTGAAGAAAGGAATAAGACGAGTTGCCCTGTCTTCTGTAATTAGAATGGCCTGGGCTAACTTAGGCTTAGTGGAGGCCATAAAAACTTCTTAATTTGGAGCCCCTCATCAAAAGAAGGACGCCAAGTCAACGCATCCCGAGACGCCATCTGATGAACCAACTTGTTTATCATTGCATCCTGACACTTGAAGATGTAATTGCTCCACATGAGGGAACACGGGTAGATAAAAAAATCAAGGGACTTAGCCTGTTAACAATAGAGTTCTTTGTACCGTTTCCTTTTCTTTGAGAAGTTTTCCAAATTTGTAAGGTAGGAGACTGTGTCCAACCAATGGTCCAACCATGAACATGCCCGCAAGGCAGACAGCAGCAGTTTCTAAGTTCACACACTCGTCTGCAGAGAAGACTTTTGGCTGCCGAGCCAACTTCTCCATGGACATCTCCAGGGTCAAGGTTGCCTTGTCCAATCAAGAGGCAATGCCACCATCACAAACATGAAAAAAAAGAAACAAACTTCATGGGCGGAGTACCAATATAAATTATTAACAACCGTTAATGAGAGGCAAAAGACCCATATCCAGCGTTCAGGGAGAAACTCAAAGGAAACTGGATTAAACAAAAAAAAAACTTACGTTAAAAAGGTCATCAAAACTGAATAAATTACGTTAATTTATAATACCTCCCCACCAAAAAGAAAAAAAAATTATTATTTTTTTTCTCAAAGGTCAAAATTAAAAGGAATTACAAAACTTAAATTACTTATTTCAAAATACTCGAATTAGTTACTTTAAATACTAGAATTAAATCAAATAATTAATACAGAGCAAACAAGAGAAATTAAACTAAAACCTGGAAAGGAAAAAGTCATTAATACATAACCTATAGACCAAACTACAGCCTACTCCCTTCTCCTAAAAAGACCTCGATAAAACATCTGGTATAACATTATCCTTCCCTGCTACATGCCTAATTTGAAGGTCATATTCCTGCAAAAAGAGACTCCACCTAAGCAGCCTCATATTTTTGTCCTTAAACCGTTGGATAAATACTAGAGGATTATGGTCTGTGTATACCAAAATAGGATGAAGTGATGAACTCAAATAAACTGAAAAATTAGTTATAGCTTTCATTAAACATAAGGCTTCTTTTTCAATAGTTGAATATCTCGTCTCTGCCGGCGATAACTTCCTTGAAAAGTAAGCGACGGGGTGTACCATCCCGGCATCATCCTCCTGCAGGAGAACTGCTCCAAGTCCCACGTCACTCACATCTGTCGCTAATCTAAAAGGGAGATTAAAATTTGGAGATTGTAGTAAAGGATAATTAGTCAAGACTGCCTTTAACTTTTCAAAGGCTTCTTGGCACTCCTTGGACCATACAAACCTTTCTCCCTTCTTTAATAAATTTGTTAAAGAAGTCGCGATATTAGAGAAGTTCTTTATAAACCTCCTGTAGTATCCGACCATTCCTAGGAACCTCCTAACCCCTCTCCTATTTTGAGGAGCAGGAAAGCTAGCTACAGCCTCTACATTAGCTTTCTTAGGAGCAACTTTGCCTAGGCCTACCTCATGTCCCAGGTATAAAACTGTGGCCTGAGCAAAATCACTCTTCTTCAAGTTAATTACCAAACCGGCTTTCCTCAAAGCCTTAAACAAAGCTTCAAGTCTTACCAAATGAGACTCCCAATCAGTTCTATATATTACCAAATCATCAATGTATACAACGCACCCTTCCAAATCCTGAGTGATCCGATTCATCAGTCTTTGGAAGGTGGCAGCCGCATTCTTCATTCCGAAGGGCATGACTTGGCATTCATACAAACCATCACCTGTAACAAAAGCAGAGATTTCCTTCGCACGAGGGGAAAGACCAACCTGCCAATACCCTTTCAGCAAATCCAGCTTTGTAATAAACTTGGCAGATCCGATTCTGTCTATACAATCTTCCACCCTCGGCAAAGGAAATGAATCTGTCTTGGTCATCTCATTAACCTTCCTGTAATCAAAGCAAAGTCGGTGTTGGCCTCCCTCCTTCTTAACCAACACGACAGGGGAACTCCATGGACTACAACTTGGTTTAATTAAATCATGGTCTAACATATAGCGAACCTCTTCCTGAACAATTTTCCTCTTGACAGGGTTAAGCCTATATGGACACTGTTTAATGGGCTTAGCGTCCCCTACATCTACATCGTGATACAAAACATTTGTTCTACCTGGCGAGTCCTGAAACAAATCTTTATACCTGTAGATTAAATTAATTAAAGGTTCTGATCTGTCAGAATTCAAATGTTGAAATTTAACATCAATGTTATTTAAAATATCAGAATTACTTGACAGAGCATCAGGATTAACAGTCATTCTCTTGTTAGTCATAAGATTCTCCTCTACTTCTACAGACACTACTGCAATTGCATCTACTACTGGTTCTAACTGATCTACATCTCTACTAATAAATGGCTTTAACATATTTACATGACAAATACGAGAATTTCGTCTCCTACCAGGAGTTTCAATCAAATAATTTACATCATCAATCTTTTTCAGCACCCTCCATGGGCCTGAAAACTGGGCTTTCAGTGGGTTACCTGGTATAGGTAATAACACTAACACACGATCTCCAGGCTTAAAGATACGAACCTTGGTACTTATGTCATAATTAGACTTCATCACAGACTGACTTTCATGCAAATTCTTTTAAGCGAAATCCCAAGCTTTCCCCAGTTTCCCCTGTAAATTAGAAACGTAATCTAAAACATTAACTTCAGATGTCTCTCCTTCCGAATGTTCTCTTACCACGTCAAGAGGACCGTGTATACTATGGGCAAATACAAGTTCGAAAGGAGAGAAACCCAAAGACTCATTAGGTACAGACCGTATAGCAAATAGGACATAAGGAATCTCCTTATCCCACTCATTACCCGTTTCGTAGCAAAACTTCTTTAATATAGACTTCAAAGTCTGGTGGAACCTTTCCACCTGTCCCTGACTCTCTGGATGGTAAGGAGAAGAAGTAACATGATTAACACCAAGTTCAACCATTTCCTTTCTAAAAAACTTACTTGTAAAATTAGTGCCACAATCTGATTGTAAAACCTTTGGAATGCCAAATTTAGTGAAAAATCCAATTAATGCTTCCACCACCTACTCACCCCGAATACTCCTCAGTGGGATAGCCTCAGGAAAACGCGTTACCCTGTCAACCATGGTTAGAAGATATTCATTACCTCCGCGCGTCTGCGGAAGAGGGCCCACTACATCTATAACTACCTCCTTGAAAGGTTCACCCACTGAGGGAATGGGAATAAGAGGGGCTTTAGGGATCTTTTGATTCGGTTTCCCTACAATCTGACACACCTTACAAGATATCACATGTTTCTTAACCTTACGACGCATCTGGGGCCAAAAGAAATGTCGTGCCAATTTCTGAAAGGTCTTCCTAACCCCGAAATGACCCACAAGGCTATGTTCATGACTAAAATATAACAACTTACTCCTATACCTTTCCGGCACAACTAGCTGCCGAATTACCTCTACCTGGTCAACAGGTGCATTAACCGACCTACTCATACGGTAAAGCAAACCTTTTTGTTTCATAAATACAGGTTTAGAAAGATCACTACCATCATTAAGTTCCAAATGATTAAATTCATTTCCTTGGGCTTCCTTAACCCTGGATAGGTACGCTCCTCGGACACCCCTTTAAGGGTATACTCGGACGCGAACGACCCCGACGCCAAAAAAAATTCTTGAAAAATCAGTTTTTGCAGTAACCTCTTTTTTTCTTTTTTATCAAAACAAAACTTCAATGAATGCTTAAAACAACTGTAAAGATAAATACTACTCATCTGCAGAAAAACTATTTATTATAAATATTTTAAAGAATTAAGTAGAAAAAAAAGACCTGACATAAAAATTCATAAAAAAAAAGTTTATACATATATACACAAATCCTTTTAGGAATTGATTCTTGAATGTTTAGGACACATCTTGATATATTTTGGATGAAGTCAGACCCATGGAGGTGAAGATCTGAAATGAGAAAAAAAGAGTAAATATTTTTGGCCAAAAACATTTGTCCAAATTTCATGAATTTTTTTGGGTACCCAAATGAAATAGGAAGTGGCTAATTTTTTTAGGGAATAAACATATGTTATCCTAAAATAGAAATATGTAAAAAAATCTTCATTATTTTGTAAATTACATTTATATCAGGGGCCATATCTAAAGGTAATTTTTTGAGTACTTAGAAATTTCGTAAAAAAATACATATATTTAATATACAATATGATATTTATGCAGGTAAAAATATACCAAAATATCACAAATTCTATAGGGAACAAGAATATATATATATAGATAGGGCAGCTTACGCTTCGGATATGTCCACAAAATGGCCGCCAACCACACTGACTCAGACTCCCTAATCTGCCACTTGAAATGTAGGAAGGGTATGTCAATTTCAAGGTGTTATTTACTAATCTAATTATTATTGGATATGCATAAAAATTGTATGGTGGGTTGCTGGATAATTGTCGATTATTTTACGACTATAAAATTGAAATTCTGACCCAAAAAAAATTTTTTGAAGGGAAATAAAATAAAAAAAAAAATGTAAAATAATATAATATTTTAGCTAAAAAAATTTGATGATATTCAATCAAAAAAAAGTAAACAAAATTTTCCGACAAATAAACATCTAGAGGAATCATTACTCTGTGATAGTTCCTTAGTACGTAGTAATTTTGAAAGAATTGGGAAAAAACGAAAAAATGGCAATCACCGGAAAATCGAACACATACCTATATATACGCCATATCTGGCTAAAAAAAAGATAGGCATGGGTAGCCAGATCATCTAGAAACACTTTCCAACACTATAAAATTATAAGTTTTGCGACACTACTTGCCAATTCCTTACGGTAACATGACTAAGCAAAAAAATGCAAAACAAATAAAAAGGGGCACTCGTGGAAAAATGGCCATTCTAATATACGGCATTTCAGAAAAAAAAAAAATTTCAGCCACGTGCTAGGCAAACCATCAAGGCACATTTTCCGACAAATAAACATCTAAATGAATCATTACTCTGTGATAGTTCCTTAGTACGTAGTAATCTTCAAAGAATTGGGAAAAAACGAAAAAATGGCAATCACCGGAAAATCGAACACATACCTATATATACGCCATATCTGGCTAAAAAAAAGATAGGCATGGGTAGCCAGATCATCTAGAAACACTTTCCAACACTATAAAATTATAAGTTTTGCGACACTACTTACCAATTCCTTACGGTAACATGACTAAGCAAAAAAATGCAAAACAAATAAAAAGGGGCACTCGTGGAAAAATGGCCATTCTAATATACGGCATTTCAGAAAAAAAAAATTTCAGCCACGTGCTAGGCAAACCATCAAGGCACATTTTCCGACAAATAAACATATAAATGAATTATTACTCTGTGATAGTTCCTTAGTACGTAGTAATTTTGAAAGAAATGGGAAAAAACGAAAAAATGGCAATCACAGGAAAATCGAACACATACTTATATATACGCCATATCTGGCTAAAAAAAAATAGGCATGGGTAGCCAGATCATCTAGAAACACTTTCCAACACTATAAAAATATAAGTTTTGCGACACTACTTGCCAATTCCTTACGGTAACATGACTAAGCAAAAAAATACAAAACAAATAAAAAGGGGCACTCGCGGAAAAATGCCCAACATTCTAATATACGGCATCTCAGATAAAAAAAAAGACATGCACGTGTTAGCCCAACCATCAAGGCACACTTTCTAACACATAAACATGAAAAAAAATCAATAATATACGGCAATTCCTTACTACGTAGTAAATTTTTACAAATATTGAAAAAAAACAGAAATTGGCAACCGCAGTTAAATACCCAATATACCAATAACTACGTCGTATCTGACAAAAACAAAATCACGCATGGGTAGCCAGATCATCTAGACACACTTTCCAACACTAAAAAAGCAAAAGTTTTACGACACTATTTGGCAATATCTTACGGAAAAATGACTTGGCAAAAAAATGAAAAAAAATGAAAAAGGGGTACTCGCGGTAAAATGCCCGACATTCTAATATACGGCATCTCAGATAAAAAAAAAAGACATGCACGTGTTAGCCCAACCATCAAGGCACACTTTCTAACACATAAACATGAAAAAAAAATGAATAATATACGGCAATTCCTTACTACGTAGTAATTTTTACAAATATTGAAAAAAAACAGAAATTGGTAACCGCAGTTAAATACCCAATATACCAATAACTACGTCGTATCTGACAAAAACAAAGTCATGCATGGGTAGCCAGATCATCTAGACACACTTTCCAACACTAAACAAGCAAAAGTTTTACGACACTATTTGGCAATATCTTACGGAAAAATGACTTGGCAAAAAAATGAAAAAAAATGAAAAAGGGGCACTCGCGGTAAAATGGTCCTCGTGGTGATGAACGACATTTTAACTAAAAAAAAAATCATGCACATGGTAGCCAAACAATCCACCAAGACTTTCCACAACTGATAACCTATACAAGTTGCACCATTCTACGACAATTTCATAATACGTAATAACTTTGATAATTATGCAAACTACCTTAGAAGGGTAAACTCGGTCGCGCTCGACCCCGACGCGTCTCAGAAATCGGGGAAGGAGTACAGCTACAGCAATGCACATATGGACACTACTAGAGCGTGTAGGGGAGACACCTCCTGCAGGTCGATCACCCACAAATTCAGTCACTGGGTGAGTCACGTGAGAAAAACCTGTTTTTTTTTTTGACGCTCGGGGTCGCGAACGACCCATCGTACCTATCCAGGGTTAAAAACTTTTGTATTCCAATTAATACCCTGAAAAGATTCATTATTATGGCCCTGAAAAGATAAATTATCATAATTGTCAATGTTTACCTCGTTACCATTATTAACATCAGTCACAATGTCATTAACTTGTCCATTAATTAACTCAGCATTGAGTTCTACCTCCGCGAGGTCAACCTCTTTAGATTGAGAACGCGTAACCACTGACACAGGATTCAACGAATCATCTATGCGTATCTGGTCTCCTGCCAGATCTATCAACGTCAAAATAGGCAATACGTCACCTTCAGCTTCAGCGGCTAAATCATTGGCAAATATAATGTCTATATCAGGAATAGGCAAAGTATCTACTATGGCCAAATTAACCATACCCTGAAAATTCTTTGTCTTCAAATATAACTCTTCTAGTGGATACGAGGCCACCGTATCAGGAAATCCACCCAACAAGACAAAGTTCTTATTCTTAAACACAACACCCTCGGGAACTGACCTCCGCAATATCAACGACTGAGCGGCACCAGTGTCTCTCAAAATCCTCACACCACGACCCATTTGCATAGCATTATCAACATAAACAGTACCATCAGATATATACTCCTTAAATCTTAGTCATTTTGACTCCTCCTTCTGCGGTTGTTCCGCCGATACCAACGTCACGGGTTCTTTATTCTTTTCTAAAAATTTACGACGCGCAAAACAGTCCGCCTTAAAATGTCCGCGGCGGTGGCACCAAAAACAAACTACATCGGACCTAGAGGACCTACTATCATTACTACTACTGTTCCTACTGCTATTTACAAAATTACGTGTTTCGTTACCATCACTCTTATTGTCATTTTCAATCTTGCCCTTTCTTTGGTCACCTACCGAACTGTCAATAAAAGTACCATGATCTGATTGACTCCGGTTATTCCCCCTCCAACCATTACCTCGAGGAGGGAACCTCTTACCGTTAACCTCTTTCACACAGTCCTGACGATGAGCAAGAGAATACTCATCAGATGCAATAGCGATCTCTTGAAGCGAATCCAATTTAAGTTCATCTAAATGAATTTTTAGTTCTCTAACTACCATTCTTTTGAACTCTTCGAATAAAATTAATTCTTTCAATTTCTCGAAAGTGTCAGTCTCCTTAGACTTAAGCCAATCATCAAGGAATTGTTCCTTTCTCCTTGCAAACTCAACAAAAGTCATACCGGGTTCTTTCTTAAGGTTACGGAACTTCTGTTGATAAGCCTCCGGAACTAAATCATATGCCTTAAGGATAATGGCCTTGACCGAATCATAATCCGCCGACAAATCCTCGCTTAAAGTATTATATACTCTCTGAGCTTTCCCTTTTAATTTACACTGAACCATAGTGGTCCACATATCCTTGGGCCAAGACAGTTTTCTTGCTATTCGTTCAAACGAAATAAAGAAATCAGGAACATCTTCATCATCGAATACTGGCATTAACTTCAAAGCACTCATTAGGTCAAAACAAATATTATAGCCATTATGTTTACCACTACTATTATTATTATTGTGAAACTCACGCATTCGCAACTCAAATTTTCGCTCTTTTTCGCGCTCTTCCGCCCTTAATTGCAAAGTTTTATATTCCATCTCCTTAAGCTTAAACTCCTGAGCAAGGATACTCAATCTAAATTTACTCACCTCCTGGCTACCTGAATCCCCTACCTCATCGTCACTATCGCTATTTACAAAATCTGGATCACCAGACATTACTGCTTCCTTTGTGTTACCTTTAATACTCTTAATAGCTTTAAGGACTTCACGCAACAAATGACCCTTCTTGAATTCTGTTGGTAATCCTAAGTTCAAGTGCTCTGCTAAACACCATAACTCGTCTCTTTTAAGATTAAAAATCTCCTCCTCCCAGTCAGACCTATCTAAAAATAGTGCTGCCGCTTCCTCAAATTTATCCCCTACTAAAGACATCTTCCTAAACCAATGCAAAAGTAACAAAAAAAAAAAAATAGGTTAATTTTCCCCCAAACTACCTAATTCTCCCTATCACACCTCTCTAAGAAAAACTCTCAAAGATTGAAATGTCAGTCAGGATCCTGTCACGGTCGCCAAATTTTGTTATGAACTTCAAGATGGTCTGAAGTTGAAGTTCTTACGGACCTGATATTTCAGATCAGTACCACAAAAAGGGTATGATCCCTGACAAAATCAACACTCAAAGAGTACGATCTCAGAGAGGATACACAAAACGAGAAACTATAGATTAACAATAATTTATTACATCAAAAATTTATTATAATAAAAGAACCCCTCTGAAAACTGAATAATGGGGAG
>NC_090767.1:52237766-52260266 GCF_036898095.1 Palaemon carinicauda | reverse complement strand
TTTTGGATAGGCAAATTGCCCTGAGACAAATGGAATTTGAAATGGAAAAGTTTAAGGCAGGGGAAAGAGAAAAGGAGAGGCAGCATGAGATTGCTATGAGAAACCCAGTTTCTTTTTCCCCCGCCCATTCCCCAAATAGGTTAGTAACTCCTGCTATTAATTTATCGCAGGCTCTCAAATTTGTACCTAAATTCGAAGAAAATAATGTAGCAGAGTTTTTTGTATCGTTTGAGAGGATTGCTGCAAGGTTGGAGTGGCCCCAAGAGTATTGGACCACTCTTATACAAAGTAAATTGGTTGGAAGAGCTCAGAGGGTATATGTAACGCTGGAGGAGGATCTATCAGCAGATTATGAGAGTGTGAAGGCTATTGTCTTGAAGGCCTATGAGTTAGTCCCTGAAGCTTATAGGCAACGCTTCCGGAACTTAGAAAAATGTAGGGAACAAACTTATGTTGAATTTGCCAGGGCGAAGGAACAGTATGCTAGCGATTGGTTCAAGTCCAAGGAGGTGGGAGATTTTGAGAAATTGAAGGAGTTAATGTTGGTGGAGGAGTTTAAAAGGTGTGTCCCGGATAAACTGAAGGTCCACCTCGAAGAGTTGAAACTCGAGACTGTTCAGGAGGTAGCCATCGCTAGTGACGAATATTGCTTGTCTCATAAGAGTGAGTTAGGGGGAGTAACGACAAAGGTGAATTCTGGTTGGGTTAAGATGGGTAGGAATAATAATGCTAATCCTAATAATAATGCTAAGGTGTTCAGTAGAAATAATCAGGGAAGTAATAATAATCAGGGTAATGCTAATAATAATTTTTCTCCTAACAGAGGCAATAGGCCAAATGTATACAATCCAGAGAAATTGAAAACATTGACTTGCTTCTTTTGCAATAAGAAGGGGCACGTAAAGAGTATGTGTTATGCGTTTAGAAAATCTCAAAATGCTAATGTTAGGCCAGTGATGGGCGTGGAAGAGAGAGAGAGAGAACCTACCCCAACAACATCCGCTGATCAATGACTACCTGGTTGTTTTGACAGATATTTGTCCTTCGGTAGTGTCTCCTTCGCCAATTCATCCGAGAAAAGACGAGTGCGTATTTTGCGTGTTACCGGTGCAGCTCAGTCTTTGATTCTAAGGGAGGCATTACCTTGTAATTTTGTACCCAAAAGTGGGGAATTTGTGTTATTGGCTGGTTTTCCTGATTCTGTAAAGTCATATGCTATTGAAAATTTTAATTTAATCTGCCCTTCCTTTGCAGGGAATTTGAAATTGGCCATAGTTGATAAATTCCCGGTTAAGGAGGTTGATGTTGTGTTAGGGAATGATGTGGCTATGAAGAATAATAATTGTCCGATATTGGTAAACCCTAATAGTGAAGTAGCAGCAGTTACTCGTTCTAGTGCTAGAATTGTTGACGCTGCAGAGTCAACAATTGATGTAGATTTAAGTAGTTTAGATCGTAGTGATAGCCTAGCTGTAGATCTTGGAATGTTAACGGACAAGTTAAATTGGACTACTGAAGAGCTAATCAAAGCCCAGAAAAAGGAGTTTCGGGAACTCCCTATCGAGTCAGGGGAGGTGTCTGATATGACTGGTCCAAAATTTAAGATAATTAATAATATTTTATATAGGTTGAGTAGGCCTATGGGGGTGGATAATGTTGATTATGAAATTGTGAAACAGATAATGGTTCCTTTTGGTTACAGGAAGGAGTTAATGTCATTGGCGCACGAAAGTGGTCTGGCCGGCCATTTTGGAATTCATAAAACTTCTTGCAAATTGTTAGGGAATTATTATTGGCCGAAGTTGAAGGCAGATGTAAAGAAGTTTGTCAATAGTTGTGATGTGTGCCAGAGGGTCGGTAAACCCAATCAGCGGATTCCAAAATCGCCTCTATGTCCTATTCCTGTAGTTTCCGAACCTTTTAAGGAAGTCATTATTGATGTGGTTGGACCATTACCGAAGACGCGTAGTGGTAATGAGTATATTTTGACAATCATGGATAGGATGTCTCGATATCCCGAGGCAATACCACTACGTACAATAAAAAGTGTTAAAATTGTAGCTGTACTAATTGACTTTTTTACCAGGTTTGGGATGCCTAAGATTATTCAATCGGATTGTGGTTCTAATTTTGTTAGCAGGTATTTCAGAGATAAAATGGCAGAGTTAAATATAAAACATGTGACCTCTTCTCCATATCATCCGGAAAGCCAGGGAGCTCTGGAGAGATTTCATCAGACCCTGAAATCCATGGTAAAGAAATATTGTTTGATTAATGGTTCTGAATGGGATAAGGAATTACCTTATTTGTTGTTCGCTTTTCGTTCTGTCCCAAGTCAGTCTTTAGGTTTTTCACCTTTCAGCCTTGTGTTTGGCCATTGTGTTCGAGGTCCTCTTGATGTGGTTCGTGAGTCTTGGGAGGGAGACGTCCCTGAGGTTAATTTATTGGATTATGTGTCTAATCTAGGTGATAAATTAACCAAGGCTTGGAAATTTGCGGGTGAAAACTTATTATGTAGCCAAAAAAGAATGAAGTTTTTCTTTGATAGAAGGTCCAAGGCACGCGACTTTGCGGTAGGCGATAAAGTA
Source organism: Palaemon carinicauda (assembly GCF_036898095.1). Taxonomy (NCBI): domain Eukaryota; kingdom Metazoa; phylum Arthropoda; class Malacostraca; order Decapoda; family Palaemonidae; genus Palaemon; species Palaemon carinicauda. The sequence continues at coordinate 52,257,678 of NC_090767.1, read as the reverse complement.
TTAGTTTTGTTACCCTTCACAGGGAATCCATTGAAAGCTTCTTTTTCAGGTCCTTGGAAAATTTTGAAAAAAATAAGTGAAGTTAACTATTTAGTGGAGACACCTCAAAGAAGGAAACCTTTTCAACTGTGTCATGTAAATATGTTGAAAGCTTATATGGAACGGGAAAAAGTCATTCCTGTGGCAACTATTGGGAACACGGTAGATTCTGAGAACAATAACCATTTCTCTTTTTCAGAGGGGGAGGGTATTGATGATAATTGTTTTAATGGATGTGAATGGCGGTCGGATAATAGAAAGTCTTTGGAAAAATTTTCGGGAGTAATTTCACATTTAGGTAAGGAAGAACAAAGGTCTTTGAAAAATTTAGTATCTAATTATAAAGAATTATTTTCGGATATACCGGGTAGGACTTCGGTCCTTGAACATGATGTAGAGGTAGGTGGCGCCACTCCTGTGAAACAATCTCCTTACAGGTTGAATCCCTTCAAAAATGAGGTTGTAGCAAAGGAAGTGGATTATATGCTAAAACATGACCTAATTGAACCTAGTCAAAGTCCTTGGTCATCACCTGTTGTATTGGTAAAGAAATCCGACGGTGATTTCAGGTTATGTTTTGATTACCGTAAGTTGAATGAGTTGTCTAAATCTGATTGTTATCCATTACCTCGAATTGAGGATTGTATTGATCGAATGGGGAAGGCCAAATACATTAGCAAATTCGATTTGTTGAAAGGTTATTGGCAAGTTCCTCTTTCAAAGCGGGCAAGGGCCCTGTCTGCTTTTGTAACACCACAGGGATTGTTTCAATGTAAAGTTATGCCGTTTGGTATGAAGAACGCGGCTGCTACCTTTCAGAGGTTAATGAATACTTTAGTCCATGGTTTAGAAGGATGTGTATGTATTGGACACTATGGTGATAAGTGTGATATAAAACACTGAAATAGACAGTGGTTTTTGTGATCAACATTTATTGATAGTGAGTGATGTGTATCCCTGAAAATGAACAGTGTATCGAGTGTGGAAAAGGTTATAGCTTTTGGACTATATATACAGAATCCGGTGGTTAGTGTAATGACTCTTAATTAAGTTTATTAACGACATGAGTGTTGTGAAATTTTTAGGTTGGGTAACTATTTATCAGATGATGATGTTTTGGTTTTCTGGTTTTGGAAAGTTTACTTGTGATTAATTTAGGTTTAAGATTTTTTTTTTAGTATTGGTTATATATGGCTATCCTTGTGAGCTGCAAACCTTGGTACTTGCCCCCCTCTTTCCTTTTGTTTGTCATGTTTTTGGCAGTTTGTTTAATAATTATTTTTGAGTGTTGGTTTAATATTTAATATTTTTGAGTGTTGGTTTAATATTTCATTGTGTGATAACCTGTATGTTGTAATTCAAATCACTTAAAAAAAAAAAAAAAAAAAAATGTTGGATTTTTTTTTTTTGGTTGGGTGAGGAGGTGTAACATTATTGCTTTAATATGTCTAAATTATTTAAGTTTTTATAGATGTATAAGGTTAAATATACTGTAGAATTATTGTCTTTCTTTAATTGTTTGTCTTTTCACTGGTGGTTATGTTAGTGGTTATAATGGACTAACGGCTGTTTTATATTTTCAAGTGGTGTTGGTTACGTGGCTGCGCTCCTGCGTGAACGGAGTTTTGGAGGGGCTTTTTTTGAGGATGGTTCCTCAGTGTGTTTCTGAGCCTCCAACATTGAAGGGCATGACATTTGCTACTGGATTATATTTACTCCTCGCCATTGCAGAGCTACAGTGTGAAGCTATTTAGCTTTTTTGGATATCCATTCTCTGCAGCAAGGATCCAGTTCATCTTAACATTTTGTGCACTGCCCTTGGTTCAGTAAAAGCCAAGGGGACCTCTCTGTCCCAAGGTAATAATATTTATACCTGCTAAAGTATCGTGATCACGACCGTTGATCGTCAGCTGACGTCATTAGTGGAGCTTGTGAAAGCCTTTGAATCACACCAGCCATCGTCAATTTGATAGGGATATTTAGTTTGTATTTGTTAGGATGTTCTCACTTTTCGTTGGCCTTCTCCTTTCTGGACCCTCTCTCCTTTTAGTATGTTTGTGTTGATGACCTTTCTTTAATTGTGTAATTGTTTTCTTTTGCAGGGAGTTTAAGAGTGAGTGGGTATCATTTATTATTGTATTATTGTGGTTCAGGTGTTATTTCTGTCTAAATATTATGTATTAAAATCAAGGAGATTTTTGTGGTATTTTCTTTGTCCCCTTGAGTTGACTTTGCACTCGCATTGATATTTGGTTACTATTCCACCTTTAGTGGACTTAGTACTGTATGATGGTGAATACTATTTGATAAGTGTAGTATTTTGAGTGGTGGTCAAAACCAGCCATCACAATATATATATATATATATATATATATATATATATATATATATATATATATATATATATATATATATATATATATATATATATATATATATATATATATATATATATATATATATATATATCCATTAGCATATCTATTCCCCTGACTCACAATGCACCATTAACCTTCACCTTGCTCAGGACTTCCTACTTTTAGGATATCAAGATCTCTCTTAAGTCCAACTCTTCCTTTCTAAATTAATAAATCAAGTCTTAACAAACAAACAAACATTGAACTAATTGAAGTCAAAGATACAAACAACTGGTTCAAGTTCTGCTTTTGTCTCTGTCTGTCTGTGTGTCTGTTGGGGACATGAATATTGAAGGTCTCGGATGCTGGTGAAGAGATGTCGGGAGATGGAGGAAGATGCTGCGACAGGGAATACTTGAGAGAGAGAGAGAGAGAGAGAGAGAGAGAGAGAGAGAGAGAGAGAGAGAGAGAGAGAGAGAGAGAGAGAGAGTCTCTCCCATATTCTGTCTCATTTGCGGAACACACGCCAAGGGATGTACAGCATCCATCTCCTTAATAAGGTACTGAGCTCTCTCTCTCTCTCTCTCTCTCTCTCTCTCTCTCTCTCTCTCTCTCTCTCTCTCTCTCTCTCAGTTTTGTATCTGTGTGCCGGTTAGTGATTACACTTTTGCGATCCTATAAATATCATGATTTAACGCGGATAACAAAAGGCTATCGAGTGCAATATAGCTACAAGTTTTCGTGAATAGTCAGTGATTAGTTTGAGGTCGGAGAAGTGGGATAAAACGTCGGCTTAGAATAGTTATCTTGTGAATTACTAAAAATCTAATCAAGATGGCTATGTACAACACGGGCAAGGCTTGGAGAGACATCGCTGGACTCGGCAAAAATAAATTCCATGAGTTGGCGAAACAGGAGCTCGACCGTCTGATAACAGAGGTCACTAGTAACGTCAACCAATGTGACGGAAAAATATTCGCAGACATATTGAAACAGTATGATCCAATAAACTGGAGCAAATCTGCGGAAAACATCAGCAAAATAATAGAAGAAATTCCAAAGAAAATCCAAGTGTTAAAGAGACTTATAAAGAAAGTCTACATCAATCAACACATTCCATCAAAGAACAATAAGAAGTCCAATATGGTGAATATGCTGATTGATGCAATGGGAAAAAGAATGCCAAAATGGTGTAATACATGTAAGATATGGTGTTCCATTAATAATCCTCAACAATTGATTAGAAAATGTGATGCCTGTCATGTCCCAACACATCCCAAATGTGCTGAAATACAGCAAAAAATAAAAAATAAAGACACAAAGGTATTCTGCTCAACATGCTTAGTCTGGATAGAAAATATAATTAAGTCGAGACTAAATCTGCAAATAGTTGAAGATAAAGAAGAGGAAGAAGAAGAAACAGAAGAAGAAGAAGAAGAAAAAGAAGAAGAAGAGAACAATGAACAGGATATGTGTAAGGATGCAGAAGAAATCATTGATATAACCTATGATGCCATCCAACAACATACTTATGAAGAAATAAATTACCAGATGGAAACAAATAATAGACCCAAGAGACTCTACCCGGACCTACATAATTTTAGGGAAGAGCAAGAACAAGAAAAAATAGAAAAGAAGGATATAGTCTGCAATATGCTGAAAAGAGGGAATTGCAGATTTGGCAAAAGATGCTACTACAAGCATCCAAAGATATGCCATAATTATGAAATATATGGTAAATGTGCGTATTTAGACGGATATGGAGACGAATGCAGAGATCTCCATCCAAAAATATGCAAAAACCTAAAAGAAGGAAAAGGATGCATTTACAACAAAAAATGTCGATATATGCATCCTGCAACCATGAATGAAAGTAAGAAAACTCAGCAAACTGAAAAGAAAAATGAAAGCAAAAAAGAAACAAAAAAAGAAACAAAAAAGCAGGCCGTGTATATACCGCGCTTTGAACCAAGAGCCCCAAGATATGAGGCCTTTCAACCCAAACCTGCACATTTAGAGCCCAACTACAAAGAATGCATCTATAATGCCAGGGGTTGGTGCAGATATGGGGACAGTTGCAGGTATACACACACAAATAAATATGAAGGCGAAAGAGCAAATATAATAGAAAAGTTGGATTTTTTAATGGCAGAATTCCGGGAAATGAAGAAAAGAACATCATATCAGAACAGGAAGGAAGCATGGGAGAATCCATATTATTACCAATATTAAATAATGGGGATGAAACACAAACCATAATAGTAATGAATGCACAGGGTTTAGTCACGAGTAACTCTAAAAGGAAAATAGAGTTCTTAGAAGAACTAACCCAAATTGAAAAAATAGATATATTAAATATAAGTGAAACATGGTATTCCCAAGAGACTGGCAGTGATGACCAGATAAAGGGTTTCCAAACTTATAGATCAGACAGAAAAAATAGGAATCAAGGGGGAACCGCAATATATGGAAGAGACATAAATCAAGGAAAAGTATGTGAAAAATACAGCAACACAGAATGTGAATTGATTGCGGTAGAATTTGAATTTGAAAAACTAATGAATATTGTAGTTTACAGACCCCCAAACACTAAGGAGTTTGACATAATAATAGAAAAAATAGATGATATATGTAGAAACCATAAAGACTGGAATATACTCCTATCCGGAGATTTTAACTTTCCTTTCGTGGATTGGAAAGAACGGATAGAAGGAAGTGGTTGTATGTATACATATAAAAAAGATAGTAATAGTAGCGCAGAAGATAAGAGGCAATTTGAAAAGCTTCAAGATATGCTATTAGAACATAATATGCAACAAATAAACCACATTCCAACAAGAAAGGAAAATGTCCTAGATCTAGTATTTGTGAATGAGGTGAATTATGTTAAAGAAATAATAGTGTATAACACGGGAATTTCAGACCACAATGTCATAGAATTGATAGTTCATTCCAAAGCAAGTGATCACAGAATTAATAAAAGCACAAAACTTTGGGAAGGATATGGAAAATATAACTTTTACAGTAAGAATATAAAATGGTCAGAAATAAATGAAGAACTGAATAAAGAATGGAAAAATGTATTTATAACTGATAATATACAGGTAAATACGGATATACTGTACAAAATACTGGAGAAAATTGTTGAAAAATATGTACCGAAAAAAAACAATAAACAAAAGACGTGCATACCAAGAGACAGAAGAATCTTATTTCAGAAAATTAAAAAGTGGAAGAAAAATCTTGCAAAAGAAAAAAATGTGTGGAAAAAGAGGGAAATAAAATGTAAGATAGAAAATGCAGAACAAAAGATTATACAGTCGAAAGAAAATGAAAAAAGGGACTTAGAAGAAAGGACACTTCAAAATATAAAAAGAAACCCCAAAGTACTTTACTCCTATGCAAAAAAGATGAATAAAAGGAGAATAGAAATAGGCCCTCTAAGAATTGAAGGACGGCTAACGAATGAAAAAAAGGAAATATGCAACATATTAGCAGAAAAATATAAGAGTGAGTTCACGCCAAGAATTGCGAATGAGAATAATGAAACAGAAATGAGAGAAGAAAATGTTGAATATCTAACGGATATAGATATTAATGAAGCAGATATTGTCACGGCTATAAACGAAATTAAAAATGGATCGGCAGCCGGACCAGATGGAGTTCCAGCGATTTTGTTAAAAAAAACTGCAAACACTATCGCGAAGCCACTTGCAATACTGCTAAGACAGAGTATAGATATGAGCGAGATATATGTTAAACATAAATTAGCTTATATAACCCCTCTCTTCAAAAGTGGATCAAGACTAGAGGCAAGCAATTATAGACCTGTTAGTCTAACATCACATATTATGAAAGTGTATGAGAGGGTAATAAAAAAGAAAATAATGAACCATTTGGTCAAAAATAATTTGTTTAATATGGGTCAACACGGTTTCGTACCTGGAAAAAGTACACAGACCCAACTGATAGCTCACTATGAAAACATATACAATAATATGATAAATGAAAAAGACACAGATGTGATCTATCTAGATTTTGCAAAAGCCTTTGACAAGGTAGACCATAACATATTGGAGAAAAAAATGAGAAAGCATAATATTGTGGGAAAGATAGGAAAATGGGTAAAAGAATTCCTGCAAAACAGGAAACAGATAGTGGTTGCAAATGACGAGAAATCAGATGAAGCCCAGGTAATATCTGGTGTGCCCCAAGGTACGGTATTAGCTGCACTGCTATTTGTTATTATGATCTCAGACATAGACTGTGATGTTGAAAACTCCGTAGTGAGAAGTTTCGCCGATGACACAAGAATAAGTAGAGAAATTACTTGTGATGAAGATAGGAACTCACTACAAAGAGATCTAAACAAAATATATGAATGGGCGGAGATAAATAGGATGGTATTTAACTCCGATAAATTCGAATCAATAAATTATGGAAACAGAGAAGGAATTGTGTATGCATACAAGGGACCCAATAATGAGACAATCACAAACAAGGAAGCAATTAAAGACCTTGGTGTAATTTTAAATAGGAATATGTTATGCAACGACCAAATAGCAACACTGTTGGCTAAATGTAAAGCAAAAATGGGAATGTTATTCAGACACTTTAAAACAAGAAAAGCTGAACACATGATTATGCTTTACAAAACTTATGTGCGTAGTACACTCGAGTACTGCAATGTGATATGGTACCCACACTACTACAAAGGTCCTATACTGCTAGAATAGAAGAAGTTAAGGACCTTGATTACTGGGAAAGACTGCAATTTTTAAAACTATACAGTCTAGAAAGGAGAAGAGAACGCTACATGATAATACAAGCATGGAAGCAAATAGAAGGAATTGCTGAAAACATCATGGAGCTTAAAGTATCAGAAAGAGCAAGCCGAGGTAGATTAATAGTGCCAAAAAGCATTCCAGGTAAACTGAGAAAGGCGCACAGGACATTAATCCACTACGCACCAGCATCGATAATGCAGCGACTATTTAATGTGCTGCCAGCTCATCTAAGAAACATATCAGGAGTGAGCGTAGATGCGTTTAAAAATCAGCTCGATAAATACCTAAGATGCATCCCAGACCATCCAAGACTGGAAGATGCAAAATACACCGGAAGATGTATTAGCAACTCTCTGGTGGATATACGAGGTGCCTCACACTGAGGGACCTGGGGGAACCCAAACAAAAAATAAGGCAATAAGGCAATAAGGCTCTCTCTCTCTCTCTCTCTCTCTCTCTCTCAAGCTTAATAGTTCCCCTCAAGTCCTCAATTAAAGTTGATGCAGGACCTGCGTCTTTGAATCTGTCCCACAGTGGTTTTTTTTAATGACATTGCCCAATTATTCCCCCCCCCCCCCCCGTCCTCCAATAGGGAGCAAATATTGCCAGATGGAGGTGTTTCCATTCGTTCTTCCTGGATCCCTTAGCACGGAGAGTGGATGTCTTCCTGCAGTACTTGATGAATCTTATTTGGGTCATCAACAATGAACAGCAGAATGACATTAGTGATGCTAATTGGCTTCTGTTATCAGAAAAAGTTTCCGTAACAGAACCAATCTTCTCAGACAACATCTTTTGAGAGAGGAACTCTGTACAACAAACTGTTTTCTTGCTTGTCTATTTGAGATGACATTCTACTAATAAGCTCTATCAAATTCAATAGAATAATGAACTGGTGTTATTAATCTCTTTTGAGTATTTTCACTTAACTTCTGCAATTCTCCTTCTGCCTTTCTAACTTCTCCTCTTCCCTTTAGTAAATCTATATTCACAACTGACATACCTGAACATTCATCTCATTCAGCTCCTGTCAGGATGAATGGGAGGAATAGTTGGGTCCTCTGGCTTAGTTGGGGATGAATTCAGGGCAATGAGAGAATTTAGTTGAATTTGGGGATGAATAGTGAATGAATTCAGGGATGATCAGGTGATTTGAAGGATGAATTTTAGCTGTATTATCATATGATAGGCTGAATAAAGAGACGAATCTCAACTGAATCTGGTGATGAATCCAGGCTGAATTAATGCACTGGTTGTATTGAATCTTCATCCATAATTAAAAAGTCAATCTCTCTCTCTTATGGTAATTGGAGGTGATTTTGCCCATAGAAAAAGCTCAAAGGATAAAAATGGGGGAAAATTGGTTCTGTTAATTGGATGGGTAAAGGGAATGAGCGCCAACAAGTGTTGCAATTAGGAATTCTGGAATGGGAATCCTACTATGGAAATGGTACAATCTATAGTTGTGACAATACCTATATTCATACATGTAAAAGATTTTGTGTTGATATTATCACCCTTATTCTTAACATACCTGATATCAGGGTGCTCTCTCTCTCTCTCTCTCTCTCTCTCTCTCTCTCTCTCTCTCTCTCTCTCTCTCTCTCTCTCTCTCTCTCTCTCTCAAGGAAGATTTATGTTAGGCAGGTAAAAGGTTTGGCCAATTATCTTCCTCTCTTCCCAGATGACAAAATTCTCTTCCTCCGGAATTTCTCTTTTGAAGGAAATAAATCTACGGGAAAGACACAGACGTTTTGGGAATTGCATTGTGATATTCAACATGTTAATGAATGAAGTAACTGGTAGTGGGTCGATAAAGGTGGGCTGTCATTAGATGAAAGTTATTCCCAAACTGATTAATAGTTTCAGAGTGAGGTTGCAACCCCCACACCCTATCCTGGAAGGAAATGGGATATTTAATTTCACTTAGTATTGCTTTAGATACCAACGATGTATTTGAATGTGTAATTATGTGATTAAAACCTTCATCATCACAAACATTAATTTCTGTATTGTTGGGTCAATGCTTATATTTGTATCCCACAAGAAAGGTCAAACAATTCTATCTCTTGACCACACCTGACCTGTCTCTTGTCGGTCAAATTAGAGGGACAATGGGCCTCAATGAGACAGTAACCATTTCAGATATGGTCAACTCATCAATGAGTGACAAAAATAAAAAAAGGTCAACAGAATCACCATCACTAAAGAGAATGAAATTCCAAACATGGAAAAACCAGTTATATGATCCATTAGGTCAGGTCAGGTCATGTGGAGCTGTGACCTTTGACCTTCTGAGGCGAGGTCAGGTTAGGCAGTGTGACCAAGTGTCCATCAAATATGAAATTGATCATATTTGAACTGGTGTAAATATATTTTGAATATTTTCAATTTCCTAACTTTCTGCAATTCTCCTACTGCCATTCTAGCTTCTCATCTCTTCTCTTTAGTAAATCTATATTCCTAACTGACATTTCTGAACATTCAGCTCCTGTCAGGATGGATGGGAGGAATAGCTGGGTCCTCTGGCTTAATTGGGGATGAATTTGGGGAAATGAAAGAAGAATTTGATTGAATTAGTGAATGAATAATGGATGAATTTGTAAACAAGGCTATTCACTGCACTTTTCCCCCTATGGAAAAAATCCCCTTAGACATAAACTTCTCATTTCTTAGCCATAAAAGGATAAAACGTTACTCAAGTATTTAAACTCAACACATTTCCATAAAAATCAGCCAAAATTCCTCCCTTTCGAAAGGCAAGTGTCTGAACAACACACACAAATAAATACACATTAAATACTAAAGACAAAATACGAGAGAGAGATCCCATATCTTAAACTAAAGGCCAACGATTCGCGTGCCATAAGAGCGTCCTATATAAAAAAAAAAAAGAAGAAGAAGAAGATGTTCTTTGACCTCTATTTTTTGAGGTGTCATCCTTCTAGCACTAGATGTTCTTTGACCTCTATTTTTTTAGGTGTCATCCTTCTAGCATTAGATGTTCTTTGACCTCTATTTTTTGAGGTGTCATCCTTCTAGCACTAGATGTTCTTTGACCTCTATTTTTTGAGGTGTCATCCTTCTAGCATTATATGTTCTTTGACCTCTATTTTTTGAGGTGTCATCCTTCTAACATTATATGTTCTTTGACCTCTATTTTTGAGGTGTCATCCTTCTAGCATTATATGTTCTTTGACCTCTATTTTGAGGTGCCATCCTTCTAGTATTAGATGCTCTTTGACCTCCAGGATCTCCTCAGAACCAAATCTCTCCTCTTCCTCTGAGAACTCTTCATTACTGCTCCACTTCTTTGAGAGATTTCTCTTTCTTCTTTCTGCCTTTGAGAGCTCTCTTTTCCTCCTCTCTCTCTCTCTCTCTCTCTCTCTCTCTCTCTCTCTCTCTCTCTCTCTCTCTCTCTCTCTCTCTCTCTCTCTCTCTCTCTTCAAGAGCTTTTTATTTATCTTCTCTTTCTTTGATACCTCTCTGTTATTCATCTCTTCCTTAGTGACTTCACCCTTACTGGTCTCTTCCTTAGACACTTCAGCATTACTGGTCTCTTCCTTCGAGATCTTTCTTTTTCTACTCTTTTTCTTTGAGAGCATTTTATCACTTCTCTCTGTCTTTGAATCGTCATCAGACCGATGTTCTTCAAGAGTAGGAACTTTTTCTTCTTCCTCCTTCTCCTCCTTCTCTTCTTCTACATCGTCCTCTTCTCCTCTTTGACGAAGACCCGGCTCTTTTTCTTGTTCTTCCACTGGAAGATCGATTTCATCTTCCAGTTTATCCTGGAAAGTTTCTTCAACAGGAAGAAATTCACCATCTTCCAGCTCTTCTTGGAACACTCCTTCAGCTGGAAGAAATTCACCATCTTCCAGCTCTTCTTGGAAGATTCCTACAGTTGGAAGATAGATTTCCTCTTCCAGTTCATCCTGGAGTACTCTAGCAGGAAGATCTATTTCATCTTCCAGTGCATCTTGGAACACTCCAACAGCAGGAAGATCGATATAATCTTCCAGTTCATCCTGGAAAGTTTTTTCAGCTGGAAGAAATTCACCATCTTCCAGCTCTTCTTGGAACACTCCTTCAGCTGAAAGAAATTCACCATCTTCCAGCTCTTCCTGGAACATTCCTTCAGATGGAAGAAATTTACCATCTTCCAACTCTTCCTGGAACACTCCTTCATCTGGAGGAAATTCACTATCTCCCAGCATTTCCTGGAACATTCCTTCAGCTGGAAGAAATTCACCATCTTCCAGCTCTTCGGGAAACACTCCTTCAGCTGGAAGAAAATCACCATCTTCCTGTGTAGTTTCTCCTTCGATTTCCTTGAGAAGATTCTGCAAAAACTCTTCCTCTCTCACAGTCTCTCCTCTTTTTCCGTTTCTTCCAAACAGGTACTTGAAAAAGAAAAATGTTCCGACGGCTGTAGTCCTAAAGCACAAGTCCAGCTCTTCCTCCAGAGCTGATCTCCATTGCCATCCTCCGTTAAGAAGGATTCTTACCGCTTTCTTCATTGCCTCCATTTCGAAATTCACGCCAAATGCTTTGAAAACTTGAGAAACCATATTTATGATTACCGAAACCTTTCCTGAATACAGCATTACAGCATTATTTTAAAAAAAAGTTGAGAGAGAGAGAGAGAGAGAGAGAGAGAGAGAGAGAGAGAGAGAGAGAGAGAGAGAGAGAGAGAGAGAGAGAGAGAGAGAGAGAGAATCCAATGAATTCTTCTTTTGGCTTCAACTGGAGTCATAGACTCTTTTAAGGAAGGACTGGAACGTCAGGACCTCGGGGTTTTTAACTTGAGTCTGAAAGATTAACTTGAGTCTGGACTAAAATGACTTATAGAAGGGCTAGAAACACGTTCTCTGGATCAAAATGGGGGTTTTTGAGGATGGTGGGTTCAATAGTAACATTTTCAACACCACCTGGGGTCATCTTCAAGGTCTAAAGGTCATTTATCAAGGTCAAATTTGTGAATTTTGGTCATTTTTGCTCGTTTTTTGTGTGTAACTCATAAATAGTGAGAGATAGCTGATTATAATATGAGGCAAGTCTGCAGAGCTGTCTAAATTTAATATATATTGTCATATATCATCCTTCAAGAAAGGACTGGAACGTCCCCTGATCGGGGTTTTTAACTTGAGTCTGAAGGATTAACTTGAGTCCTGGACTAAAATGACTTCTAAGAAGAGGGTTTTTGAGGACGGTGAGTTCAATAGTGACATTTTCAACACCACCTGGGGTCATCTTCATCATCTTCAAGGTCAAAAGGTCATATTTCAAGGTCAAAATAGTGAATTTTTGTCATTTTTACTCGTTTTTTGTGTGTAACTCATAGATGGCGAGGGATGGCTGATTATAATAAGAGGCAAGTCTGTAGTTCTGTCCAAATTTAATATATATTGTCAAATATTGTATTACTCCAACATTCCAAACAAGCCCTAAAACAATGAAACACTAAAATAAGAAATAAAGAACGGTATTTCTCATCACAACAAAACTCAAAGACATTAACATTTGATTAGATGAACATCACTACATGGAGAGCTTTTCTTGCCTCCTGAGGCATCTCACAGTCTTTTCTTTGCCCCAGGAGGCAAGAAAAGCTCGCCATCATCTCCTACTTCGCGCTTTACAGTCATCAGCATTGTAGGCCTGGGTCTTCCAACTCTTCTAGTGCCTCGTGGAGCCCAGTTGAAAGTTTGGTGAACTTATCTCTCTTGGGGAGTGCGAAGAGCATGCCCGAACCATCTCAGAAGATAAGAATTAGAAAATAGAAATCCAAATGTTGACATAACTAAAGGTCAACTCTAGAGATGTAAAGGCAGGTAGTTCCTGTCCCATTCATCCTCTCTTCATCATCATCATGCCCTTTAAGACTCTTGGGGAGGAAGAGGCGACCCACATCAGTAGAGTAACTCCCAGGAACTTCTGAGAGAGAGAGAGAGAGAGAGAGAGAGAGAGAGAGAGAGAATGTAAACAAAATCTGACACTGATACTGAGACAAGTACTAGTAATAGTACTAGTACTACTACTAGTACTATATAAAGGTAACAGTACAAGTACTAGCATTGGTACTGGTACTGTCACTGATATGGAATCGGTACCAAAACCAGTTTAAGTACCAGTACCAGTACTAGTTTTAGTACTACTACTAGTACTAGTATTAATATTTGTATTAATACTTTTATTAATACTGGTACAGGTATGGGTATTAGTACTTGTTATGATACTGATACCAGTACCAGCACTAGTACTAGTAACAGTACTGGCACTGGTATTTGTACCAGTACTAGTATTAGTTTTGGTATTAACATTAGTACTAGGACTGTTACCAGTACCAGTACTTGCCCTATTAATAGTAATAGTACTAGTATTAGTATTACTATTAGTATTAGTATTGATACTGGTATTGGTTTCAGAACTAGTACCAGTACCAGTTCCAGTTCTAGTACTAGTATCAGTACTTGTACCAGTGACCAGTATCAGTACTAGTGCCAGTAGCTGAACCAGTTCTAGTACCAGTAATGAAACTGGTACCGGTACTGGTTCTGGGACTGGTACTGATACCAGTGCCGATAATGGTACTGGTACCAGTACTAGTACTAGTACCAATACTATTACCAGTACTATTACTGGTACTGGTTCCAGTATTGATACTGATACCAGTATCAGTCACTGGTACTAGTACTTCTACTAGTAATAGTACTGGTACTCGTCCTGGTACTGGTACTTGTCCTGGTACTGGTACTTGTAGCACTGGTATCCGTCCTGGTACTGGTACTTGAAGTACTGTTTCTGGTTCCAGTACTGGTACTGGTACTAGTATCTGCCACTGGTACTTAAACTAGTACTAAATATAGTACTGGTAGTTTCACTGGTACTGGTACTACAACAGATAGCTTTGCCAGAACCAGTACCAGTACTAGTGCTAATCCTATTACTGGAACTGGTACTAGTACTAGTATTAGTACTGGTACGAGTAGGTACTAGTACTAGTACTGGTACTAGTAGGTACTAGTACTAGTACTGGTACTAGTAGGTACTAGTACTAGTACTGGTACTAGTAGGTACTAGTCGTGCGCGGACAAAGTGTCGAAAGACAGGGTGTCGAAGGACAGAGCGTCGAAGGACAAATTGTTGAATGGACAAAATGTCGAACAGAAAAAGTGTCGAATAGACAATGTGTCGAACAGACAATGTGTCGAAATTATAAAAATGATAAATGATAAAATATAAATGATAAAAAGAGAGAGAATACAGTATCCATTTAACTAACGACCTAATTAACCTTTAACTATATAATAATGTTTACATTGGTAGCCTATATCCTTACATATAACTATATAACAATGATAAAATATAAATGATAAAAAGAGAAAGAATACATTATCCATTTAGCTAACGACCTAATTAACCTTTAACTATATAATAATGTTTACATTGGTATATCCTTACATATAACTATATAACAATGTTTCCAATGATATATCCTTACATATAACAATTCTTACATTGTTATATTCTTACATGCATATTCTAGAGAGAGAAAGAGAGAATATATATACGGTATTCAGTCTGTTTGAGTTTTCTCACCAGTTAACTTCCTTCGAGATTCAAGTTTCAATTTAAATTTCCATTCTACCTAACCTATAATAATGGCAATAATCAAGACTCAATGTACTGCATTACCGAAAAAAAAAAGATGAGACTACTTATTCCATTATTTTTGAGTTTTTGTCTGCTAACCACCTAAATGCTATTTCCATTACCGCTGATTTTGAACGCTCGGCCATCAACCAAATGAGAATTATTTTCCCGGAGTCCACAATTTATGGATGCTTCTTTCACTTCGGGCAGTGTTTGTGGAGAAAAATCCAAGCCCTAGGATTGCAGACATGGTATAACGAGCAAAATAATGCTTTTATTATAAAGCAAATTCAGGGCCTCGCATTTGTTCCCCCCTTTGATGTTTGTGCTCTGTTCAATAAGTTAATTGAGTCTTTTGATGATGAAACCGATGAAACATTAGGAGAATTTTTACAATATTTTGAAGCTACATGGCTTGGAATCGTCCAGAGGGGAAGAAGAAGAAAGCCATTATATGAAATTGACTTGTGGTCAGTTCACGAGAGAGTTGCAAAAGATTTGCCTAGGACCAATAACTCCGTTGAAGGGTGGCATAATGCTTTTCATAGAAGAGTGAAGATTTTTCCACCCAACAGAGGACAAACTTTTACGAAAACTTCGTATGGAGCAGGCCAGCACTGAAATGATTCTAGAACAAATTCAACAAGGCCGTGATGTAAAAAGAAAATACAAGAAATATGCTCTCCTTAACCTAAGACTAAAAAGTATTTTTGATACATATGACGTCAATGATGGGTTACAATATCTTAGAGCCATCGCTCACAAGTTTTTTTAAAACATTAATACATTTGTATTTTCATATTTTATGTCTTCTCATAAATAAATCTTTATTGCTTATATTGATGTTTGATGTATGTTTATGATCCTATATCCATTTTATTTTTTCAAATGCGCTGAATGACCTTGTAATCCCAGTGCTTGGTGTAAGCCTAAATTGAATAACCAACTCAAAAAACATTTATAACTCCTTGTAACTCTCTATCTTCTGGATGACCTTGAAGTCCCATTGCTTGACGTAAGCCTAAAATCAATAATCAAATCAAATCTATCTATCTCTCTTTTTAACTTTTGTCCATTCTACACTTTGTCCATTCGACGCATTGTCCATTCTACACTTTGTCCATTCGACACTCTGCCTTTCGACACTCTGTCCTAATACCGGTACTAGTACTAGTACTGGTACTGGCACTGGCACTGGCACTGGTATTAGTATCATTACAAGTACAGTGTATACAGTACTAGTATTTATAGTACAATTTCTAGTACTAGTATTAGTATTAGTATTGACACTGGTACAAGTACTAGTACCAGTACTAATATTAGTACTAGTACTACCACTAGCGCTAGTATTGGTACTTGTACTGGTAATGGTTTCAGTACCAGTATAGTAAGACGAGGCAATTTTGGACACCTTTTTAGAAACCTTTGTACAAAATCTGTATTAATAATTTATGACCAAAAATCAAACATGCTTTCAAAAGAGGGAGGCCTCATCTATAAAAATAGTTTGTCTCATAATCATCAGAGAATTAGAAATTCCTATATCTCATCAATAAAAAAAATATCTTAGAGGCGAGGCAATTATGGACCCGTCTGTATCTCCGTTAAGCAGCAACGCTCAATTTCCAAATTATGACAATTTGTGGTCACTATCAATATAAATATACTATAAAAAATTTATGGATTTATATAAATTTTTGTGTCCATAATCCAAGATTGTCCAATTTTGCCTCGCCAAGAAAAAAGTGAGAAAGTTGCCTGTCCAATTTTGCCTCACCATAGCTTTGAAAACTGTCCAATTTTGTCTTACTTTCTGAATATATAAATTAAACTTTGTATTCGAGCACGCAAATATACTTTTATGTGTAAATCTACATATATGTTATCATAAGCATATAAAATAAGACATTTGGAGTGCAGTATGAGGGGGGGTGGGGGTCTGCTCAGGGTGACACCCTAAAAGGGGGTGACACCCTGAGAGTTACATCTACAAAAAGTTTGTCTTTCTAGCTTGAGGGATATATGATTTTCAAAAAGTTATTTAATACTGGGGACACACGCAAAGGTGTTGACACTCAGGGGTGGAACCTTCAAAAAGATCGACCAAATCATGGTGACATCCTCGAGAGGGGTGTCACCCCAAATGCTACAAATAATAATAATAAAAAAATCTTTCTTGTATATACATTGTTCCTAGAATAATTCACAAATCCAAATGAAAATTTCAGGTATTAGGGAAAATATGTTTTCCCTTTTCTGCTAATTTCCATGTTGATAACTGCAATAGAAATGATGCAGCTGGTGTTTTGACTTTTTGATATAGTGTTCAATGCAGCAACATTAGAGTAAACAGCATGATAGTGAGAGATATCAACGACAGACAAAGCTGATCCCATAAACAATATTCGTCCTAAGTTGTACATATCCAGTTTATTCTTATTATTTTTACCTCATATTATGAACGAGCCATCAAAGAGACACTTTTACCTACAAAAGATAATCTTACAGAAAAAGCAACCAAGAATGATAAAAACAAAACAAGAATAAGAAAGTCATTTTCTCAAATAGTAACAGAAAGGGATGCAATCGAAGATTTAAGAAAGAGAGATGAAATGAAGATCAATAAAGGGAAAACCCTAAAGAAAGGCATTAAGAGAAATAAAAACAAAATAAATAATGGTAATACAAAGCAACCAAATATTTCTCGATTTCTAAGAAGAATGTGTGCAAACGCTAAAGTGAATATAAAAAAATCTAAATTGACCAAGGTAATTAATAGTGATTATTCAAACTACTTGGATAGTCCTGATAGCGAGTCAAAAGGAATTTAATTAATTTTGGGAGAGCGTTTCACCTCCATATAAAGAAGCCTCAGTTGTAGGAAAATGGTATGTGGTAATTTATAAAGATAAGGAGCATCCATTATTTTGCATTGGTATAGCAACAAAATGGTTTTTAGCGGAAGAGGGAGGCAAAGTGACTCACTTTGAGTTAAATAGCTTGAAACCACATATCATCATCTCCTCCTACGCCTATTGACGCAAAGGACCTCGGTTAGATTGCCATTCGTCTCTATCTTGAGCTTTTAAATCAATGCTTCTCCATTCAACATCTATTTCGCACTTCATAGTCCTCAGCCATGTAGGCCTGGGTCTTCCAACTCTTCTAGGGCCTTGTGGAGTCTGGTTGAAAGTTTGGTGAACTAATCTCTTGGAGAGAGCGAAGAGCAAGCCTAAACCATCTCCATCTACCCCTCACCATGATCTCATCCACATATGGCACTTGAGTGATCTCTCTTATAGTTTCATTTCTAATCCTGTCCTGCCATTTACCTCCCAATATTCTTCTGAGGGCTTTGTTTTCAAATCAATAAAATCTGTTGGATATTGTTTCATTGTTATACCACGACTCATATCCACACAGTAACACCGATCTCACTAAACTGATATATAGCCTGACTTTTATATGTAATTTCAGGTGATTTGATTTTCAGATATTACTTAACCTAGCCATTGTCTCATTAGTTTTTTTCAATCTTTCATTGAATTCAAAATCTCAATCCCTCTAGTAGATATCATAGTTCATGAATATTTAAATGGTTCCACAAAATTAAACCTTTTTCCTTCCAATGATATTTCCTCTTCCATTGCATGTTCCAATCTCCTCATCTCTGTCTTTCTTCTATTTATCTTGACCTGTGGTTTTCTGCTAATAAGGACAGCGTCATCAGCATACTCTAGGTCAGCTAATATCCTGTTACCAATCCAGTCCAATCCTTTTCCAACATCACCAACTCTTCTATGCATTATAAAATGCATGAGGAGGATAAACAACATAGTATTTTCATGACAACTGACGTCAGTGTGATACCTCTGTAAATATTGCAATCAGTCAGATCTCCTATTTGCTGTTTTCACCAACACTCCTAGCTCCTATTCATCAGGCTTTACCTCTTCACGCCACATTCTACAAAATAATCTTGTAAGTAATCTGGGAGTCACATCATTTTCGGCCAATATTATCTCAGCAGTTATTCCATCATAACTAGAGGCATCCCATCTCTTCCGAGTTTTTTTAAAAGATAGCTTCGACTTCAAACACACTGAATTCATTGATGGGCACATCAAGTTATTCCTCAGCTCCAGGTATATCAATCAAATTTATCCCTTTATATCTCCTATTCATGACCCCACTAAAGTGTTCCATCCAACGTTGCCTTTCTTCATCTTCTGTTGTTATAACAGCTCCATCTCTCTTTTTGATGGGTATATGCTTCTTCTGCTTTGCTCCCGTAGAGATTTCTATAATAATTCTTTGTACAATTCTTATACCATAGCCACTTCCTGAATCCATAGCTTTGTCAGACTCATCTGCTTTCCTGTCTAAATATTTTCGCCAGTCATTTCTGGCTTTTCTTTTGACCTCACTATCAATACTGGAATGCTTAGCATGCTCTTCCTTGCAATTCTCATTACTTCCTCAAAAACTTCCAACAATCAACTTCTAGCTTTGTCTCCTTTTTATATTATCCCAAGTATCATTCGTCAATTGTTTGCTACTTGTCTCCTAAAATCTCTAAGACTGCAAATCGATTCTTACATTCAATTACAAAGATTTCTCTGCTCGTCCTCTAGAAGCCAGTTGTATCAGACCTAGATATTTTATCTACATTTCTGTTGGGTGCATTCGGTTTTAATTTCAGTGTAGCAAGAGGAGCTAGTGGTCACTACCAATATTTGCACCTCTATAGCTTCTTATACTTCTCAGAGTCCTCCTTCTCTCTTTATCAATGGCTATGTGATCTATTTGATTTTTGTAATTGCCACATGATCAAGCCCATGTATATTTGTGAATGTCCTTGTGCTGGAAAAGAACAAAAACTTATAAAATCTTCCCCATTTTCATTTGCAGCTTCGCCAAGACCCTGAACACCCATCACATTCTCTATACCTCGACTATTCCTTGCAACTCCAGCATTGAAGTCACCAATCACAATTTTCGTATCTCTCTCTGGGATCTCATCTGTTACACACTGCAATTCCTTATAGTATTCATCTTTCCTGTCTTCTCATCTCT
>NC_090767.1:52217581-52237266 GCF_036898095.1 Palaemon carinicauda | reverse complement strand
ACCGACTGTCGCCCTTCAATGTCATCACTCTAGAACAGCGCATTTCATTAAAGGGAGAAGAGCAGCCTTCACACATCTCTCCACCAAGAATACTTTTGAATCCTTCAGACGCAAGGAGAATACAAGACCTCCCCTGCTGGCAGAGTTTCTCCCTCTCCTTAGGGAGAGAGTATGTACTCGAAGACCGTGCCGAAGAACCATTCTGCTAGAACGTCGATTCAGCCTCAGGAGAGGATAAGGAACCCGTCTGCTTCAGAAGTAATGACGATGGTGAGGGAGGCTCCCGCAACATCTAGGGAATCCTCCCAGCACCATGAAGACAACTACAACCCACCCGGAGCTCCTTTGAGTAAGAGCTCGTGGGTGGATGATGACCAGGACTTGGGATATGATGACACTTTTCCCAGGGCAGCAAGACCCAGATAAAAGGAGGCTGAGCAGGAGGATTCCGACCATGCATGCTGGTAGATGCTAGCCTACATGAGGGCCATCGATGTCTTCGACAACCTTTCTACTGCTCTGCCGGAAGGGAATGACACGGTGCTAGATCATTTATACGGCACCCAGAGACTAGCTCAGCTTTGTCCTGTTCGAGGGGGTTGAAAGTGGCCAGAAAGAGGCCTTTTCGCAAATCCCTGGGACTTCAATTTCACTTCGTGCCAGCGACTCCTATAAGTTTCTACCTCCCCTTTTTGTACAGCACAGGAGGTACTATGAGGTGATTGAAGAAAATCGACTTGCCTTACTTCTGCCTTAACAAGAGGGTTATCATACCAGAAGCTGTCATCTTCTCATCGTCCGATGCCCTAAATTTGGAGAGGTCACAAAGTTTGCTATGCCGGCAACTTTGTGACTCAATCTGTGGCTAGGGTCAGTTGGCCACCTGATCAAGATGGAGGACTGGTCTCAAGAACGTACCAGAGTCCATGGCAACGTTTCTATTGTCGGGAACCAGAACCGTGGAGTTCCTTGCCCACCAAGTATTCAACTTGTGGGCAAGCTCGATCTTCAGTTGACGGGACTCAGTAGTTCAAAAGTTCCATAGACAATTTCTTAACCCAGAAGTGGTGAGGATTAGGAACTCGACGATGGAGGGACCATCATTTTTGAGCAAGGAAGATATTGAGAGAGCTGGAAAACGCTGGAGGAAGTTAAGCCAGGACTCTCCTTCAGAGGGCAATGACCTCCAGATCCTACGGATCGGCTCCTCCACCGAAGAAACTACAGACATCCAGACTGCAGGGGAACAGCAGTAGTTTTAGTGTTTCCAAGGGGTCTTCCAAGAAGCCCTTTTCTGCCCGAGAACAGCCGAAGGGAAGCAGGTACAACTGAGGAGGAAGAGGTAGTGGTAAAGGACGCTCCAGCTGGGGAGGCCAATCTTCTCACTTGTCCACCAGTCGAGGGATGCCTGCAATGTTGGTGGCAGAGGTGGCTGCAGCATGGGTCCGAGTCTAGGACTGTTTCCGTGTTTCATTTAGGAAATTGCGTCCTTTTCACGCAATCTCTGCCTCCGTTTACTCAGCTTCCAGGTCCATCGAGCTGCTTCACAAAGGGATCTGTGAGGGCTCTCGGGGTCAAGAAGTCCTGAGCATGTTGGAGAAGGGCACTCTCCACGAGTCCCCAGGCTTCTACAGTTGAATCTTTCTTGTGAAAAAGAGTCTGGAGGCTGGAGATCTGTCATCAACCTTTCTTCCCTGAACAAGATTGTACAACAGACTCTATTCAGGATGGAGATGGATGGTCTCAGACAAGCAGTAAAACCACAGAACTTCACGTGCAAGTTAGACCTAAAAGACGCATAATTCCAAATCCCAGTACTTGTGTCATCCATGAAGTATCTGAGGATCATCTACAATGGCAGGAAATACCAGTTCAAGGGGTTGTGCATCGGCCTGTGAACAGCACCTCAGGTTTTCATAAGGGTTTTCTCCCTAGTGACAACTTGGGCCCACAGTATTGGCATCTGTCTCCTAAGATGCCTGAACGACTGGCTGATCCTAGCAGACTCGGTGGCTACCCTTCTTCAACACCGAGAGAGACTCCACAAGTTTTTTTATGACCTAGGGATTGTGGTAAACCTCGAAGTCGTCCCTGCTGCTATCACAAAGACTAGTGTACCTTGGAATGATCATCAACACCAACCTGCAGAAAGTCTTCCCATCAGACGATAGGATCCCGAGGCTGAAGAAGTTCACAAGTCCCTTCCTATAGCGAGACCTACTCCCAGCTCATTGGTGGTTATGTCTCATAGGTCCCCTATCATCCCTAGAACATCTTGTGCTCAATGGCCACCTACAAATTTGTTTACTTCAGTGGCGGCTGAGGTCCAGGGGGGTTAAACACGAGGGGTCTCCAGATCCGTTGATCCCCATGGTGTCCGAACAGAGGACGGACCTAGAATGGTAGGTGACAGACGAGAATTTCCACCGAGAGTCGACCTCCTTGTACTCCCATAGGAATTGATGATCAGAGGCGTCAAAAGAAGAGTTTGGTCCCATCTGCTTCATCACACGATTTCCGGGCTCTGGTGCAAATCCGGTCTATATATTCGCAGCACTTTTGCAGTGGAGATGCTGAGATGGACTGAAGACAACTCGGTGTCCCTATCGGCTGGCTTCATTCCAGGCAAAAGGAATGTGCTTGCACGACAACCTCAGCAGAGTAACTTGGTTAATAGGCTCCGAGTGGTCCGTTAATCATCTATTAGCGAACAAAGTCCTGATTTGTGGGGTTCCCGACAGTGGACCTGTTCGCGACGTCCCTGAACAACAGACTCTCGCTTTACTATTCCCCTGTCTCCGATCCGCAGGCTCTATGGCAAAATGCATTCCAACAACGGTGGGAGAACATCAATGTTTACGCCTTTCCCCCATTTTACCTGATGAGAAGGAAGCTCAATAAGGTAAGATCATCCTCCAATCTAGCAATGACCCTCTTAACTCCGCTATGGCATCATGTGGAATGGTATCCAGACCTTCTTCAGCTGCTGACAGAAGTCCTGAGAGAATTCCCTCCATGGCTCAAATGACCATACATGAACATCTGCCACAAGGCTGTAGAATTCTTGCTTCTTCACACCTGGAGGTTATCCAACATCTCCTCATGCAGAGAGAGAGTTTTGCAATATGTTGCTAAGATGGTGTCTGGATACCTTCGGGAATCTTCGGGTGTAGTCTACCAGGCTAAGTGGAATATCATCTGTGGTTGGTGTTGTAGAAGGGGTATTTCTCCCCTTTATGCCTCTATTTCAGCAGTAGCACATTTCCTCGTTTACCTTCAAGAGGTAAAGCTCCTCTCAGTCTCACCGGTGAAATGCTATCACTCAGCCTATAGCCTCACTTTTAGACTGAAAGGGATGAATATTTTCTCTTTGTTGGAATTCTCTCTCCTCGTACGGAGTTTCAAGCTTACGTGTCTTCAGTCGGAAGTTAGACCTCCTTAGTGGAATGTGGTTCGTGTTCTTTGATCTCTGAAGTGGAGTCCCTTACAGACCATTACGCCAGGCATCAGATCTTCACCCGACTCCAAAGACTGTATCCTTCTCGCTTTGGCCTTGGCCAAGAGAGTAAGTGAACTCCATGGTCATTCCCAAGACATCTCCCATTTAAGGGGATGGGTTTATTGCCAAGACTCAAAATTCTGGAGTAGTGGATCCAAGATTTGGGTCGTTGTAAATTGAAAGTCTCCGTAATGTAACAGATGACCCAGATCAACTGCCACTTTGTCCAGTGAGGGCCTCGAGATGCTACCTCAAAAGAACTGCAGGTGCTCGCCCCCTAGTGGAAGTACTTTTTGCCAGCATGGAGAAAGTCAAGGGAAGGATCACCAAGAACACTATATCAGCATGGGTTCGTAAAGTCATAGACTGGGCCTTGAATCCTAATCCTTCTCCTCAGACAAAAAGACCTAGAACTTAATACATTAGGGGCATTGCCACGTGTCTAGCGTTCAAGAACTACTCTGTGACGCAGGTCCTACAAGCGTGTGTGTGGAAGCGTCAAATGACCTTCACCACCCACCTCCTGGAAGACGTGACCCACAGGAACATGGAGACTTTCTTCATTGGTACTGTGGTGGCTGTTCAACAAGTGGTTTAAACACCTCAAGCTCCTTGATGGACAGGTAGCAGATGTGGAGGGAAGAGGTTACCATGGATTAAGTCTGGGTTGAATGATAAGAACAACTGGATCTTCCTTTCTTTCATCTTCCCCTCTCGGGGCACAGCACCTACGGTACTCTGCACGCTGGCCTCCTCTATCGGCAGGTAATAACCATTTCCCTTGCTTAACCTGGTATAGAGATATATACTTGTTGCGTCCCCATACTCCCTGGTGAGATAGGATTGGGTATGTCTATGGTTGGTTTAAAGATTCCAATGATTTTGTAAGAATTCTTACCTAGACTAGTCACACTACCGATATCACACAAACACAGATTTCTCAGGCTGCTAAAGCATGCTATGGCACAGATTTTAGCGAGGGGTCAGGGTATTCCTCCTTATGCATGTGTAGCATGGTTGGGAACCCCAGGTCAAAAGCCAGCCAGTTGGTTAGGACTTCCACCCACCTAAAGGGTGAGTCTTCCCTAATAAAGAGAGGAAGGTTTGCATTTTGGTATCAGAACAAATGACGAAAATAATTTTTATTTTTCCTAGCAATACAAACCTGTAGCTCTTTATATAAATTTGTCCGCCATCACCTATCCCTCTGTAAGTCCTGTCTGCAAGCAAAAATGATGAGACACCACTGTGTGTGTGTGTGTGTGTGTGTGTATCTCCTACCTCCCCTCGCTAGCTAGTAGCGAGGTAGTTACACCTCACTTGAAAGTCTTATAGCTAGTCTTCCAGCTTCGCCAAAAGTATATTCCCTAATAAAGAGCTCCAGGTTTGTGTGGATAGGAAAAATACAAATTACTTTAAATTTGCCATAATTATGGGTGAGGCCAGTTACGGCAGTTGAAGAATTATCGAGGGTCTGGAAGAGCTTTTTACTGTATAGGTTAGTATGATGTTGCTCAATGCACTGGACGTCAGTTACTGGCCTCCAGTATTTCTTGCTTGTTTAATCGATTTCTCTTTTGTGTTAAGAAATGAGTGTAAAACAAATGAGTGCTGTGTGTTCATGTCCTGGTAACGAGGGACAACTTTTTGTAACCTTCATGAGCCACCTTGATTTAGATCCTCACCTTTTATGTCTTAAATGTCGTAGATATAGGTGCTCATCGGAGTCCCCTCGTGTTGAGTGTAAGGAGTGGTAACCTTCCCAGTGAGAGAAGTTCCATGGTCTACAGAAGAGAAAGGCTAAACATGATCGCTATCCATCAGTTGCTTCGGCTTTGAAATAAAGTAAGAGGTTTAGATGTCTTTCAAGCCCAAATCTTCCCCAGCCCAGTCCTTCGTTATCAGGTCTTACCTAAGACATACTAAAGGAAGATGGTGACCATGTTTCTATTGCACGAGTCTCAGTATTCTACTTTTTTCTTTGATCCTTCGCTCGCCGTCTACCAGGTGAGATATATCGTCCTCATTCGCCATCACCACCTACTAGCATTCTTGGTTTGTATGAGTAACTCTCAATTCCCTACATAGATTCTTGGTGCGATTTTTCAGAATACGTCCCAGAAATCTCTCCTCTGCATGATGCGCACACTCAGCTTGAATTTACACGAAAGCAGACGCCCCGCCATCTTGCCGCTGTGTGCTAACTTCCTCCATCTCTGTTGTTGGGAATGTACTCCCCTTATGCCTCTGGGAAGTCAGGCATGCCTCTTACCTTTCAAGGACCATTGGGGGTCTCTTCCCCAGATAGAGGTTACATCAGATTTTTCTCCTAAGAGGTCGTCATCTCAGTCTCATAAAGAGCAACTTTTTGTGTCATGTTCGGAGATCCATAAGACTGTGCCTGTGCTCAACGGAGGGTCACACTCCTAACATCCATCCCTTTGTTTGCCCTCTCACAAATCTGCCTAGATGTGTCTGCTATTCTACAATCCGTTGAAATGTGGTGCACGTCCTAATGTTTGTGTTTTGGATGAACGCTCAACATGCCCAAATGTTTATCAGATGAATGTGCCTCTTCCAGTGTGTGGCCCAAGCTTTATGCCTTGTGGATCATCGATCTTTCCACAAAGGACTCTTGTCTTCCCCTCCAGCCTTTAGGTTAAAGAGTGATGCTCACTGTTCTGCTTCTTCTCGACAATACTCAACCATTTGTTGGCTTAACATGGTGCTTCATTTATGTAAGGTTCTCCCTTGCATCAGTCTTCGTATAAGAAACGACGATGCTTGGATCCTTATCCTACATTTTCTTGTTGCTACTCCTGCCCAGCAGTCACAGCATTGGCTATTGGCTGCTATCCAGTGTTCAAGACATTGGTCGCCTCAGGAGCTTCTCCAAGTTTATCAACATATCCCTGATCCCCGCATATCCGCTTCAGAAATGGCAGAATGCTTTCAAAGAGAGTATAAGTTGACCAAAATTCATATTTGTTGTACGCCAGTTGAGGAGGACGTTAGTCTTTTATTTCCTCCGCTGATTTGACAATTTACACAGACTTTGGAACGTGTAGCCAGGATGAGACGTTCACGTTCCCTTCCATCTTTTCAACCCACACCCCAGAGGTGCGTCTGGAATGAAAGAATGTTCCAGAGAAGTGGAAGACCTCCTGACAGGTTGGTAAGGAGCACCCATCTTACACTTTCCTCCAAGTTAGACCTGGGGTCGCTTCACGTTGTGCGTCTTCCCCCATCACCATTGACGAGACTCCAGAATTCCCTCTTGAGGTAGAACCGTCCGAACAAGCAGAAGTTGTTCCCTTGGAGTTTTGTACTTCCGTTCCGGGAGAAAAGTCTTCTTTTATAAATCACAAAAGCCACATTCGACCAATCAGTGGCCGTGGGGAGGCTCGTCTTGAACCTGTAGTTTGGGGGTATACCCTTATAGATATGTTTTTCCTAGAGACTAGAAGTTCCTGGCAGAACCTGAATCTTTCTTGGTGTCATCAGGCTCGTGACATTTTACGTTGAGTATTAAAACAGATTTCTGACTCTGATCACTTGCTGAAGGCAGTGAGATCATTGAAACTGCTGCCTTCTCCTCTTTTGCATCAGCATAAGTTCTACATGACAGAAGGTGCACATCCTAACCCATCGATCCGGAGATCACAACGTGGACACCACGGGTGTCTCAGGACAGTGTAACTTGGCAACCAGTTGCTTTTTATGCTGCCAAGCTATCCATCCTGGAAATGGTCTCAAGGTCATTATTCCTAGCTTGTTCCTAGCTAGACTACTAGTTAAAGGCAGTGTCCTATTTAGCATTTTCTGAGAATCTCTGATTCGACTTTGCTCCAGAGCTGTAGTTTTTTCACCAGAGTGCCTTTTTCTGGGTCAACTGTATTTTCCAACATAGAGATGCAGTCATGAGTAAGTTCATGCGCCAGATGGCTAGTTGAGACTTGCTCGCCCTATGCAATATGTTTGTAACTCGACACCTGACCTTGTTCCCACCCTCGGAAGTAGCTGCAGCAGGTGAGAAGTGGGAGAAGGATAGCCAAGGTACCTTCTTCAGGAAGGCAGCTTCGTCTAACTTTTCTTCTCCTCCTCCACCTAAGGCTAATGCTTCCTCACCAGAGCTCTCAACTAAGTGTTGTCTTCTGGCTGATGATGACCTTACTCATCACAAGAAACAAGGAAACTACTAGTCCTTTTGCTGTAAGGACCACCCCTTCCGAAAGAGTCGAGGCCGGCGTGCTGCCCGTGAGAGATGGCAATTTCCCCAAATGTACCACATGTTGGGGAATACCTGCAAAGTCATTGGACAAGGTGGTATTTCCACATGGCAGAACCATGGGTGGTAGACGTCCCGCGATCACGGTATCTCATATTGCCCTCCTCTGACTCAGACTCTGATAAACCCGTCATTGTATTTGAGGGGATCAGAGAAATATCTCCTCTTGCAGGGCGAGCTTCACAAGATACTAGAGAAGAACACAATCAAAGAAGTCTTAAAGAGGTCTCTAGGATTCCTCAGCTACATCTTGTAAGCGGAAAAGCTGACAGGAGGAGGAAGGCCTGTCATAGACCTTTTCGACTTGAACCAGTTCATTCTCAAAGCCTTGTTCAAAATAAAAATGCCCAGGACAGTCATTCAGGCTGTTTGACAGGATACGACTTCCTCCTTGTCCGTAGACCTTATAGATGCCTACTTCTAGATCCCAGTCCATCCAAGGTCAAGGAAGCATCTGAGATTTTCCTTCCAAGGAAGGATCTTACAGTTCAAGATGTTGTGCTTCAGTTTGTCCACGGCACCACAAGTGTTCAGCCCTCCTTTCACTCCAGTCTCCTTGTGGGCTAACGCCATGGAGATCACTGGTTTCTGGTACAGCACTGACTCTACCATGGGGAGAAAAACGCTACAAATGAAACAATGCTACTATTGATTGTTCTTTTCTTCTTGTCTATGTTTCTAAATTTTATTCCTTGAAGTAGTAATGAAAACACAGAAAGAGGGAAGAAACAAAGGCACCCTTCAAACTGACAAGTGGTGGCATAGAGCACTCACACACCACTAGGTTTCTGGTACAGTACTCACCCTCCCATGTTAAGAAAAAGGCTACAAAAAAAAACTATGCTGTTCCTATCGATGGGTCTCTTGAAGAGTTTGTGAAATGGATGAAAGCCTCCAGTTCTAGAGAGTTGATATAGTAAATCATTTCCTCCTGTGTCCATAGACTGGAAAAGTACTGGATATGGAGATATGCTCCACATCCTTGCCAAGTCGCGTCTGGGAAAATGAGAAACTCCACAGGAGGGGCCTGCAGTGGGGAACCACTGCATAGGTTCTTTCCTCGAAGTCACCATGAGTGATCCGTTCTGACTCCTGGAGGGACTGTGTCCTAACCAGATGGCAAGTTCGTGCTTTGCCACCGTTGGGACTTCAGTGCTTATTGGGTGAAATGCAAGAGCTTCCTCCAGAGAAAAACCAACTGTTCTAGAGATGTGAGGTTCCCCAGGAGTCTTTGCCACTGTATAACTTCGAGTGATTTCATCATGAAGAAGGCTGCTGCAATTTTTCTTAATCAGAGCAGCCTGTCTCTAGACGGAAACACTTGCTTAGACCGTAACAATACTCGTGCCTAAGTGCTGCAGACGACTTTTAGGACCAAGTACCAACTTCTTGAGATTTATACTGACTCCAAGATATTGATAAAACTTGAGAAGAAAGTCTTTGTGGTGTAGAGACTAAGCTTCAGACTCTGCCATGAACAACTAGTGATCAAGGTAACACAAAAGTCTGATGCCCATGGTGTGAGCCCAGGATGACACCAGGGTAAAGACTCTTGTGAACACTTGTGGGGCTGAAAACGAGCCAAATCAAAGGACTCCATATTGAAATCTTCTTTTGCTTAAACAAAGCAGAGATACTTTCTAGGTATCGGATGGAGTTGGATTTGAAAGTACTGTACATGTCTTTGAGGTCTATGGATAACAGGAAGTAATTTTGTCTGATAGCTTGTAAGACTGTGCTGTGGGACTCCATTTTGTATAGTGTCTGAAGAATCAAACAGTAAAAATGAGACAAGTTGATGACTGGTCTCCAACCCCTGTCAACTTTTTGACCATGAACAAGTTGCAGTAGAAACCTGGAGACTTGTTATAAGACTTCCTATGGCATTTTCCATATATGCTACTTTACTGTCAAGAGAACCAACTAGCAACAATTGCAAACCAATGACTAGTATATACATATACCAAGGCATTTCCCCCAATTTTGGGGGTTAGCCAATGACTGGTATTTAATAAAGGGATTTTGATGAAGGAAAAATCTATTTCTGGGGAGAGACCTGTGTCGCCTGGTGAAAAGGTCCTTCTAGTCACTTCTCTGATATAAATATATTCCAAATATACCAGAGAAAGTAAAAGTATTGGAATGCAGAGGTTACTACCCTCACGCGAGCACCCCTTAGGGCGTCGTGTATAAAGAAAGGGCGTGTGAAAACCACTATTCACAGGTCGTCTTCCATTTAGAATATTCCTTCGTCAATGTATACAAGAGGGGTGTGTCGTTACAGCGGTCTCCACCGCATCAACCTGGACCACCCCACCAACGCCCGACACCAGTGCCACCTGACATCCTTCTGTATGTATTCCAACCAGGGCTTGGAAGGAACGGGGTGGGAACAAACAGGGAAGGGTTTCACCGGGCGACGCAGGTCTCTCCCTAGAAATAGATTTTTCCTTCGTCAAAATCCCTTTTCTGGGTCGACCTCTGATGCCCGGTGGAAAAGGGTCCTTCTTTACACTTTTCTGATATAAACCTTCCAAATATACCAGAGAAAGATAAAAGCATGGAATGCAGAGGTTACTACCCTCGCGCGAGCACCTTGTGGGTGTCGTGTATAAAGCAGGGGCGTGTGAAACCACTATTCACAGGCTGTCTTCCATTTAGATAATTCCTTCATCAAAGGGAAGGGCCGTAACAGAGGCCCTAGATACCACACTTGAACCACGCCACCGACGCCTAACACGATCGCCTTCTAGGTCATCCTTCTGTTTTGGACTTGCTCGCTTGGTCGTATTTTTTTGTGCTCTTGGTGTTTTTCCCGTTTCTGCATTTAATTCATCATGACTGAAGCTACTACTTCACCTTTACTAATGTTAAGTACCATAGTTTGTTTTGACAGCTTTTTACAGTACCGGGCAGTTGTTCTCTTTCCAGTAGTGTGGTTTTTAATTATAGATCGGCTTGGCCTTCCTCGGCGTCGGCAGCCATTGTTGTTTTGCTTTGCCTCGCTGGAATTTCATGTTAATCTTGCCCATTTGGTACTCTGTCATCTAGGTTCTTGGCTAAGTCACTTACGATTTTTGAACCATTCCTTTTCTGGGTCGACCTGTGTTCGCCGGTGAAAAGATACAAGAGAATGCCTTCCAAGCTCAAACAAAACAATAAAGGTAAAAGGAAAAAATATCAAATACGTGTATAAAGATTTACTAAATCAAAAATGGAACAGGGTTCCGCAAATCTTAGCACTAGGTAATATGAAAATATAAACTGTAAACATGTGTAAGTATGCTTGAAAAAATAATATATACACTGAAAACGTGAATAAGGATTCACTAAAACAAAAATGGAACAGGGTCCCGCACATCTTAACACTAGGTAATATGAAAATATAAACTGTAAACATGTGTAAGAATGCTTGAAAAATTAGTATATACACTATAAAAAACAAAAATTAACAAAAGGATGAACACTATTCAGGATTGACGTTCTAAAGAGAATGATGCAGGGTAGCTGCATCTGTTCCACCGAGGTGAGAGGCATCGTGGTGAGGGGGCAGGTAGAAGGGAGAAGGAGAGGATGATGGACGAAAAATGAAAATTAAGAGGAAATTTTAATCTGGGGAGATAAGACTCCCAGCTGCTATAGTAGAAAATTTTAGGGCCTGTATGTTTTTTAGATAGTGGCGTTTAAAGACCATAGGAGATTTCCAACCTGTTTACTTTTTAAGATCATCAAAATTCATGTTCTGGAAATAATTAATTGAGGTGGCTACTGCCCGGATATCGTGTGCATGAGGAAAGGATTCCGCGTTAGCCTGTTTGATGAAGTAGAGTATTTGCTGTCTAATACCTTGAATGGAGATAGTACCTCCCTGCTCTCTAATAAACAAGGGACCGGAGGAACGTGTGGCGGATCTAGCTAAAAAGGCCCTAAGTCACTACTGGACATAGAGAAGTATGTTGTGGAAGGGGGATAATCTTCCAAGGAGACCATCTGTTTTGAGGGTCTTCATTTTTAGCTAGGAAACTTCTATCTGGGGAGAGCAGTACTTCTCCTGACGAGAGGAAATCTAGGTTCTCAGGATTACGGGAGAGAGCTGCTAATTCTGAAATTCTGGCACCTGATGCCATGGCTGTAAGAAATAGGGTTTTTCTTAGTAAAGAAATGTACGAGCAGGATTCATCATTGGTATCTGATGCCAGTTTCAAAACATCGTTTAGAAACCATGAGGCCTTTTGTGGACGGATAGAAGGTCTAAGCCGAGCACAAGCTTTAGGGATAGATGAAAAATAAGAATCTGCTAAATTAATCTTGAAGCCAACCTGAAAGATCTTTTTCAGGGCCGACTTAATCGTAGTGATAGTACTAACGACTAGACCTTTTTCGAACAGAGTTCTGAAAAATGAAATTGCCAAATTTGGGGTCATCCGAAGAATGTCTGAATTCTTTAAAATAATCCGCTAATTTCTTAGCAGTCGAATCATATTGCCTAAGAGGTGAGTCCCTTTAGTCAGATTCAATGAATAGGACATTGTCTGGATCGATATTTGCATCTTTATGGGCTGCAAATTTCTTGAAGTCCACAAAGTAAGGGTTTGGATGCTTCTTGAGGAAGCGGACACAGTCTGTGTTTGGACTACCTGTGTCAACTTCGGGTGCGGGATCCGTTTGGGACGGAGTTTCAGCTCTAATAGAAGCGGAAACCAGATGCTTTTGGGCCAGTTGGGTGTTACTAACGCTACTGTTCCTTTGAAGGATCGTAGTTTGTGTAATACCTTCATCAGAAGATTCACTGGAGGGAACAGATAAATCTTCTGCCAGAGGTTCCAGTCTAGAGTTAATGCATCCATGGCAAAGGCCTGAGGGTCCAGGTTGGGGGCTATGTAGCAAGGGAGTTTGTGATTGAAGCTTGTCACAAACAGGTCTACCTGGAGATCCGGAACCAGTCTGGATATCCACCGGAATGAATTCATGTCTAGGGACCATTCCGATTCTAGTGGTGTGGTCCTGGATAAGGCATCCGCTATAACGTTTCTTACTCCTGCCAGATGCGTAGCTGACAGGAACCAATTTCTTTTTGCTGCCAAGGTGAAAATCATTACTAGAACCTGATTCAGTTTGGGAGATTTGGATCCTCCCCTGTTTATGCAGTGGACTACCACTGAGTTGTCCGAGACTATCCTCACATGACTTGTTTTGTGATGAGACAACCGTTTCAAGGTTAAGAGTACTGCCATTGCTTCCAACACATTTATATGAAATTGTTTCATAATGAGGGACCAGGTCCCTTGGAACATCTGGTGTTGGGAGTAACCCCCCCAACCACTGAGTGACGCGTCTGTATGAATCGTCACTTGGGGAGGGGAAAACTGCAGAGGAACTGATTTGGACAGATTCTTTGCGTTCGACCATGGAAGAAGTCTCTTTATTAGTACCGAGGGGATCGTTGAGACTTTATCTCTTAGATGTATCTTTGGTCTCTTCCTCCAAACTCGGTTGATGTCTTTGAGTTTGGCTTTTAGGAGGACGTCTGTTACTGAGGCAAATTGTAGTAAGCCGAGGATTCTCTCTAAAGATCGCCTTGTTATCTCTTTGTTTTTGATAAACCATTTTGTCATTGATGCTATCTCCTTGACTTTCTTGGAAGGAAGGTATAGTTTGTGATCTATTAGGTCCCAACGAATACCCAGCCATTCGAACTGACTTGCTGGAAGTAGTCGGGATTTCTTCAGATTCACCTGAAAACCTAGGTTTTGCAGAAACCGGATCACTTTTGATGTCGCTTCGCGACACTCTTGGACTGTGTTCGCCCAAATGAGCCAATCATCCAAGTAGGCTACCAACATTATTCCTTGGTTCCTGAGCAGTTGTAATATTGTCTCCCCCAGTTTGGTAAATATCCTGGGAGCAATGTTGAGGCCGAAGGGCATCACTTTGAATGCGTAGGATTTCCTGCCTAGCCGGAAGCCTAGGTAGGGAGAGAAGTTTCTCGCTACTGGAACATGAAAGTAGGCGTCTGTAAGATCTATAGCGGTGGTGACAGCCCCACGGGGAAGTAAGGTCCGTACCTGAGACAGTCAGCATACGGAACCTGTCGCAAAGAATGTAGGAATTAAGTTTGGACAGGTCCAGAATTACTCTCAGTGGGGAAGAATTCTTCTTTGGGACAGTAAACAGACGTCCTTGGAATTTTAGTTTCCTTACTCTCTGTATAGCATTTTTCTGTAGGAGATTTTTGGTGTATTCTTGCAGAACTGGAGTGGGAGTCTGAAAGAAGTTCACTGGCGGAGGTGGAGACCACTTTGTCCACTTCCAGCCCAGACCTTTGGAAACAATACTGTGTGCCCAAGGGCTGAAGGTCCATTGGTCTCGAAACTGGTATAATCTCCCTCCTACCCGGTCTGTCTCACTGGTTATGGGTTGGTTTGAACCCTCTACCTCCTCTTGCGCCTCTGGTCCTAGCACCGCCATGCTGGCGGAACTGGCCTCTAGCCCTGTTACCGACGGACTGTCTAGGGTATCCCCGAAAGGCCCCGGTAGACTCATAAGCCGGATTGAAGGCTGGGGAGGACATCCACGTTGCAGTGGATTATGATTGTCCACCCTGTGGTGCGGGGACGATCATAAAATGTTGGGGCGGAGATGCTTTCGACGTTGAGGGAGTTGATGTCTGGACTAGAGGGATAGGGAGCTGACGTTGTTGACCACGGACAGCTTTGTAAGAGGTATAGAATTTCTGTTTCTTCTTAGGGTTTTGGTGTTTCATAGCGGGGTCAAATTTACTCTCAGAAGATAGACCCCAATGAACCCGGAGGTTCTGATTAGCCCTGGCGGCCTCTTGAAGCACCTTGTCCACTTCTTATTGAGGGAAAAGGTTCTTACCCCAAAAGGAAGCCCTAATCAGTTTGTTAGGTTCGTGCCTAATAGACGCTTCTGCCAGGACATATTTCCTGCAGTTTTTCCCTGCTGAAGAGAAATCATGGAGGTCCAGTTGAAAGGACTGTAACAGACTTTTTGCCAATACTTTGAAGATCTGATCCTCTTTGTATATGGAAGCCACCAACTCTAACGATGTTAAAGCATTGATGGATCTAGCCACTCTCGATCTTGCTTCGTATTCTGATTTAAGCATGTTTTCCAGCAACTTTGGTAGCTTCTCTGAAAATAAGGAGGAAGCACAATCCGGGTCGAGTTTGCCGACTGTGGAGGTCGACGGAGCATCACGCCAGAAATCCCTAGTGGCTGGCATGAGAAGAGAGGTAGCATCCGTCTCTTGGAGGGTTGGCATGTGAAGGTCCTCCTGAACTGCTTGGAGCGTTAGCTCCGCAACCTTATCCGTGAAAGGAGAAGGGATATCCTGGGGCGTCGTAAAAATAGTATACGACCCCTTATGAGGAGTCAACTTGGTGTTAGTACAGCCCCAGTCCGATAAGGTACGAGCCCAGACAGCTTGGGCCTGTTCTTTCGGAAAGATGACTGTTTCCTTGGGGACCTTGTCCATTCTGACCAGAGCGTTCTCCGTCAAACGCGCAAACCCGTTGAAGGGGAACCGGAGGTCCTCTGGATAAAATTCCAGGTCTGATAGGGGTCGAGTACCTAGACCTTCAATGATAAGAGTACCATCTAAATAAGGGGCATGAAGAGCAAACCACCAAGGGTTGTTCTTGTCGAACGGCGGAAGTTTTGAAGCATCTGGGACTGCAGCCAGAGTTGTTTGAGATCCAGAGTGGAGCAGTCCTGCGATCATGTCCCTAATGGGTTTTAGTTGCTCCGCCACTAAGGCAGATACTGACTGAGAGTCAGTAGGGGGGTTTGGGGTAAGAGAATACATTCTCTGCTCTAACCTTTCATCTACTACCTCCCTGAACCTGGACAGCAGATTGTCCGTAAAGAGGTCTTGTTTGTCTTGCTCCGTCTTCTTTGACCTAGCGGATTTACGACTCTGTCCTTTAGAAGGAGGAGGAGCCATGGCAGCTGGTAAAGTGTCAGGTGAAGACGACGGCCCAGGGACCGTAGACAACGCTGTTGATGTTGACGGGGTTGGCTTTGAAGTCTTAGATGAAGGTTTCGAAGCTTTTAAGGGCTTAACCTTGGGACGAACTGATAGAGATCCTTCCCAAGGTGAAGCAGCGGGCTTGTCAAAGCCTAGGAAGGAGGAAGAAGAAGAAGGAGTTGGAGAGAAAAAGGAACCTGCCATATCCTCTGCACCAATCATCCATCGGTTCTAGATGGATGTCCAAAGAAGCGACGTTTCCTGACAAAAGCTGTCCTTCAGACGGTGGGGCCATGGCAGAACGAATGGCGTCGATGATAGGGG
This sequence comes from Palaemon carinicauda, assembly GCF_036898095.1. Taxonomy (NCBI): domain Eukaryota; kingdom Metazoa; phylum Arthropoda; class Malacostraca; order Decapoda; family Palaemonidae; genus Palaemon; species Palaemon carinicauda. The sequence continues at coordinate 52,221,165 of NC_090767.1, read as the reverse complement.
CAGCTACTTCTTTCTCCACGGCCGCCGACGGAGAACCAGGGAATAAGTGAGATGCCATGTCGCCGTCCAAGACGTAAGGGCAACCTTAGGGGGCATTACGGCCGAAGCCGGAGACCCACTGCCAAAGACTTGCCTTGGCCGTCTTCAGGCCTTCTTCGTCCGCCTGAAAGAGGGAATAGGATGTAAATTCGAACGAACTAAAGAAAAGGATTATGCTTATATCAATAATATAGAAACTTGAACATGAACAACTGTTTCCAATTTTATCCATCATTCAGTAAGTTGAAATTTGAAACTTGAATGAGAATGACTATATCAAATCTTACCTCGCCATTCAGGAGAATTGAAGTCATCTCGAAGCAGAGCGAGCATGACTCCGGGAACCAAACCATATACGGAGTTTGGCCCTCCTCCGGGGCGAAGGAAATCGCACAGTATGCATGCGATCGGCAGACATCATGGCCCACCGGGTCGCTGAATGCTGCCGGACAACCTTTGAAGGCACAGCGGGCTTTCTGTAATATAAAGGTTTATTATAAGTACACCGTCTCCTTTCTTAAAATTGTTTAGACTTAAGATAATGGGTATGCAAGCAACTACATGACATGCATAAAGGAGATTAGTTCTAGCTAGTCGCCACCTTAAAGGAGAGAATGTACTGTAGTTTAAGAATACTAAAGGTATGGCATTTAGGGTTCAAAAATTCTCCTCCGTTGCACCCCGGAGGTCCGGGGAGCGTCGGAGTAGAGCCTAGCTTGGCTGGATAAACATAAAAAACAAAATCTAGTACAGTATTCAAAATTAGGGTAGATATTCTACTCCGCTGTACACCGGAGATCCGGTGGACGACCGGAGAGGGTGGTAAAAGCGGTCGCAAAATAAATAGTAATGGATATACTTAAAAATAGTGTCGTGCATTTCCGGGAGGACCGAGTGGACGGAACCGGATACCAGGGCCAGAACAAGTGTCCAAAACAAAACTGGGAAACCTGACGAGGGGAGAAGCTCCCAGTCGTCGGGGATCACCGGAGGTGAGTACCAGGTGATTATATGGAGATAAAATAATACTAGCGTTTCCTGCTCAAACCTCTATGCTGACGGAGATCCAACGGCGGAGCTCCAGCGTGGGGCTCCGCGAAATTCAAGGAAAAAGACACTATGTCCGGTCCCCTATATCCCCAAGCCATAGCGGGGGGAGATGGGGAGGGACTGAGGGAAGAGGGGGAACTCAGATGGCGGCTCGAAGAGCAGGACATGAATGTCCCTATAGGGGATCCTAACCTAAGTAGGGATGAAATAATAGGACCGGCTCTAGCACGACTGAACCGCAAACGCTATAAAATAATAAAAAACTGAACTAGAGTAAATAGGAGGAGATAGGGTAACCTTAGATAAAGCAATAATAATAAATAAAAATAAACGAGAGAGGGGGAGAAACCAGCCTCTAAAAGGCAGGTGGAATCTAATTCCAAGTAGCCTACATGTATTAGGCTAACTGAGCTAAAAGGGAACAGAGAGGGAAACTCCAGCCTCTCTCTCGCTAAGGTTACCTCGACTCAATCCTAGTAAATAAATAGAACCCTAAGTGAGAAAACACTAGTACACTTGCGCAAAAATGACCTGTCCGTTGAAATACAAAGATCTTAAAAACGTGGAATTGGTGAAGAAGAGAGGACATGACGGGCAGGATAGAAAGGGAAATTCCTTTCCAGGGTAATGATAACGTAAAGTTAAAGGAACACATCAGAATGTGACTGTAGGCTTTTCTTAGAGATCTGACTCTTGGTAACACTTGCTAGGCGGAACCATTCGATGGCAACACTGCCTCTGCTCTGCCGGATGAAGACTTTCTCTGCATTGTTGTTAATATCATCAGTTGGTTTGACAACAGAGAAGGTCCTTCGTCTCAACTTTGCCTTATGTTGGCAATGCTTTAAAGCTGACACCATCTACTAGTGAGCTTGTTGGCAATGCTGGTAGCATTTTGTTGATATCACTGGTGAGATGATTGGCAACACCGCAAGTGTTATGTTTTGCTGCTCTGTTTCTGTTTCCTAATGCGGAAGACAACAGATACAAAACCACGTGTTGATTCCTCCTCCTCTGATATTGAAGATGGGTTCATTATTAGGAAGGGAAGGTCTCTCTCTCTCTCTCTCTCTCTCTCTCTCTCTCTCTCTCTCTCTCTCTCTCTCTCTTTTCAGCGATCCATATTCCTTTGTGTAATCCACTACATAATCAATATCTTCCTGTAATACATATTTAATAGACATCATTATAGTTGGGTCATATGGTATTGTCGAGAGAGAGAGAGAGAGAGAGAGAGAGAGAGAGAGAGAGAGAGAGAGAGAGAGAGAGCTGATCTTTCCATTCGAAAGGTCCTTTTAGGGATTCTTGTCAATTCAGACAGAAAATGATCAGTAACAAGAAGGAAATGTTTGGTCAAGCAATATTATTAAGACCACTAGTTGGCAACACTTGAGTTGGAGATTGTTGCCATCAGCCTATAATCAGTAAAGTCGTAATAGTCGGTACCACTCATACTAGGTTGGTTTGCTGTGAGCAATCAGAGGAAAAACTCCCACTATCACTAATCCGCACTGGCCAGCGTAGTGATGAAAACTGGCCAAACACCAGACATGAATAAGGACATGTCAGACATATTTATCCTGCAGTAGACTAGAAATGGCTGCATTTGTATTTGCATTATTGAATAGCTAATATTATCCTTAGTGGTGTCCAAGAATCGAAGACAGCATCTCTCCGAATAATCTGAACTCCAGATAGGTTTGAGGTTAACAGGAAAACTGTATTTACATTCCTCCATTTATCACTTGGCGTCGACACCTGTTTCGAGTCACTTCTTTTCCCCCGTGACTCTTCATCAGGACAACAATGGTCGAGAGATTACACTTTTAATATAAATGTTATTCTGGCGAAAATTTGAAGACAAAAATATTTGAATATTCCGAAATTAATTCTAAAAGCTTTGGCAAATATAACCTATTCAATAATGCTCTCTCTCTCTCTCTCTCTCTCTCTCTCTCTCTCTCTCTCTCCTCTCTCTCTCTCTCTCTCTCCTCAGAGGGAGAAAGCTGTTTCCTGAGTGTGTGTGTGTGTGTGTGTTCAAGGGCCCAATCCTCTCCTTCCTTCCTTCCTCTCCAGTAGTGGTTCTTCTTCTTCTTCATTAAGGAATTCAATTAGAAGTTGAGTTTTAGTGATGTTTCTCATATTTTCATCTCTCAGTGAACTTTCAAGAATCCTTAAAAAATCTTTCATTTTATTCATACCTCACCTTGGACGTGCCTGAGTGGCGAAGATATCGGTTCGCGTTTGCTAGGTCTTTCGCTCACAGACTACATCCCAGTTGTAAATGATTTTTCAGTCTTGTAGGATCAAGAAAATCTTGTTGCTTATGCAGATGATGCTACTCTCTTTGCCTCATTTCCATCTTCTGAATGTAGATCTGGGGTTGTTGAATCCCTTAATAGAGATATAATTAATATTAGTGCATGGTGCAAATTATATACATGTTTGTTTATGTATAGCCATTGAATAACCCAGAATCGATCCCAGGAGGGGGT
>NC_090767.1:52177581-52212581 GCF_036898095.1 Palaemon carinicauda | reverse complement strand
AAGGAGAGGAAGAGGCAGGCCGTAACCAGGCCCGGAGGAGAGCAAGAGGCGGGCCTAACACAGGCCCCAGAGGAGCAAGAGGCAGGCCGTAACACAGGCCCGAGGAGAGCAAGAGGCGGGCCTAACACAGGCCCCGAGGAGAGCAAGAGGCGGGCCGTAACACAGGCCCCGAGGAGAGGCAAGAGGCGGGCCGTAACACAGGCCCCAAGGAGAGCAGAGGCGGGCCGTAACACAGGCCCCGAGAGGAAGAGGCGGGCCGTAACACGGCCCCGAGGAGAGCAAGAGGCGGGCCGTAACACAGGCCCCGAGGAGAGAAGAGGCGGGCCGTAACACAGGCCCCGAGGAGAGCAAGAGGCGGGCCGTAACACAGGCCCCAAGGAGAGCAAGAGGCGGGCCGTAACACAGGCCCCGAGGAGAGCAAGAGGCGGGCCTAACACAGGCCCCAAGGAGAGAAGAGGCGGGCCGTAACACAGGCCCCAAGGAGAGCAAGAGGCGGGCCGTAACACAGGCCCCGAGAGAAAGAGGCGGCCGTAACACAGGCCCCAAGGAGAGCAAGAGGCGGGCCGTAACACAGGCCCCGAGGAGAGCAAGAGGCGGGCCGTAACACAGGCCCCGAGGAGAGCAAGAGGCGGGCGAACACAGGCCCAAGGAGAGCAAGAGGCGGGCCGTAACACAGGCCCCAAGGAGAGCAAGAGGCGGGCCGTAACACAGGCCCCGAGGAGAGCAAGAGGCGGGCCGTAACACAGGCCCCGAGGAGAGCAAGAGGCGGGCCCTAACACAGGCCCCAAGGAGAGCAAGAGGCAGGCCTAACACAGGCCCCAAGGAGAGCAAGAGGCGGGCCGTAACACAGGCCCCAAGGAGAGCAAGAGGCGCCCTAACACAGGCCCCGAGGAGAGCAAGAGGCGGGCCGTAACACAGGCCCCAAGGAGAGCAAGAGGCAGGCCCTAACACAGGCCCGAAGAGCAAGAGGCGGGCCGTAACACAGGCCCGAGGAGAGCAAGAGGCGGGCCCTAACACAGGCCCCGAGGAGAGCAAGAGGAGGCCGTAACACAGGCCCGAGGAGAGCAAGAGGCGGGCCCTAACACAGGCCCGAGGAGAGCAAGAGGCGGGCCCTAACACAGGCCCGAGGAGAGCAAGAGGCTGGCCCTAACACAGGCCCCGAGGAGAGCAAGAGGCGGGCCCTAACACAGGCCCCGAGAGAGCAAGAGGCGGGCCGTAACACAGGCCCGAGGAGAGCAAGAGGCGGGCCTAACACAGGCCCCGAGGAGAGCAAGAGGCGGGCCCTAACACAGGCCCCGAGGAGAGCAAGAGGCGGGCCGTAACACAGGCCCCGAGGAGAGCAAGAGGCGGCCGTAACACAGGCCCCGAGGAGAGCAAGAGGCGGGCCGTAACACAGGCCCAAGGAGAGCAAGAGGCGGGCCGTAACACAGGCCCCGAGGAGAGCAAGAGGCGGCCGTAACACAGGCCCCGAGGAGAGCAAGAGGCGGGCCGTAACACAGGCCCCGAGGAGAGCAAGAGGCGGGCCCTAACACAGGCCCCGAGGAGAGCAAGAGGCGGGCCCGTAACACAGGCCCCGAGGAGAGCAAGAGGCCCTAACACAGGCCCCGAGGAGAGCAAGAGGCGGGCCCTACACAGGCCCCGAGGAGAGCAAGAGGCGGCCCTAACACAGGCCCCAAGGAGAGCAAGAGGCGACAGGCCCCGAGGAGAGCAAGAGGCGGGCCGTAACACAGGCCCCGAGGAGAGCAAGAGGCGGGCCCTAACACAGGCCCCGAGGAGAGCAAGAGGCGACAGGCCCGAGGAGAGCAAGAGGCGGGCCTAACACAGGCCCCGAGAGAGCAAGAGGCGACAGGCCCGAGGAGAGCAAGAGGCGGGCCCTAACACAGGCCCCGAGGAGAGAAGAGGCAGGCCGTAAACAGGCCCCGAGAGAGCAAGAGGCGGGCCTAACACAGGCCCCGAGGAGAGCAAGAGGCGACAGGCCCGAGGAGAGCAAGAGGCGGGCCCTAACACAGGCCCCGAGGAGAGCAAGAGGCGACAGGCCCCGAGGAGAGCAAGAGGCGACAGGCCCCGAGGAGAGCAAGAGGCGGGCCTAACACAGGCCCCGAGGAGAGCAAGAGGCGGGCCCTAACACAGGCCCCGAGGAGAGCAAGAGGTGGGCCCTAACACAGGCCCGAGGAGAGCAAGAGGCGGGCCCTACACAGGCCCCGAGGAGAGCAAGAGGCGGGCCCTAACACAGGCCCCGAGGAGAGCAAGAGGCGGGCCCTAACACAGGCCCAAGGAGAGCAAGAGGCGGGCCCTAACAGGCCCGAGGAGAGCAAGAGGCGGGCCCTAACACAGGCCCAGGAGAGCAAGAGGCGACAGGCCCGAGGAGAGCAAGAGGCGGGCCGTAACACAGGCCCCGAGGAGAGCAGGAGCGGGCCCTAACACAGGCCCAGAGGAGAGCAAGAGGCGACAGGCCCCGAGGAGAGCAAGAGGCGGGCCCTAACACAGGCCCCAGAGGAGAGCAAGAGGCGACAGGCCCCGAGGAGAGCAAGAGGCGGGCCCTAACACAGGCCCCGAGGAGAGCAAGAGGCGGGCCTAACACAGGCCCCAAGGAGAGCAAGAGGCGGGCCCTAACACAGGCCCCGAGGAGAGCAAGAGGCGGCCCTAACACAGGCCCCGAGGAGAGCAAGAGGCGGGCCTAACACAGGCCCCAAGGAGAGCAAGAGGCGACAGGCCCCGAGGAGAGCAAGAGGCGGGCCCTAACACAGGCCCCAAGGAGAGCAAGAGGCGACAGGCCCCGAGGAGAGCAAGAGGCGGGCCGTAACACAGGCCCCAAGGAGAGCAAGAGGCGACAGGCCCCGAGGAGAGCAAGAGGCGGGCCCTAACACAGGCCCCGAGGAGAGCAAGAGGCGGGCCCTATCACAGGCCCCGAGGAGAGCAAGAGGCGGGCCCTAACTCAGGTCCCCAAGGAGAGCAAGAGGCGGCCTAACACAGGCCCCGAGGAGAGCAAGAGCGGGCCCTAACCAGGCCCCGAGGAGAGCAAGAGGCTGGCCCTAACACAGGCCCCGAGGAGAGCAAGAGGCGACAGGCCCCGAGGAGAGCAAGAGGCGGGCCGTAACACAGGCCCCGAGGAGAGCAAGAGGCGAGAGGCCCCGAGGAGAGCAAGAGCGGGCCCTAACACAGGCCCCAGAGGAGCAAGAGGCGACAGGCCCCGAGGAGAGCAAGAGGCGGGCCCTAACACAGGCCCCGAGGAGAGCAAGAGGCGACAGGCCCCGAGGAGAGCAAGAGGCGACAGGCCCCTAGGAGAGCAAGAGGCGACAGGCCCCGAGGAGAGCAAGAGGCGGGCCTAACACAGGCCCCGAGGAGAGCAAGAGGCGGGCCCTAACACAGGCCCCGAGGAGAGCAAGAGGCGGGCCCTAACACAGGCCCCGAGGAGAGCAAGAGGCAGCCCTAACACAGGCCCCGAGGAGAGCAAGAGGCGGGCCCTAACACAGGCCCCAAGGAGAGCAAGAGGCGACAGCCCCAGGAGAGGAAGAGGCGGGCCGTAACACAGGCCCCGAGGAGAGCAAGAGGCGACAGGCCCCGAGGAGAGCAAGAGGCGGCCGTAACACAGGCCCCAAGGAGAGCAAGAGGCGACAGGCCCCGAGGAGAGCAAGAGGCGGGCCCTAACACAGGCCCCGAGGAGACAAGAGGCGGGCCCTACACAGGCCCCGAGGAGAGCAAGAGGCGACAGGCCCCGAGGAGAGCAAGAGGCGACAGGCCCCGAGGAGAGCAAGAGGCGGGCCCTAACACAGGCCCGAGGAGAGCAAGAGGCTGGCCCTAACACAGGCCCCGAGGAGAGCAAGAGGCGACAGGCCCCGAGGAGAGCAAGAGGCGGGCCGTAACACAGGCCCCGAGGAGAGCAGAGGCGACAGGCCCCAAGGAGAGCAAGAGGTGGGCCCTAACACAGGCCCAGAGGAGAGCAAGAGGCCGTAACACAGGCCCCGAGGAGAGCAAGAGGCGGGCCGTAACACAGGCCCGGAGGAGAGCAAGAGGCGGGCCGTAACACAGGCCCCGAAGAGAGGAAGAGGCGGGCCGTAACACAGGCCCGAGAAGCAAGAGGCGGGCCGTAACACAGGCCCCGAGGAGAGGCAAGAGGCGGGCCGTAACACAGGCCCCAAGGAGAGGAAGAGGCAGGCCGTAACACAGGCCCGGAAGGAGAGCAAGAGGCTGGCCGTAACACAGGCCCCGAGGAGAGGAAGAGGCAGGCCGTAACACAGGCCCCAAGGAGAGCAAGAGGCGGGCCATAACACAGGCCCCAAGAGAGGAAGAGCAGGCCGTAACACAGGCCCAAGGAGAGCAAGAGGCGGGCCATAACACAGGCCCCAAGGAGAGGAAGAGGCAGGCCGTAACACAGGCCCCAAGGAGAGCAAGAGGCGGGCCATAACACAGGCCCCAAGGAGAGGAAGAGGCAGCCGTAACACAGGCCCCAAGGAGAGCAGGACGCAGGCCGTAACACAGGCCCCAAGGAGAGAAAAGGCAGGCGTAACACAGGCCCCAAGGAGAGCAAGAGGCGGGCCGTAACACAGGCCCCAAGGAGAGCAAGAGGCGGGCCGTAACACAGGCCCAAGGAGAGCAAGAGGCGACCGTAACACAGGCCCCAAGGAGAGCAAGAGGCGGGCCGTACACAGGCCCCAAGGAGAGCAAGAGGCAGGCTGTAACACAGGCCCCAAGGAGAGCAAGAGGCGGGCCGTAACACAGGCCCCAAGGAGAGCAAGAGGCCGGCCCTAACACAGGCCCCAAGGAGAGCAAGAGGCGGGCCGTAACACAGGCCCCAAGGAGAGCAAGAGGCAGGCCCTAACACAGGCCCCAAGAAGAGCAAGAGGCTGGCCGTGACACAGGCCCCGAGGAGAGCAAGAGGCGGCCCTAACACAGGCCCCAAGGAGAGCAAGAGCGGGCCGTAAACAGGCCCTGAGGAGAGCAAGAGGCAGCCAACACAGGCCCCAAGGAGAGCAGAGGCGGGCCGACACAGGCCCCGAGGAGAGCAAGAGGCAGGCCGTAACACAGGCCCCAAGGAGAAAGAGCGGGCCGTAACACAGGCCCTAAGGAGAGCAAGAGGCGACCGTAACACAGGCCCCAAGGAGAGCAAGAGGCGGGCCGTAACACAGGCCCCAAGGAGAGCAAGAGCAGGCTGTAACACAGGCCCCAAGGAGAGCAAGAGGCGGGCCGTAACACAGGCCCCAAGGAGAGCAAGAGGCAGGCCCTAACACAGGCCCCAAGAAGAGCAAGAGGCGGGCCGTAACACAGGCCCCAAGGAGAGCAAGAGGCAGGCCCTAACACAGGCCCCAAAGAAGAGCAAGAGGCGGGCCGTGACACAGGCCCCGAGGAGAGCAAGAGGCGGCCCTAACACAGGCCCAAGGAGAGCAAGAGGCGGGCCGTAATACAGGCCCTGAGGAGAGCAAGAGGCAGCCAACACAGGCCCCAAGGAGAGCAAGAGGCGGGCCCTAACACAGGCCCCGAGGAGAGGAAGAGGCAGGCCGTAACACAGGCCCGTAGGAGAGCAAGAGGCGGGCCATAACACAGGCCCCAAGGAGAAGAAGCGGCAGGCCGTAACAGAGGCCCAGAGGAGAGCAAGAGGCGGGCCATAACACAGGCCCCAAGGGAGGAAGAGGCAGGCCGTAACACAGGCCCCAAGAGAGCAAGAGGTGGGCCGTAACACAGGCCCCGAGGAGAGGAAGAGGCGGGCCGTAACACAGGCCCGGAGAAGAGCAAGAGGCGAGCCGTAACACAGGCCCCGAGGAGAGAAGAGGCGGGCCATAACACAGGCCCCAAGGAGGGAAGAGGAGCTGTAACACAGGCCCCAAGGAGAAGCAAGAGGCGGGCCGTAACACAGGCCCCAAGGAGAGGAAGAGGCAGGCCATAACTCAGGCCCGGAGGAGAGCAAGAGGCGGGCCCTAACACAGGCCCCAAGGAGTGAAAGAGGCAGGATGTAACACAGGCCCGGAGGAGAGCAAGAGGCGGGCCATAACACAGGCCCCAAGGAGAGCAAGAGGCAGGCCGTAACACAGGCCCCAAGGAGAGGAAGAGGCGGGCCGTAACACAGGCCCCAATGAGAGCAAGAGGCGGGCCGTAACACAGGCCCCAAGGAGAGGAAGAGGCGGGCCGTAACACGGCCCCAAGGAGAGCAGGAGCGGGCCGTAACACAGGCCCCAAGGAGAGGAAGAGGCGGGCCGTAACACAGGCCCCAAGGAGAGCAAGAGGCGGGCCGTAACACAGGCCCAAGGAGAGAAAGAGGCGGGCCGTAACACAGGCCCCAAGGAGAGCAAGAGGCGGGCCTAACACAGGCCCCAAGGAGAGCAAGAGGCGGGCCGTAACACAGGCCCCAAGGAGAGCAAGAGGCGGGCCTAACACAGGCCCAAGAGAGAAAGAGGCGGCCGTAACACAGGCCCCAAGGAGAGCAAGAGGCGGGCCGTAACACAGGCCCCAAGGAGAGCAAGAGGGGGCCGTAACACAGGCCCCAAGGAGAGCAAGAGGCGGGCCGTAACACAGGCCCCAAGGAGAGCAAGAGGCGGGCCGTAACACAGGCCCCGAGGAGAGCAAGAGGCGGGCCGTAACACAGGCCCCAAGGAGAGCAAGAGGCGACAGGCCCCGAGGAGAGCAAGAGGCGGGCCTAACACAGGCCCCGAGGAGAGCAAGAGGCGGGCCCTAACACAGGCCCCGAGGAGAGCAAGAGGCGGGCCGTAACTCAGTCCCCAAGGAGAGCAAGAGGCGGCCCTAACACAGGCCCCGAGGAGAGCAAGAGGCGGGCCGTAACCAGGCCCTGAGGAGAGCAAGAGGCTGGCCCTAACACAGGCCCCGAGGAGAGCAAGAGGCGACAGGCCCGAGGAGAGCAAGAGGCGGGCCGTAACACAGGCCCCGAGGAGAGCAAGAGGCGACAGGCCCCGAGGAGAGCAGGAGTCGGGCCCTAACACAGGCCCAGAGGAGCAAGAGGCGACAGGCCCCGAGGAGAGCAAGAGGCGGGCCCTAACACAGGCCCCGAGGAGAGCAAGAGGCGACAGGCCCCGAGGAGAGCAAGAGGCGACAGGCCCCTAGGAGAGCAAGAGGCGACAGGCCCCGAGGAGAGCAAGAGGCGGGCCTAACACAGGCCCCGAGAGAGCAAGAGGCGGGCCCTAACACAGGCCCCGATTAGAGCAAGAGGCGGGCCCTAACACAGGCCCCGAGGAGAGCAAGAGGCCAGCCCTAACACAGGCCCCGAGGAGAGCAAGAGGCGGGCCCTAACACAGGCCCCAAGGAGAGCAAGAGGCGACAGCCCCAGGAGAGGAAGAGGCGGGCCGTAACACAGCCCCGAGGAGAGCAAGAGGCGACAGGCCCCCGAGGAGAGCAAGAGGCCGGCCGTAACACAGGCCCCAGGAGAGCAAGAGGCGACAGGCCCCGAGGAGAGCAAGAGGCGACAGGCCCCGAGGAGAGCAAGAGGCGGGCCCTAACACAGGCCCCGAGGAGAACAAGAGGCGGGCCCTATCACAGGCCCCGAGGAGAGCAAGAGGCGACAGGCCCCGAGGAGAGCAAGAGGCGACAGGCCCCGAGTAGAGCAAGAGGCGGGCCCTAACACAGGCCCGAGGAGAGCAAGAGGCTGGCCCTAACACAGGCCCCGAGGAGAGCAAGAGGCGACAGGCCCCGAGGAGAGGAAGAGGCGGGCCGTAACACAGCCCCGAGGAGAGCAGGAGGCGACAGGCCCCAAGGAGAGCAAGAGGCGGGCCCTAACACAGGCCCGAGGAGAGCAAGAGGCGACAGGCCCCGAGGAGAGCAAGAGGCGGGCCCTAACACAGGCCCGAGGAGAGCAAGAGGCGGGCCGTAACACAGGCCCCGAAGAGAGGAAGAGGCAGGCCGTAATACAGGCCCAGAGATAGCAAGAGGCGGGCCGTAACACAGGCTCGAGGAGAGAAGAGGCGGGCCGTAACACAGCCCCAAGGAGAGGAAGAGGCAGGCCGTAACACGGGCCCGGAGAGAGCAAGAGGCTGGCCGTAACACAGGCCTCGAGGAGAGGAAAAGGCAGGCCGTAACACAGGCCCCAAGGAGAGCAAGAGGCGGGCCATAACACAGGCCCCAAAGAGAGGAAGAGCAGGCCGTAACACAGGCCCGGAGGAGAGCAAGAGGAGGGGCATAACACAGGCCCCAAGGAGAGGAAGAGGCAGGCCGTAACACAGGCCCAAGGAGAGCAAGAGGCGGGCCATAACAAAGGCCCCAAGGAGAGGAAGAGGCGGGCCGTAACACAGCCCCAAGGAGAGCAGGACGCAGGCCATAATACAGGCCCCAAGGAGAGGAAAAGGCAGGCTAACACAGGCCCCAAGGAGAGCAAGAGGCGGGCCGTAACACAGGCCGCAAGGAGAAAGAGGCGGGCCGTAACACAGGCCCTAAGGAGAGCAAGAGGCGACCGTAACACAGGCCCCAAGGAGAGCAAGAGGCGGGCCGTAACACAGGCCTCAAGGAGAGCAAGAAGCAGGCGTAACACAGGCCCCAAGGAGAGCAAGAGGCGGGCCGTAACACAGGCCCCAAGGAGAGCAAGAGGCGGCCCTAACACAGGCCCCAAGGAGAGCAAGAGGCGGGCCGTAACACAGGCCCCAAGGAGAGCAAGAGGCAGGCCCTAACACAGGCCCCAAAGAAGAGCAAGAGGCTGGCCGTGACACAGGCCCCGAGGAGAGCAAGAGGCGGCCCTAACACAGGCCCCATAAGGAGAGCAAGAGACGGGCCGTAATACAGGCCCTGAGGAGAGCAAGAGGCAGCCCAACACAGGCCCCAAGGAGAGCAGAGGCGGGCCCTGACACAGGCCCCGAGGAGAGGAAGAGGCAGGCCGTAACACAGGCCCCAAGGAGAAAGAAGCATGCCGTAACACAGGCCCTAAGGAGAGCAAGAGGCGACCGTAACACAGGCCCCAAGGAGAGCAAGAGGCGGGCCGTAGCAAAGGCCTCAAGGAGAGCAAGAAGCAGGCTGTAACACAGGCCCCAAGGAGAGCAAGAGGCGGGCCGTAACACAGGCCCCAAGGAGAGCAAGAGGCAGGCCCTAACACAGGCCCCAAGAAGAGCAAGAGGCGGGCCGTAACACAGGCCCCAAGGAGAGCAAGAGGCAGGCCCTAACACAGGCCCCAAAGAAGAGCAAGAGGCTGGCCGTGACACAGGCCCCGAGGAGAGCAAGAGGCCGGCCCTAACACAGGCCACAAGGAGAGCAAGAGACGGGCCGTAATACAGGCCCTGAGGAGAGCAAGAGGCAGAACCCAACACAGGCCCCAAGGAGAGCAAGAGGCGGGCCCTGACACATGCCCCGAGGAGAGGAAGAGGCAGGACGTAACACAGGCCCGTAGGAGAGCAAGAGGCGGGCCATAACACACGCCCCAAGGAGAAGAAGCGGCAGGCCGTAACAGAGGCCCAGAGGAGAGCAAGAGGCGGGCCATAATACAGGCCCCAAGGTGAGGAAGAGGCAGGCCGTAACAAAGGCCCCAAAGAGAGCAAGAGGTGGGCCGTAACACAGGCCCCGAGGAGAGGAAGAGGCAGGCCGTAACACAGGCCCGGAGAAGAGCAAGAGGCGAGCCGTAACACAGGCCCCGAGGAGAGGAAGAGGCGGGCCATAACACAGGCCCCAAGGAGGGAAGAGGTGAGCTGTAACACAGGCCCCAAGGAGAAGAAGAGGCGGGACGTAACACAGGCCCCAAGGAGAGGAAGAGGCAGGCCATAACTCAGGCCCGGAGGAGAGCAAGAGTCGGGCCCTAACACAGGCCCCAAGGAGTGAAAGAGGCAGGATGTAACAAAGGCCCGGAGGAGAGCAAGAGGCGGGCCATAACACAGGCCCCAAGGAGAGCAAGAGGCAGGCCGTAACACAGGCCCCAAGGAGAGGAAGAGGCGGGCCGTAACACAGGCCCCAATGAGAGCAAGAGGCGGGCCGTAACACAGGGCCCAAGAAGAGGAAGAGGCGGGCCGTAACACGGGCCCCAAGGAGAGCAGGAAGCGGGCCGTAACACAGGCCCCAAGGAGAGGAAGAGCGGGCCGTAAAACAGGCCCCTAGGAAAGCAAGAGGCGGGCCGAAATACAGGCCCCAAGGAGAGAAAGAGGCGGGCCGTAACACAGGCCCCAAGGAGAGCAAGAGGAGGGCCCTAACACAGGCCCCAAGGAGAGGAAGAGGCGGGCCGTAACACAGGCCCCAAGGAGAGCAAGAGGCGGGCCTTAACACAGGCCCAAAGAGAGAAAGAGGCTGGCCGTAACACAGGCCCCAAGGAGAGCAAGAGGCGGGCCGTAACACAGGCCCCAAAGACAGCAAGAGGGGGGCCGTAACACAGGCCCCAAGAAGAGCAAGAGGCGGGCGAACACAGGCCCTAAGGAGAGCAAGAGGCGGGCCGTAACACAGGCCCCAAGGAGAGCAAGAGGCGGGCCGTAACACAGGCCCCAAGGAGAGCAAGAGGCGGGCCGTAACACAGGCCCCAAGGAGAGCAAGAGGCGGGCCGTAACACAGGCCCCAAGGAGAGCAAGAGGCAGGCCGTAACACAGGCCCCAAGGAGAGCAAGAGGCGGGCCGTAACACAGGCCCCAAGGAGAGCAAGAGGCACGCCCTAACACAGGCCCCAAGGAGAGCAAGAGGCGGGCCGTAACACAGGCCCCAAGGAGAGCAAGAGGCAGGCCCTAACACAGGCCCCAAGAAGAGCAAGAGGCGGGCCGTAACACAGGCCCTAAGGAGACCAAGAGGCGGGCCCTAACACAGGCCCCAAGAAAGAGCAAGAGGCAGGCCGTAACACAGGCCCGAGGAGAAAGAGGCGGGCCCTAACACAGGCCCAGGAGGAGAGCAAGAGGCGGCCGTAACACAGGCCCCAAGGAGAGCAAGAGGCGGCCCTAACACAGGCCCGAGGAGAGCAAGAGGCGGGCCTAACACAGGCCCCGAGGAGAGCAAGAGGCGGGCCGTAACACAGGCCCCGAGGAGAGCAAGAGGCGGGCCTAACACAGGCCCCGAGGAGAGCAAGAGGCGGGCCGTAACACAGGCCCCGAGGAGAGCAAGAGGCGGGCCGTAACACAGGCCCCGAGGAGAGCAAGAGGCGGGCCGTAACACAGGCCCCGAGGAGAGCAAGAGGCGGGCCGTAACACAGGCCCCGAGGAGAGCAAGAGGCTACAGGCCCCGAGGAGAGGAAGAGGCGGGCCGTAACACAGGCCCCAAGGAGAGCAAGAGGCAGGCCCTAACACAGCCCCAAGAAGAGCAAGAGGCGGGCCGTAACACAGGCCCGAGGAGAGCAAGAGGCAGGCCCTAACACAGGCCCCGAGGAGAGCAAGAGGCAGGCCGTAACACAGGCCCGAGGAGAAAGAGGCGGCCTAACACAGGCCCCGAGGAGAGCAAGAGGCGGCCGTAACACAGGCCCCGAGGAGAGCAAGAGGCGGCCCTAACACAGGCCCGAGGAGAGCAAGAGGCGGGCCCTAACACAGGCCCCGAGGAGAGGAAGAGGCGGGCCGTAACACAGGCCCCGAGGAGAGCAAGAGGCGGGCCTAACACAGGCCCCGAGGAGAGGAAGAGGCGGGCCGTAACAAGGCCCCGAGGAGAGCAAGAGGCAGGCCGTAACACAGGCCCCGAGGAGAGCAAGAGGCTGGCCGTAACACAGGCCCGAGGAGAGCAAGAGGCGGGCCGTAACACAGGCCCCGAAAGAGCAAGAGGCGGGCCGTAACACAGGCCCCGAGGAGAGCAAGAGGCGGCCGTAACACAGGCCCCGAGGAGAGCAAGAGGCGGGCCGTAACACAGGCCCCGAGGAGAGCAAGAGGCGGGCCCGTAACACAGGCCCCGAGGAGAGCAAGAGGCTACAGGCCCGAGGAGAGAAGAGGCGGGCCGTAACACAGGCCCCGAGGAGAGCAAGAGGCGCTCCGTAACACAGGCCCCGAGGAGAGCAAGAGGCGACAGGCCCCGAGGAGAGCAAGAGGCGGGCCGTAACACAGGCCCCGAGGAGAGCAAGAGGCGGGCCCTAACACAGGCCCCGAGGAGAGCAAGAGGCGACAGGCCCCGAGGAGAGAAGAGGCGGGCCTAACACAGGCCCCGAGAAGAGCAAGAGGCGACAGGCCCCGAGGAGAGCAAGAGGCGCGCCGTAACACAGGCCCGAGGAGAGCAAGAGGTAACACAGGCCCCGAGGAGAGAAGAGGCGGGCCCTAACACAGGCCCCGAGGAGAGCAAGAGGCGACAGGCCCAGAGGAGAGCAAGAGGCGGGCCGTAACACAGGCCCCGAGGAGAGCAAGAGGCGACAGGCCCCGAGGAGAGCAAGAGGTGACAGGCCCCGAGGAGAGCAAGAGGCGGGCCCTAACACAGGCCCGAGGAGAGCAAGAGGCGGGCCCTAACACAGGCCCCGAGGAGAGCAAGAGGCGGGCCCTAACACAGGCCCCGAGGAGAGCAAGAGGCGGGCCCTAACACAGGCCCCGAGGAGAGCAAGAGGCGGGCCTAACACAGGCCCCGAGGAGAGCAAGAGGCGGGCCCTAACACAGGCCCCGAGGAGAGCAAGAGGCGGGCCCTAACACAGGCCCGAGGAGAGCAAGAGGCGGGCCCTAACACAGGCCCCGAGGAGAGCAAGGAGGCGACAGGCCCCGAGGAGAGCAAGAGGCGGGCCGTAACACAGGCCCGAGGAGAGCAAGAGCGGGCCCTAACACAGGCCCCGAGGAGAGCAAGAGGCGACAGGCCCCGAGGAGAGCAAGAGGCGGGCCCTAACACAGGCCCGAGGAGAGCAAGAGGCGACAGGCCCCGAGGAGAGCAAGAGGCGGGCCCTAACACAGGCCCCGAGAGAGCAAGAGGCGGGCCCTAACACAGGCCCCAAGGAGAGCAAGAGGCGGGCCCTAACACAGGCCCCGAGGAGAGCAAGAGGCGGCCTAAACAGGCCCCGAGGAGAGCAAGAGGCGGGCCCTAACACAGGCCCCAAGGAGAGCAAGAGGCGACAGGCCCCGAGGAGAGCAAGAGGCGGGCCGTAACACAGGCCCCAAGGAGAGCAAGAGGCGACAGGCCCCGAGGAGAGCAAGAGGCGGGCCGTAACACAGGCCCCAAGGAGAGCAAGAGGCGACAGGCCCCGAGGAGAGCAAGAGGCGGGCCCTAACACAGGCCCCGAGGAGAGCAAGAGGCAGGCCCTAACACAGGCCCCGAGGAGAGCAAGAGGCGGGCCCTAACACAGCCCCAAGGAGAGCAAGAGGCGGCCCTAACACAGGCCCCGAGGAGAGCAAGAGGCGGGCCCTAACAGGCCCTGAGGAGAGCAAGAGGCTGGCCCTAACACAGGCCCCGAGGAGAGCAAGAGGCGACAGGCCCGAGGAGAGAAGAGGCGGGCCGTAACACAGGCCCGAGGAGAGCAAGAGGCGACAGGCCCCGAGGAGAGCAGAGGCGGGCCCTAACACAGGCCCGAGGAGAGCAAGAGGCGACAGGCCCCGAGGAGAGCAAGAGGCGGGCCCTAACACAGGCCCCGAGGAGAGCAAGAGGCGACAGGCCCGAGGAGAGCAAGAGGCGGGCCCTAACACAGGCCCCGAGGAGAGCAAGAGGCGACAGGCCCCGAGGAGAGCAAGAGGCGACAGGCCCCGAGGAGAGCAAGAGGCGGGCCCTAACACAGGCCCCGAGGAGAGCAAGAGGCGGGCCCTAACACAGGCCCCGAGGAGAGCAAGAGGCGGGCCCTAACACAGGCCCCGAGGAGAGCAAGAGGCGGCCCTAACACAGGCCCCAAGGAGAGCAAGAGGCGGGCCTAACAGGCCCTGAGGAGAGCAAGAGGCGGGCCCTAACACAGGCCCCGAGGAGAGCAAGAGGCGACAGGCCCGAGGAGAGCAAGAGGCGGGCCGTAACACAGGCCCCGAGGAGAGCAAGAGGCGGGCCCTAACACAGGCCCAGAGGAGAGCAAGAGGCGACAGGCCCCGAGGAGAGCAAGAGGCGGGCCCTAACACAGGCCCCGAGGAGAGCAAGAGGCGACAGGCCCCGAGGAGAGCAAGAGGCGGGCCCTAACACAGGCCCCGAGGAGAGCAAGAGGCGGGCCTAACACAGGCCCCGAGGAGAGCAAGAGGCGGGCCTAACACAGGCCCCGAGGAGAGCAAGAGGCGGCCTAACACAGGCCCCGAGGAGAGCAAGAGGCGGGCCCTAACACAGGCCCCAAGGAGAGCAAGAGGCGACAGGCCCCGAGGAGAGCAAGAGGCGGGCCGTAACACAGGCCCCAAGGAGAGCAAGAGGCGACAGGCCCCGAGGAGAGCAAGAGGCGGGCCCTAACACAGGCCCCGAGGAGACAAGAGGCGGGCCCTATCACAGGCCCCGAGGAGAGCAAGAGGCGGGCCCTAACACAGGCCCCAAGGAGAGCAAGAGGCGGCCCTAACACAGGCCCCGAGGAGAGCAAGAGGCGGGCCCTAACACAGGCCCTGAGGAGAGCAAGAGGCGGGCCCTAACACAGGCCCCGAGGAGAGCAAGAGGCGACAGGCTCCGAGGAGAGCAAGAGGCGGGCCGTAACACAGGCCCCGAGGAGAGCAAGAGGCGACAGGCCCCGAGGAGAGCAGGAGTCGGGCCCTAACACAGGCCCAGAGGAGAGCAAGAGGCGACAGGCCCCGAGGAGAGCAAGAGGCGGGCCCTAACACAGGCCCCGAGGAGAGCAAGAGGCGACAGGCCCCGAGGAGAGCAAGAGGCGACAGGCCCCTAGGAGAGCAAGAGGCGACAGGCCCCGAGGAGAGCAAGAGGCGGGCCTAACACAGGCCCCGAGAGAGCAAGAGGCGGGCCCTAACACAGGCCCCGATTAGAGCAAGAGGCGGGCCCTAACACAGGCCCCGAGGAGAGCAAGAGGCCAGCCCTAACACAGGCCCCGAGGAGAGCAAGAGGCGGGCCCTAACACAGGCCCCAAGGAGAGCAAGAGGCGACAGCCCCAGGAGAGGAAGAGGCGGGCCGTAACACAGCCCCCGAGGAGAGCAAGAGGCGACAGCCCCCGAGGAGAGCAAGAGGCGGCCGTAACACAGGCCCCAAGGAGAGCAAGAGGCGACAGGCCCCGAGGAGAGCAAGAGGCGGGCCCTAACACAGGCCCCGAGGAGACAAGAGGCGGGCCCTATCACAGGCCCCGAGGAGAGCAAGAGGCGACAGGCCCCGAGGAGAGCAAGAGGCGACAGGCCCCGAGGAGAGCAAGAGGCGGGCCCTAACACAGGCCCTGAGGAGAGCAAGAGGCTGGCCCTAACACAGGCCCCGAGGAGAGCAAGAGGCGACAGGCTCCGAGGAGAGAAGAGGCGGGCCGTAACACAGGCCCCGAGGAGAGCAGGAGGCGACAGGCCCCAAGGAGAGCAAGAGGTGGGCCCTAACACAGGCCCAGAGGAGAGCAAGAGGCGACAGGCCCCGAGGAGAGCAAGAGGCGGGCCCTAACACAGGCCCGAGGAGAGCAAGAGGCGGGCCGTAACACAGGCCCCGAAGGAGAGGAAGAGGCGGGCCGTAACACAGGCCCAGAGAGCAAGAGGCGGGCCGTAACACAGGCCCCGAGGAGAGCAAGAGGCGGGCCGTAACACAGGCCCCAAGGAGAGGCAAGAGGCAGGCCGTAACACAGGCCCCAAGAGAGCAAGAGGCTGGCCGTAACACAGGCCCGAGGAGAGCAAGAGGCAGGCCGTAACACAGGCCCCAAGGAGAGCAAGAGGCGGGCCTAACACAGGCCCCAAGAGAGGAAGAGGCAGGCCGTAACACAGGCCCGGAGGAGAGCAAGAGAGGGGCCATAACACAGGCCCCAAGGAGAGGAAGAGGCAGGCCGTAACACAGGCCCAAGGAGAGCAAGAGGCGGGCCATAACACAGGCCCCAAGGAGAGGAAGAGGCAGCCGTAACACAGGCCCCAAGGAGAGCAGGCGGGCCATAACACAGGCCCCAAGGAGAGGAAAAGGCAGGCGTAACACAGGCCCCAAGGAGAGCAAGAGGCGGGCCGTAACACAGGCCCCAAGGAGAAAGAGGCAGGCCGTAACACAGGCCCCAAGGAGAGCAAGAGGCGACCGTAACACAGGCCCCAAGGAGAGCAAGAGGCGGGCCGTAACACAGGCCCCAAGGAGAGCAAGAGGCAGGCGTAACACAGGCCCCAAGGAGAGCAAGAGGCGGGCCGTAACACAGGCCCCAAGGAGAGCAAGAGGCGGCCCTAACACAGGCCCCAAGGAGAGCAAGAGGCGGGCCGTAACACAGGCCCCAAGGAGAGCAAGAGGCAGGCCCTAACACAGGCCCCAAGAAGAGCAAGAGGCGGGCCGTAACACAGGCCCCGAGGAGAGCAAGAGGCGGCCCTAACACAGGCCCCAAGGAGAGCAAGAGGCGGGCCGTAACACAGGCCCGAGGAGAGCAAGAGGCAGCCCAACACAGGCCCCAAGGAGAGCAAGAGGCGGGCCTGACACAGGCCCCGAGGAGAGAAGAGGCAGGCCGTAACACAGGCCCCAAGGAGAAAGAGCGGGCCGTAACACAGGCCCTAAGGAGAGCAAGAGGCGACCGTAACACAGGCCCCAAGGAGAGCAAGAGGCGGGCCGTACACAGGCCCCAAGGAGAGCAAGAGCAGGCGTAACACAGGCCCCAAGGAGAGCAAGAGGCGGGCCGTAACACAGGCCCCAAGGAGAGCAAGAGGCAGGCCCTAACACAGGCCCCAAGAAGAGCAAGAGGCGGGCCGTAACACAGGCCCCAAGGAGAGCAAGAGGCAGGCCCTAACACAGGCCCCAAGAAGAGCAAGAGGCGGGCCGTAACACAGGCCCCGAGGAGAGCAAGAGGCGGCCCTAACACAGGCCCAAGGAGAGCAAGAGGCGGGCCGTAACACAGGCCCCTGAGGAGAGCAAGAGGCAGCCCAACACAGGCCCCAAGGAGAGCAAGAGGCGGGCCCTGTAACACAGGCCCCGAGGAGAGAAGAGGCAGGCCGTAACACAGGCCCAGGAGAGCAAGAGGCGGGCCTAACACAGGCCCCAAGGAGAGAAGAGGCAGGCCGTAACACAGGCCCAGAGGAGAGCAAGAGGCGGGCCATAACACAGGCCCCAAGGGAGGAAGAGGCAGGCCGTAACAAGGCCCCAAGGAGAGCAAGAGGCGGGCCGTAACACAGGCCCCGAGGAGAGGAAGAGGCAGGCCGTAACACAGGCCCGGAGAGAGCAAGAGGCGAGCCGTAACACAGGCCCCGAGGAGAGGAAGAGGCGGGCCATAACACAGGCCCCAAGGAGGGAAAGAGGGAGCGTAACACAGGCCCCAAGGAGAGAAGAGGCGGGCCGTAACACAGGCCCCAAGGAGAGGAAGAGGCAGGCCGTAACACAGGCCCGGAGGAGAGCAAGAGGCGGGCCCTAACACAGGCCCCAAGGAGGAAAGAGGCAGGATGTAACAAGGCCCGGAGGAGAGCAAGAGGCGGGCCTAACACAGGCCCCAAGGAGAGCAAGAGGCAGGCCGTAACACAGGCCCCAAGGAGAGGCAAGAGGCGGGCCGTAACACAGGCCCCAAGGAGAGCAAGAGGCGGGCCGTAACACAGGCCCCAAGAGAGGAAGAGGCGGGCCGTAACACAGGCCCCAAGGAGAGCAAGAGGCGGGCCGTAACACAGGCCCCAAGGAGAGGAAGAGGCGGGCCGTAAACAGGCCCCAAGGAGAGCAAGAGGCGGGCCGTAACACAGGCCCCAAGGAGAGAAGAGGCGGGCCGTAACACAGGCCCCAAGGAGAGCAAGAGGCGGGCCCTAACACAGGCCCCAAGGAGAGAAGAGGCGGGCCGTAACACAGGCCCCAAGGAGAGCAAGAGGCGGGCCTAACACAGGCCCAAGAGAGAAAGAGGCGGCCGTAACACAGGCCCCAAGGAGAGCAAGAGGCGGGCCGTAACACAGGCCCCAAGAGAGCAAGAGGGGGCCGTAACACAGGCCCCAAGGAGAGCAAGAGGCGGGCCGTAACACAGGCCCAAGGAGAGCAAGAGGCGGGCCGTAACACAGGCCCCAAGGAGAGCAAGAGGCGGGCCGTAACACAGGCCCCAAGGAGAGCAAGAGGCGGGCCGTAACACAGGCCCCAAGGAGAGCAAGAGGCGGGCCGTAACACAGGCCCCAAGGAGAGCAAGAGGCGGGCCGTAACACAGGCCCCAAGGAGAGCAAGAGGCGGGCCGTAACACAGGCCCCAAGGAGAGCAAGAGGCGGGCCCTAACACAGGCCCCAAGGAGAGCAAGAGGCGGGCCGTAACACAGGCCCCAAGGAGAGCAAGAGGCGGCCCTAACACAGGCCCCGAGGAGAGCAAGAGGCGGGCCGTAACACAGGCCCAAGGAGAGCAAGAGGCGGGCCCTAACACAGGCCCCGAAGAGCAAGAGGCAGGCCGTAACACAGGCCCCGAGGAGAGCAAGAGGCGGGCCCTAACACAGGCCCCAGAGGAGAGCAAGAGGCGGGCCGTAACACAGGCCCCAAGGAGAGCAAGAGGCGGGCCCTAACACAGGCCCCGAGGAGAGCAAGAGGCGGGCCCTAACACAGGCCCCGAGGAGAGCAAGAGGCGGGCCGTAACACAGGCCCCGAGGAGAGCAAGAGGCGGGCCTAACACAGGCCCCGAGGAGAGCAAGAGGCGGGCCGTAACACAGGCCCCGAGGAGAGCAAGAGGCGGGCCGTAACACAGGCCCCGAGGAGAGCAAGAGGCGGGCCGTAACACAGGCCCCGAGGAGAGCAAGAGGCGGGCCGTAACACAGGCCCCGAGGAGAGCAAGAGGCGGGCCGTAACACAGGCCCCGAGGAGAGCAAGAGGCGGGCCCTAACACAGGCCCCGAGGAGAGCAAGAGGCGGGCCTAACACAGGCCCCGAGGAGAGCAAGAGGCGGGCCCTAACACAGGCCCCGAGGAGAGCAAGAGGCGGGCCGTAACACAGGCCCCGAGGAGAGCAAGAGGCCCTACAGGCCCGAGGAGAGCAAGAGGCGGGCCGTAACACAGGCCCCGAGGAGAGCAAGAGGCGGCCCTAACACAGGCCCCGAGGAGAGCAAGAGGCGGGCCCTAACACAGGCCCCGAGGAGAGCAAGAGGCGACAGGCCCCGAGGAGAGCAAGAGGCGGGCCTAACACAGGCCCCGAGGAGAGCAAGAGGCGACAGGCCCGAGGAGAGCAAGAGGCGGGCCTAACACAGGCCCCGAGGAGAGCAAGAGGCGACAGGCCCGAGGAGAGCAAGAGGCGGGCCGTAACACAGGCCCCGAGGAGAGCAAGAGGCGACAGGCCCCGAGGAGAGCAAGAGGCGGGCCGTAACACAGGCCCCGAGGAGAGCAAGAGGGTAACACAGGCCCCGAGGAGAGCAAGAGGCGGGCCCTAACACAGGCCCCGAGGAGAGCAAGAGGCGACAGGCCCGAGGAGAGCAAGAGGCGGGCCCTAACACAGGCCCCGAGGAGAGCAAGAGGCGACAGGCCCCGAGGAGAGCAAGAGGCGACAGGCCCCGAGGAGAGCAAGAGGCGGGCCGTAACACAGGCCCCGAGGAGAGCAAGAGGCGGGCCTAACACAGGCCCCGAGGAGAGCAAGAGGCGGGCCCTAACACAGGCCCCGAGGAGAGCAAGAGGCGGGCCTAACACAGGCCCCGAGGAGAGCAAGAGGCGGGCCCTAACACAGGCCCCGAGGAGAGCAAGAGGCGGCCCTAACACAGGCCCCGAGGAGAGCAAGAGGCGGGCCCTAACACAGGCCCCGAGGAGAGCAAGAGGCGGGCCCTAACACAGGCCCCGAGGAGAGCAAGAGGCGACAGGCCCGAGGAGAGCAAGAGGCGGGCCGTAACACAGGCCCCGAGGAGAGCAAGAGGCGGGCCCTAACACAGGCCCCGAGGAGAGCAAGAGGCGACAGGCCCCGAGGAGAGCAAGAGGCGGGCCCTAACACAGGCCCGAGGAGAGCAAGAGGCGACAGGCCCCGAGGAGAGCAAGAGGCGGGCCCTAACACAGGCCCCGAGGAGAGCAAGAGGCGGGCCCTAACACAGGCCCCGAGGAGAGCAAGAGGCGGGCCTAACACAGGCCCCGAGGAGAGCAAGAGGCGGGCCCTAACACAGGCCCCGAGGAGAGCAAGAGGCGGGCCCTAACACAGGCCCCGAGGAGAGCAAGAGGCGACAGGCCCCGAGGAGAGCAAGAGGCGGGCCGTAACACAGGCCCCAAGGAGAGCAAGAGGCGACAGGCCCCGAGGAGAGCAAGAGGCGGGCCGTAACACAGGCCCCGAGGAGAGCAAGAGGCGACAGGCCCCGAGGAGAGCAAGAGGCGGGCCTAACACAGGCCCCGAGGAGAGCAAGAGGCGGGCCCTAACACAGGCCCCGAGGAGAGCAAGAGGCGGGCCCTAACACAGGCCCCAAGGAGAGCAAGAGGCGGGCCCTAACACAGGCCCCGAGGAGAGCAAGAGGCGGGCCTAACACAGGCCCCGAGGAGAGCAAGAGGCGGGCCCTAACACAGGCCCCGAGGAGAGCAAGAGGCGACAGGCCCCGAGGAGAGCAAGAGGCGGGCCCTAACACAGGCCCCGAGGAGAGCAAGAGGCGACAGGCCCCGAGGAGAGCAAGAGGCGGGCCTAACACAGGCCCCGAGGAGAGCAAGAGGCGACAGGCCCCGAGGAGAGCAAGAGGCGTAACACAGGCCCCAAGGAGAGCAAGAGGCGACAGGCCCCGAGGAGAGCAAGAGGCGGGCCCTAACACAGGCCCCGAGGAGAGCAAGAGGCGGGCCCTAACACAGGCCCCGAGGAGAGCAAGAGGCGGGCCCTAACACAGGCCCCAAGGAGAGCAAGAGGCGGCCCTAACACAGGCCCCGAGGAGAGCAAGAGGCGGGCCCTAACACAGGCCCGAGGAGAGCAAGAGGCGGGCCCTAACACAGGCCCCGAGGAGAGCAAGAGGCGACAGGCCCGAGGAGAGCAAGAGGCGGGCCGTAACACAGGCCCCGAGGAGAGCAAGAGGCGACAGGCCCCGAGGAGAGCAAGAGGCGGGCCCTAACACAGGCCCCGAGGAGAGCAAGAGGCGACAGGCCCCGAGGAGAGCAAGAGGCGGGCCCTAACACAGGCCCCGAGGAGAGCAAGAGGCGACAGGCCCCGAGGAGAGCAAGAGGCGACAGGCCCCGAGGAGAGCAAGAGGCGACAGGCCCCGAGGAGAGCAAGAGGCGGGCCTAACACAGGCCCCGAGGAGAGCAAGAGGCGGGCCCTAACACAGGCCCCGAGGAGAGCAAGAGGCGGGCCCTAACACAGGCCCCGAGGAGAGCAAGAGGCGCCCTAACACAGGCCCCGAGGAGAGCAAGAGGCGGGCCCTAACACAGGCCCCAAGGAGAGCAAGAGGCGACAGGCCCCAGGAGAGAAGAGGCGGGCCGTAACACAGGCCCCGAGGAGAGCAAGAGGCGACAGGCCCCGAGGAGAGCAAGAGGCGGGCCGTAACACAGGCCCCAAGGAGAGCAAGAGGCGACAGGCCCCGAGGAGAGCAAGAGGCGGGCCCTAACACAGGCCCCGAGGAGAGCAAGAGGCGGGCCCTAACACAGGCCCCGAGGAGAGCAAGAGGCGACAGGCCCCGAGGAGAGCAAGAGGCGTAACACAGGCCCCGAGGAGAGCAAGAGGCGGGCCCTAACACAGGCCCCGAGGAGAGCAAGAGGCGGGCCCTAACACAGGCCCCGAGGAGAGCAAGAGGCGACAGGCCCCGAGGAGAGCAAGAGGCGGGCCGTAACACAGGCCCCGAGGAGAGCAAGAGGCGACAGGCCCCAAGGAGAGCAAGAGGCGGGCCCTAACACAGGCCCAGAGGAGAGCAAGAGGCGACAGGCCCCGAGGAGAGCAAGAGGCGGGCCCTAACACAGGCCCGAGGAGAGCAAGAGGCGGGCCGTAACACAGGCCCCAAGGAGAGCAAGAGGCGGGCCGTAACACAGGCCCCAAGGAGAGCAAGAGGCGGGCCGTAACACAGGCCCCGAGGAGAGCAAGAGGCGGGCCGTAACACAGGCCCCAAGGAGAGCAAGAGGCAGGCCGTAACACAGGCCCCAAGGAGAGCAAGAGGCGGGCCGTAACACAGGCCCCGAGGAGAGCAAGAGGCAGGCCGTAACACAGGCCCCAAGGAGAGCAAGAGGCGGGCCGTAACACAGGCCCCAAGGAGAGGCAAGAGGCAGGCCGTAACACAGGCCCGAGGAGAGCAAGAGAGGGGCCTAACACAGGCCCCAAGGAGAGCAAGAGGCAGGCCGTAACACAGGCCCCAAGGAGAGCAAGAGGCGGGCCTAACACAGGCCCCAAGGAGAGCAAGAGGCGGGCCGTAACACAGGCCCCAAGGAGAGCAGGCGGGCCTAACACAGGCCCCAAGGAGAGCAAGAGGCAGGCCGTAACACAGGCCCCAAGGAGAGCAAGAGGCGGGCCGTAACACAGGCCCCAAGGAGAGCAAGAGGCAGGCCGTAACACAGGCCCCAAGGAGAGCAAGAGGCGCCGTAACACAGGCCCCAAGGAGAGCAAGAGGCGGGCCGTAACACAGGCCCCAAGGAGAGCAAGAGGCAGGCGTAACACAGGCCCCAAGGAGAGCAAGAGGCGGGCCGTAACACAGGCCCCAAGGAGAGCAAGAGGCGGCCTAACACAGGCCCCAAGGAGAGCAAGAGGCGGGCCGTAACACAGGCCCCAAGGAGAGCAAGAGGCAGGCCCTAACACAGGCCCCAAGAAGAGCAAGAGGCGGGCCGTAACACAGGCCCCGAGGAGAGCAAGAGGCGGCCCTAACACAGGCCCCAAGGAGAGCAAGAGGCGGGCCGTAACACAGGCCCCGAGGAGAGCAAGAGGCAGGCCTAACACAGGCCCCAAGGAGAGCAAGAGGCGGGCCTAACACAGGCCCCGAGGAGAGAAGAGGCAGGCCGTAACACAGGCCCCAAGGAGAGCAAGAGGCGGGCCGTAACACAGGCCCAAGGAGAGCAAGAGGCGCCGTAACACAGGCCCCAAGGAGAGCAAGAGGCGGGCCGTAACACAGGCCCCAAGGAGAGCAAGAGGCAGGCCGTAACACAGGCCCCAAGGAGAGCAAGAGGCGGGCCGTAACACAGGCCCCAAGGAGAGCAAGAGGCAGGCCGTAACACAGGCCCCAAGAGAGCAAGAGGCGGGCCGTAACACAGGCCCCAAGGAGAGCAAGAGGCAGGCCGTAACACAGGCCCCAAGAGAGCAAGAGGCGGGCCGTAACACAGGCCCCGAGGAGAGCAAGAGGCAGGCCTAACACAGGCCCCAAGGAGAGCAAGAGGCGGGCCGTAACACAGGCCCCGAGGAGAGCAAGAGGCAGGCCGTAACACAGGCCCCAAGGAGAGCAAGAGGCGGGCCGTAACACAGGCCCCGAGGAGAGAAGAGGCAGGCCGTAACACAGGCCCCAAGGAGAGCAAGAGGCGGGCCTAACACAGGCCCCAAGGAGAGAAGAGGCAGGCCGTAACACAGGCCCCAAGGAGAGCAAGAGGCGGGCCTAACACAGGCCCCAAGGGAGGAAGAGGCAGGCCGTAACACAGGCCCCAAGGAGAGCAAGAGGGGGCCGTAACACAGGCCCCGAGGAGAGAAGAGGCGGGCCGTAACACAGGCCCGAGGAGAGCAAGAGGCGGCCGTAACACAGGCCCCGAGGAGAGAAGAGGCGGGCCGTAACACAGGCCCCAAGGAGAGCAAGAGGGGCCGTAACACAGGCCCCAAGGAGAGAAGAGGCGGGCCGTAACACAGGCCCCAAGGAGAGCAAGAGGCAGGCCGTAACACAGGCCCCAAGGAGAGCAAGAGGCGGGCCGTAACACAGGCCCCAAGGAGAGCAAGAGGCAGGGTAACACAGGCCCAAGGAGAGCAAGAGGCGGGCCGTAACACAGGCCCCAAGGAGAGCAAGAGGCAGGCCGTAACACAGGCCCCAAGGAGAGCAAGAGGCGGGCCGTAACACAGGCCCCAAGGAGAGCAAGAGGCGGGCCGTAACACAGGCCCCAAGAGAGGCAAGAGGCGGGCCGTAACACAGGCCCCAAGGAGAGCAAGAGGCGGGCCGTAACACAGGCCCCAAGGAGAGCAAGAGGCGGGCCGTAACACAGGCCCCAAGGAGAGCAAGAGGCGGGCCGTAACACAGGCCCCAAGGAGAGCAAGAGGCGGGCCGTAACACAGGCCCCAAGGAGAGCAAGAGGCGGGCCGTAACACAGGCCCCAAGGAGAGCAAGAGGCGGGCCGTAACACAGGCCCCAAGGAGAGCAAGAGGCGGGCCTAACACAGGCCCCAAGGAGAGAAAGAGGCGGGCCGTAACACAGGCCCCAAGGAGAGCAAGAGGCGGGCCGTAACACAGGCCCCAAGGAGAGCAAGAGGGGCCGTAACACAGGCCCCAAGAAGAGCAAGAGGCGGGCCGTAACACAGGCCCAAGGAGAGCAAGAGGCGGGCCGTAACACAGGCCCCGAGGAGAGCAAGAGGCGGGCCGTAACACAGGCCCCAAGGAGAGCAAGAGGCGGGCCGTAACACAGGCCCCGAGGAGAGCAAGAGGCGGGCCGTAACACAGGCCCCAAGGAGAGCAAGAGGCGGGCCGTAACACAGGCCCCAAGGAGAGCAAGAGGCGGGCCTAACACAGGCCCCGAGGAGAGCAAGAGGCGGGCCCTAACACAGGCCCCGAGGAGAGCAAGAGGCGGGCCGTAACACAGGCCCCAAGGAGAGCAAGAGGCGGGCCTAACACAGGCCCCGAGGAGAGCAAGAGGCGGGCCGTAACACAGGCCCCAAGGAGAGCAAGAGGCGGGCCGTAACACAGGCCCCGAAGAGCAAGAGGCGGGCCGTAACACAGGCCCCGAGGAGAGCAAGAGGCGGGCCTAACACAGGCCCCGAGGAGAGCAAGAGGCGGGCCGTAACACAGGCCCCAAGGAGAGCAAGAGGCGGGCCCTAACACAGGCCCCGAGGAGAGCAAGAGGCGGGCCGTAACACAGGCCCCGAGGAGAGCAAGAGGCGGGCCGTAACACAGGCCCCGAGGAGAGCAAGAGGCGGGCCGTAACACAGGCCCCGAGGAGAGCAAGAGGCGGGCCGTAACACAGGCCCGAGGAGAGCAAGAGGCGGGCCGTAACACAGGCCCCGAGGAGAGCAAGAGGCGGCCGTAACACAGGCCCGAGGAGAGCAAGAGGCGGGCCGTAACACAGGCCCCGAGGAGAGCAAGAGGCGGGCCGTAACACAGGCCCCGAGGAGAGCAAGAGGCGGGCCGTAACACAGGCCCCGAGGAGAGCAAGAGGCGGGCCGTAACACAGGCCCCGAGGAGAGCAAGAGGCGGGCCGTAACACAGGCCCCGAGGAGAGCAAGAGGCCTACAGGCCCGAGGAGAGCAAGAGGCGGGCCGTAACACAGGCCCCGAGGAGAGCAAGAGGCGGGCCGTAACACAGGCCCCGAGGAGAGCAAGAGGCGACAGGCCCCGAGGAGAGCAAGAGGCGGGCCGTAACACAGGCCCCGAGGAGAGCAAGAGGCGGGCCCTAACACAGGCCCCGAGGAGAGCAAGAGGCGACAGGCCCGAGGAGAGCAAGAGGCGGGCCTAACACAGGCCCCGAGGAGAGCAAGAGGCGACAGGCCCCGAGGAGAGCAAGAGGCGGGCCGTAACACAGGCCCCGAGGAGAGCAAGAGGGTAACACAGGCCCCGAGGAGAGCAAGAGGCGGGCCCTAACACAGGCCCCGAGGAGAGCAAGAGGCGACAGGCCCGAGGAGAGAAGAGGCGGGCCTAACACAGGCCCCGAGGAGAGCAAGAGGCGACAGGCCCCGAGGAGAGCAAGAGGTACAGGCCCCGAGGAGAGCAAGAGGCGGGCCGTAACACAGGCCCCGAGGAGAGCAAGAGGCGGGCCCTAACACAGGCCCCGAGGAGAGCAAGAGGCGGGCCTAACACAGGCCCCGAGGAGAGCAAGAGGCGGGCCCTAACACAGGCCCCGAGGAGAGCAAGAGGCGGGCCTAACACAGGCCCCGAGGAGAGCAAGAGGCGGGCCCTAACACAGGCCCGAGGAGAGCAAGAGGCGGGCCTAACACAGGCCCCGAGGAGAGCAAGAGGCGGGCCCTAACACAGGCCCCGAGGAGAGCAAGAGGCGACAGGCCCCGAGGAGAGCAAGAGGCGGGCCGTAACACAGGCCCCGAGGAGAGCAAGAGGCGGGCCTAACACAGGCCCCGAGGAGAGCAAGAGGCGACAGGCCCCGAGGAGAGCAAGAGGCGGGCCCTAACACAGGCCCCGAGGAGAGCAAGAGGCGACAGGCCCCGAGGAGAGCAAGAGGCGGGCCCTAACACAGGCCCCGAGGAGAGCAAGAGGCGGGCCCTAACACAGGCCCCGAGGAGAGCAAGAGGCGGGCCTAACACAGGCCCCGAGGAGAGCAAGAGGCGGGCCCTAACACAGGCCCCGAGGAGAGCAAGAGGCGGGCCCTAACACAGGCCCCAAGGAGAGCAAGAGGCGACAGGCCCCAGGAGAGCAAGAGGCGGGCCCTAACACAGGCCCCGAGGAGAGCAAGAGGCCGACAGGCCCCGAGGAGAGCAAGAGGCGGGCCCTAACACAGGCCCCAAGGAGAGCAAGAGGCGACAGGCCCCGAGGAGAGCAAGAGGCGGGCCTAACACAGGCCCCGAGGAGAGCAAGAGGCGCACAGGCCCCGAGGAGAGCAAGAGGCGGGCCCTAACACAGGCCCCAAGGAGAGCAAGAGGAGGCCCTAACACAGGCCCCGAGGAGAGCAAGAGGCGGGCCCTAACACAGGCCCCGAGGAGAGCAAGAGGCAGGCCCTAACACAGGCCCCGAGGAGAGCAAGAGGCGACAGGCCCGAGGAGAGCAAGAGGCGGGCCTAACACAGGCCCCGAGGAGAGCAAGAGGCGACAGGCCCGAGGAGAGCAAGAGGCGGGCCCTAACACAGGCCCCGAGGAGAGCAAGAGGCGACAGGCCCCGAGGAGAGCAAGAGGCGGGCCCTAACACAGGCCCGAGGAGAGCAAGAGGCGACAGGCCCCGAGGAGAGCAAGAGGCGGGCCCTAACACAGGCCCCGAGGAGAGCAAGAGGCGACAGGCCCCGAGGAGAGCAAGAGGCGACAGGCCCCGAGGAGAGCAAGAGGCGGGCCTAACACAGGCCCCGAGGAGAGCAAGAGGCGGGCCCTAACACAGGCCCCGAGGAGAGCAAGAGGCGGGCCCTAACACAGGCCCCGAGGAGAGCAAGAGGCGGGCCCTAACACAGGCCCCGAGGAGAGCAAGAGGCGGGCCCTAACACAGGCCCCGAGGAGAGCAAGAGGCGGGCCCTAACACAGGCCCCAAGGAGAGCAAGAGGCGGGCCCTAACACAGGCCCCGAGGAGAGCAAGAGGCGGGCCCTAACACAGGCCCCAAGGAGAGCAAGAGGCGACAGGCCCGAGGAGAGCAAGAGGCGGGCCGTAACACAGGCCCCAGGAGAGCAAGAGGCGGGCCTAACACAGGCCCCGAGGAGAGCAAGAGGCGACAGGCCCCGAGGAGAGCAAGAGGCGGGCCCTAACACAGGCCCCGAGGAGAGCAAGAGGCGACAGGCCCCGAGGAGAGCAAGAGGCGGGCCCTAACACAGGCCCCGAGGAGAGCAAGAGGCGGGCCTAACACAGGCCCCGAGGAGAGCAAGAGGCGGGCCCTAACACAGGCCCCGAGGAGAGCAAGAGGCGGGCCCTAACACAGGCCCCGAGGAGAGCAAGAGGCGGGCCCTAACACAGGCCCCGAGGAGAGCAAGAGGCGACAGGCCCCGAGGAGAGCAAGAGGCGGGCCTAACACAGGCCCCAAGGAGAGCAAGAGGCGACAGGCCCCGAGGAGAGCAAGAGGCGGGCCGTAACACAGGCCCCAAGGAGAGCAAGAGGCGACAGGCCCCGAGGAGAGCAAGAGGCGGGCCCTAACACAGGCCCCGAGGAGAGCAAGAGGCGGGCCCTAACACAGGCCCCGAGGAGAGCAAGAGGCGGGCCCTAACACAGGCCCCAAGGAGAGCAAGAGGCGGCCCTAACACAGGCCCCGAGGAGAGCAAGAGGCGGGCCCTAACCAGGCCCTGAGGAGAGCAAGAGGCTGGCCCTAACACAGGCCCCGAGGAGAGCAAGAGGCGACAGGCCCCGAGGAGAGCAAGAGGCGGGCCGTAACACAGGCCCCGAGGAGAGCAAGAGGCGACAGGCCCCGAGGAGAGCAGAGCGGGCCCTAACACAGGCCCAGAGGAGAGCAAGAGGCGACAGGCCCCGAGGAGAGCAAGAGGCGGGCCCTAACACAGGCCCCGAGGAGAGCAAGAGGCGACAGGCCCCGAGGAGAGCAAGAGGCGACAGGCCCCTAGGAGAGCAAGAGGCGACAGGCCCCGAGGAGAGCAAGAGGCGGGCCTAACACAGGCCCCGAGAGAGCAAGAGGCGGGCCCTAACACAGGCCCCGAGGAGAGCAAGAGGCGGGCCCTAACACAGGCCCCGAGGAGAGCAAGAGGCAGCCCTAACACAGGCCCCGAGGAGAGCAAGAGGCGGGCCCTAACACAGGCCCCAAGGAGAGCAAGAGGCGACAGCCCCAGGAGAGGAAGAGGCGGGCCGTAACACAGCCCCGAGGAGAGCAAGAGGCGACAGGCCCCGAGGAGAGCAAGAGGCGGCCGTAACACAGGCCCCAAGGAGAGCAAGAGGCGACAGGCCCCGAGGAGAGCAAGAGGCGGGCCCTAACACAGGCCCCGAGGAGAGCAAGAGGCGGGCCCTAACACAGGCCCCGAGGAGAGCAAGAGGCGACAGGCCCCGAGGAGAGCAAGAGGCGACAGGCCCCGAGGAGAGCAAGAGGCGGGCCCTAACACAGGCCCCGAGGAGAGCAAGAGGCTGGCCCTAACACAGGCCCCGAGGAGAGCAAGAGGCGACAGGCCCCGAGGAGAGCAAGAGGCGGGCCGTAACACAGGCCCCGAGGAGAGCAAGAGGCGACAGGCCCCAAGGAGAGCAAGAGGCGGGCCCTAACACAGGCCCAGAGGAGAGCAAGAGGCGACAGGCCCCGAGGAGAGCAAGAGGCGGGCCGTAACACAGGCCCAAGGAGAGCAAGAGGCGGGCCGTAACACAGGCCCCGAAGGAGAGCAAGAGGCAGGCCGTAACACAGGCCCAGAGAGCAAGAGGCGGGCCGTAACACAGGCCCCGAGGAGAGCAAGAGGCGGGCCGTAACACAGGCCCCAAGGAGAGGAAGAGGCAGGCCGTAACACAGGCCCAAGGAGAGCAAGAGGCGGGCCGTAACACAGGCCCCGAGGAGAGGAAGAGGCAGGCCGTAACACAGGCCCCAAGGAGAGCAAGAGGCGGGCCATAACACAGGCCCCAAGGAGAGGAAGAGGCAGGCCGTAACACAGGCCCGAGGAGAGCAAGAGAGGGGCCATAACACAGGCCCCAAGGAGAGGAAGAGGCAGGCCGTAACACAGGCCCAAGGAGAGCAAGAGGCGGGCCATAACACAGGCCCCAAGGAGAGGAAGAGGCGGGCCGTAACACAGGCCCCAAGGAGAGCAGGCGCAGGCCGTAACACAGGCCCCAAGGAGAGGAAAAGGCAGGCCGTAACACAGGCCCCAAGGAGAGAAAGAGGCGGGCCGTAACACAGGCCCCAAGGAGAAAGAGCAGGCCGTAACACAGGCCCAAGGAGAGCAAGAGGCGCCGTAACACAGGCCCCAAGGAGAGCAAGAGGCGGGCCGTAACACAGGCCCCAAGGAGAGCAAGAGGCAGGCGTAACACAGGCCCCAAGGAGAGCAAGAGGCGGGCCGTAACACAGGCCCCAAGGAGAGCAAGAGGCGGCCCTAACACAGGCCCCAAGGAGAGCAAGAGGCGGGCCGTAACACAGGCCCCAAGGAGAGCAAGAGGCAGGCCCTAACACAGGCCCCAAGGAAGAGCAAGAGGCGGGCCGTAACACAGGCCCCGAGGAGAGCAAGAGGCGGCCCTAACACAGGCCCCAAGGAGAGCAAGAGGCGGGCCGTAACACAGGCCCGAGGAGAGCAAGAGGCAGGCCGTAACACAGGCCCCAAGGAGAGCAAGAGGCGGGCCGTAACACAGGCCCCGAGGAGAGCAAGAGGCAGGCCGTAACACAGGCCCCAAGGAGAGCAAGAGGCAGGGCCGTAACACAGGCCCTAAGGAGAGCAAGAGGCGACCGTAACACAGGCCCCAAGGAGAGCAAGAGGCGGGCCGTAACACAGGCCCCAAGGAGAGCAAGAGGCAGGCGTAACACAGGCCCCAAGGAGAGCAAGAGGCGGGCCGTAACACAGGCCCCAAGGAGAGCAAGAGGCAGGCCCTAACACAGGCCCCAAGAAGAGCAAGAGGCGGGCCGTAACACAGGCCCCAAGGAGAGCAAGAGGCAGGCCCTAACACAGGCCCCAAGAAGAGCAAGAGGCGGGCCGTAACACAGGCCCCGAGGAGAGCAAGAGGCGGCCCTAACACAGGCCCAAGGAGAGCAAGAGCGGGCCGTAACACAGGCCCTGAGGAGAGCAAGAGGCAGCCCAACACAGGCCCCAAGGAGAGCAAGAGGCGGGCCTGACACAGGCCCCGAGGAGAGAAGAGGCAGGCCGTAACACAGGCCCGTAGGAGAGCAAGAGGCGGGCCATAACACAGGCCCCAAGGAGAAGAAGCGGCAGGCCGTAACAGAGGCCCAGAGGAGAGCAAGAGGCGGGCCATAACACAGGCCCCAAGGGAGGAAGAGGCAGGCCGTAACAAGGCCCCAAGAGAGCAAGAGGGGGCCGTAACACAGGCCCCGAGGAGAGGAAGAGGCAGGCCGTAACACAGGCCCGGAGAGAGCAAGAGGCGAGCCGTAACACAGGCCCCGAGGAGAGAAGAGGCGGGCCATAACACAGGCCCCAAGGAGGGAAAGAGGGAGCGTAACACAGGCCCCAAGGAGAAGCAAGAGGCGGGCCGTAACACAGGCCCCAAGGAGAGGAAGAGGCAGGCCATAACTCAGGCCCGGAGGAGAGCAAGAGGCGGGCCCTAACACAGGCCCCAAGGAGAAAGAGGCAGGATGTAACAAGGCCCGGAGGAGAGCAAGAGGCGGGCCATAACACAGGCCCCAAGGAGAGCAAGAGGCAGGCCGTAACACAGGCCCCAAGGAGAGCAAGAGGCGGGCCGTAACACAGGCCCCAATGAGAGCAAGAGGCGGGCCGTAACACAGGCCCAAGAGAGGCAAGAGGCGGGCCGTAACACAGGCCCCAAGGAGAGCAGGAGGCGGGCCGTAACACAGGCCCCAAGGAGAGGAAGAGGCGGGCCGTAAACAGGCCCCAAGGAAGCAAGAGGCGGGCCGAAACACAGGCCCCAAGGAGAGAAGAGGCGGGCCGTAACACAGGCCCCAAGGAGAGCAAGAGGAGGGCCTAACACAGGCCCCAAGGAGAGCAAGAGGCGGGCCGTAACACAGGCCCCAAGGAGAGCAAGAGGCGGGCCTAACACAGGCCCCAAGAGAGAAAGAGGCGGCCGTAACACAGGCCCCAAGGAGAGCAAGAGGCGGGCCGTAACACAGGCCCCAAGGAGAGCAAGAGGGGGCCGTAACACAGGCCCCAAGAAGAGCAAGAGGCGGGCCGTAACACAGGCCCCAAGGAGAGCAAGAGGCGGGCCGTAACACAGGCCCCAAGGAGAGCAAGAGGCGGGCCGTAACACAGGCCCCAAGGAGAGCAAGAGGCGGGCCGTAACACAGGCCCCAAGGAGAGCAAGAGGCGGGCCGTAACACAGGCCCCAAGGAGAGCAAGAGGCGGGCCGTAACACAGGCCCCAAGGAGAGCAAGAGGCGGGCCGTAACACAGGCCCCAAGGAGAGCAAGAGGCGCCTAACACAGGCCCCAAGGAGAGCAAGAGGCGGGCCGTAACACAGGCCCCAAGGAGAGCAAGAGGCGGGCCTAACACAGGCCCCAAGGAGAGCAAGAGGCGGGCCGTAACACAGGCCCCAAGGAGAGCAAGAGGCGGGCCTAACACAGGCCCCAAGAGAGCAAGAGGCGGGCCGTAACACAGGCCCCGAGGAGAGCAAGAGGCGGGCCCTAACACAGGCCCCAGAGGAGAGCAAGAGGCGGGCCGTAACACAGGCCCCAAGGAGAGCAAGAGGCGGGCCCTAACACAGGCCCCGAGGAGAGCAAGAGGCGGGCCTAACACAGGCCCCGAGGAGAGCAAGAGGCCGTAACACAGGCCCCGAGGAGAGCAAGAGGCGGGCCTAACACAGGCCCCGAGGAGAGCAAGAGGCGACAGGCCCCGAGGAGAGCAAGAGGCGGGCCCTAACACAGGCCCCGAGGAGAGCAAGAGGCGGGCCGTAACACAGGCCCCGAGGAGAGCAAGAGGCGGGCCGTAACACAGGCCCCGAGGAGAGCAAGAGGCGGGCCTAACACAGGCCCCGAGGAGAGCAAGAGGCGGGCCGTAACACAGGCCCCGAGGAGAGCAAGAGGCGGGCCGTAACACAGGCCCCGAGGAGAGCAAGAGGCGGGCCGTAACACAGGCCCCGAGGAGAGCAAGAGGCGGGCCGTAACACAGGCCCCGAGGAGAGCAAGAGGCGACAGGCCCCGAGGAGAGCAAGAGGCGGGCCGTAACACAGGCCCCGAGGAGAGCAAGAGGCGGGCCGTAACACAGGCCCCGAGGAGAGCAAGAGGCGACAGGCCCCGAGGAGAGCAAGAGGCGGGCCGTAACACAGGCCCCGAGGAGAGCAAGAGGCGGGCCCTAACACAGGCCCCGAGGAGAGCAAGAGGCGACAGGCCCCGAGGAGAGAAGAGGGGGCCGTAACACAGGCCCCGAGGAGAGCAAGAGGCGACAGGCCCCGAGGAGAGCAAGAGGCGGGCCGTAACACAGGCCCCGAGGAGAGCAAGAGGGTAACACAGGCCCCGAGGAGAGCAAGAGGCGGGCCCTAACACAGGCCCGAGGAGAGCAAGAGGCGACAGGCCCCGAGGAGAGCAAGAGGCGGGCCGTAACACAGGCCCCGAGGAGAGCAAGAGGCGACAGGCCCCGAGGAGAGCAAGAGGTACAGGCCCCGAGGAGAGCAAGAGGCGGGCCGTAACACAGGCCCCGAGGAGAGCAAGAGGCGGGCCCTAACACAGGCCCCGAGGAGAGCAAGAGGGGGCCTAACACAGGCCCCGAGGAGAGCAAGAGGCGGGCCTAACACAGGCCCCGAGGAGAGCAAGAGGCGGGCCGTAACACAGGCCCCGAGGAGAGCAAGAGGCGGCCTAACACAGGCCCCGAGGAGAGCAAGAGGCGGGCCTAACACAGGCCCCGAGGAGAGCAAGAGGCGGGCCCTAACACAGGCCCCGAGGAGAGCAAGAGGCGACAGGCCCGAGGAGAGCAAGAGGCGGGCCGTAACACAGGCCCCGAGGAGAGCAAGAGGCGGGCCCTAACACAGGCCCCGAGGAGAGCAAGAGGCGACAGGCCCCGAGGAGAGCAAGAGGCGGGCCCTAACACAGGCCCCGAGGAGAGCAAGAGGCGTAACACAGGCCCCGAGGAGAGCA
The DNA here is from genome assembly GCF_036898095.1 of Palaemon carinicauda. Classification (NCBI taxonomy): domain Eukaryota; kingdom Metazoa; phylum Arthropoda; class Malacostraca; order Decapoda; family Palaemonidae; genus Palaemon; species Palaemon carinicauda. The sequence goes on along the minus strand of NC_090767.1, from coordinate 52,179,411 downwards.
AGAGGCGGGCCCTAACACAGGCCCCGAGGAGAGCAAGAGGCGGGCCCTAACACAGGCCCCGAGGAGAGCAAGAGGCGGGCCTAACACAGGCCCCGAGGAGAGCAAGAGGCGGCCTAACACAGGCCCAAGGAGAGCAAGAGGCGGGCCGTAACACAGGCCCGAGGAGAGCAAGAGGCGGCCTAACACAGGCCCCAAGGAGAGCAAGAGGCGGGCCGTAACACAGGCCCCGAGGAGAGAAGAGGCAGGCCGTAACACAGGCCCGAGGAGAGCAAGAGGCGGGCCTAACACAGGCCCCAAGGAGAGGAAGAGGCAGGCCGTAACACAGGCCCGAGGAGAGCAAGAGGCGGGCCTAACACAGGCCCCAAGGGAGGAAGAGGCAGGCCGTAACACAGGCCCCGAGGAGAGCAAGAGGCGGGCCGTAACACAGGCCCCGAGGAGAGGAAGAGGCAGGCCGTAACACAGGCCCCGAGAGAGCAAGAGGCGGCCGTAACACAGGCCCCGAGGAGAGCAAGAGGCGGGCCGTAACACAGGCCCCAAGGAGAGCAAGAGGGCGTAACACAGGCCCCAAGGAGAGAAGAGGCGGGCCGTAACACAGGCCCCAAGGAGAGCAAGAGGCAGGCCTAACACAGGCCCCGAGGAGAGCAAGAGGCGGGCCCTAACACAGGCCCCAAGGAGAGCAAGAGGCAGGGTAACACAGGCCCCGAGGAGAGCAAGAGGCGGGCCTAACACAGGCCCCAAGGAGAGCAAGAGGCAGGCCGTAACACAGGCCCCAAGGAGAGAGCAAGAGGCGGGCCGTAACACAGGCCCCAAGGAGAGCAAGAGGCGGGCCGTAACACAGGCCCCGAGGAGAGCAAGAGGCGGGCCGTAACACAGGCCCCAAGGAGAGCAGAGGCGGGCCGTAACACAGGCCCCAAGGAGAGAAGAGGCGGGCCGTAACACAGGCCCCAAGGAGAGCAAGAGGCGGGCCGTAACACAGGCCCCAAGGAGAGCAAGAGGCGGGCCGTAACACAGGCCCCAAGGAGAGCAAGAGGCGGGCCTAACACAGGCCCCAAGGAGAGCAAGAGGCGGGCCGTAACACAGGCCCCAAGGAGAGCAAGAGGCGGGCCTAACACAGGCCCCGAGAGAGCAAGAGGCGGCCGTAACACAGGCCCCAAGGAGAGCAAGAGGCGGGCCGTAACACAGGCCCCAAGGAGAGCAAGAGGGGCCGTAACACAGGCCCCAAGGAGAGCAAGAGGCGGGCCGTAACACAGGCCCCAAGGAGAGCAAGAGGCGGGCCGTAACACAGGCCCCAAGGAGAGCAAGAGGCGGGCCTAACACAGGCCCCAAGGAGAGCAAGAGGCGGGCCGTAACACAGGCCCCGAGGAGAGCAAGAGGCGGGCCTAACACAGGCCCCAAGGAGAGCAAGAGGCAGGCCGTAACACAGGCCCCAAGGAGAGCAAGAGGCGGGCCGTAACACAGGCCCCAAGGAGAGCAAGAGGCGGGCCCTAACACAGGCCCCAAGGAGAGCAAGAGGCGGGCCGTAACACAGGCCCCAAGGAGAGCAAGAGGCGGGCCCTAACACAGGCCCCAAGGAGAGCAAGAGGCGGGCCGTAACACAGGCCCCAAGGAGAGCAAGAGGCGGGCCCTAACACAGGCCCCAAGAAGAGCAAGAGGCGGGCCGTAACACAGGCCCCGAGGAGAGCAAGAGGCGGGCCCTAACACAGGCCCCGAGGAGAGCAAGAGGCGGGCCGTAACACAGGCCCCAAGGAGAGCAAGAGGCGGCCCTAACACAGGCCCCGAGGAGAGCAAGAGGCGGGCCTAACACAGGCCCCGAGGAGAGCAAGAGGCGGG
>NC_090767.1:52152581-52172581 GCF_036898095.1 Palaemon carinicauda | reverse complement strand
ACTGGTAACTCTGAAAGATGAATATTCACATGAGAGATAAAAGTCAAGGTACATTTGGACACTTTAAGTCTCTGTTACACCTCACTCTGAAGTACACCCTGCGACACCCTTACTTCGCAGCGAATAACCAAACATAGTGTAGGAAGAAATGGCGGAGGTGATGGCAAAACACAGGAACTCTCCGTGTAGCAAGGGTGTGGGTGGGTGCACATATTCAAAGCAAGGTGTACCAGAAATTCCAGTGTCCAACTGTACCTGATAGTCAACAAACTGTTGTGGTTCCAAACCTAGGAGAGAATCATTAGCTACCAACCCCCTCCTGGGATCGATTCTGGGTTATTCAATGGCTATACATAAACAAACATGTATATAATTTGCACCATGCACTAATATTAATTATATCTCTATTAAGGGATTCAACAACCCCAGATCTACATTCAGAAGATGGAAATGAGGCAAAGAGAGTAGCATCATCTGCATAAGCAACAAGATTTTCTTGATCCTACAAGACTGAAAAATCATTTACAACTGGGATGTAGTCTGTGAGCGAAAGACCTAGCAAACGCGAACCGATATCTTCGCCACTCAGGCACGTCCAAGGTGAGGTATGAATAAAATGAAAGATTTTTTAAGGATTCTTGAAAGTTCACTGAGAGATGAAAATATGAGAAACATCACTAAAACTCAACTTCTAATTGAATTCCTTAATGAAGAAGAAGAAGAACCACTACTGGAGAGGAAGGAAGGAAGGAGAGGATTGGGCCCTTGAACACACACACACACACACACTCAGGAAACAGCTTTCTCCCTCTGAGAGAGAGAGAGAGAGAGAGAGAGAGAGAGAGAGAGAGAGAGAGAGAGAGAGAGAGAGAGAGAGAGCATTATTGAATAGGTTATATTTGCCAAAGCTTTTAGAATTAATTTCGGAATATTCAAATATTTTTGTCTTCAAATTTTCGCCAGAATAACATTTATATTAAAAGTGTAATCTCTCGACCATTGTTGTCCTGATGAAGAGTCACGGGGGAAAAGAAGTGACTCGAAACAGGTGTCGACGCCAAGTGATAAATGGAGGAATGTAAATACAGTTTTCCTGTTAACCTCAAACCTATCTGGAGTTCAGATTATTCGGAGAGATGCTGTCTTCGATTCTTGGACACCACTAAGGATAATATTAGCTATTCAATAATGCAAATACAAATGCAGCCATTTCTAGTCTACTGCAGGATAAATATGTCTGACATGTCCTTATTCATGTCTGGTGTTTGGCCAGTTTTCATCACTACGCTGGCCAGTGCGGATTAGTGATAGTGGGAGTTTTTCCTCTGATTGCTCACAGCAAACCAACCTAGTATGAGTGGTACCGACTATTACGACTTTACTGATTATAGGCTGATGGCAACAATCTCCAACTCAAGTGTTGCCAACTAGTGGTCTTAATAATATTGCTTGACCAAACATTTCCTTCTTGTTACTGATCATTTTCTGTCTGAATTGACAAGAATCCCTAAAAGGACCTTTCGAATGGAAAGATCAGCTCTCTCTCTCTCTCTCTCTCTCTCTCTCTCTCTCTCTCTCTCTCTCTCTCTCTCTCGACAATACCATATGACCCAACTATAATGATGTCTATTAAATATGTATTACAGGAAGATATTGATTATGTAGTGGATTACACAAAGGAATATGGATCGCTAGAGAGAGAGAGAGAGAGAGAGAGAGAGAGAGAGAGAGAGAGAGAGAGAGAGAGAGAGAGAGACCTTCCCTTCCTAATAATGAACCCATCTTCAATATCAGAGGAGGAGGAATCAACACGTGGTTTTGTATCTGTTGTCTTCCGCATTAGGAAACAGAAACAGAGCAGCAAAACATAACACTTGCGGTGTTGCCAATCATCTCACCAGTGATATCAACAAAATGCTACCAGCATTGCCAACAAGCTCACTAGTAGATGGTGTCAGCTTTAAAGCATTGCCAACATAAGGCAAAGTTGAGACGAAGGACCTTCTCTGTTGTCAAACCAACTGATGATATTAACAACAATGCAGAGAAAGTCTTCATCCGGCAGAGCAGAGGCAGTGTTGCCATCGAATGGTTCCGCCTAGCAAGTGTTACCAAGAGTCAGATCTCTAAGAAAAGCCTACAGTCACATTCTGATGTGTTCCTTTAACTTTACGTTATCATTACCCTGGAAAGGAATTTCCCTTTCTATCCTGCCCGTCATGTCCTCTCTTCTTCACCAATTCCACGTTTTTAAGATCTTTGTATTTCAACGGACAGGTCATTTTTGCGCAAGTGTACTAGTGTTTTCTCACTTAGGGTTCTATTTATTTACTAGGATTGAGTCGAGGTAACCTTAGCGAGAGAGAGGCTGGAGTTTCCCTCTCTGTTCCCTTTTAGCTCAGTTAGCCTAATACATGTAGGCTACTTGGAATTAGATTCCACCTGCCTTTTAGAGGCTGGTTTCTCCCCCTCTCTCGTTTATTTTTATTTATTATTATTGCTTTATCTAAGGTTACCCTATCTCCTCCTATTTACTCTAGTTCAGTTTTTTATTATTTTATAGCGTTTGCGGTTCAGTCGTGCTAGAGCCGGTCCTATTATTTCATCCCTACTTAGGTTAGGATCCCCTATAGGGACATTCATGTCCTGCTCTTCGAGCCGCCATCTGAGTTCCCCCTCTTCCCTCAGTCCCTCCCCATCTCCCCCCGCTATGGCTTGGGGATATAGGGGACCGGACATAGTGTCTTTTTCCTTGAATTTCGCGGAGCCCCACGCTGGAGCTCCGCCGTTGGATCTCCGTCAGCATAGAGGTTTGAGCAGGAAACGCTAGTATTATTTTATCTCCATATAATCACCTGGTACTCACCTCCGGTGATCCCCGACGACTGGGAGCTTCTCCCCTCGTCAGGTTTCCCAGTTTTGTTTTGGACACTTGTTCTGGCCCTGGTATCCGGTTCCGTCCACTCGGTCCTCCCGGAAATGCACGACACTATTTTTAAGTATATCCATTACTATTTATTTTGCGACCGCTTTTACCACCCTCTCCGGTCGTCCACCGGATCTCCGGTGTACAGCGGAGTAGAATATCTACCCTAATTTTGAATACTGTACTAGATTTTGTTTTTTATGTTTATCCAGCCAAGCTAGGCTCTACTCCGACGCTCCCCGGACCTCCGGGGTGCAACGGAGGAGAATTTTTGAACCCTAAATGCCATACCTTTAGTATTCTTAAACTACAGTACATTCTCTCCTTTAAGGTGGCGACTAGCTAGAACTAATCTCCTTTATGCATGTCATGTAGTTGCTTGCATACCCATTATCTTAAGTCTAAACAATTTTAAGAAAGGAGACGGTGTACTTATAATAAACCTTTATATTACAGAAAGCCCGCTGTGCCTTCAAAGGTTGTCCGGCAGCATTCAGCGACCCGGTGGGCCATGATGTCTGCCGATCGCATGCATACTGTGCGATTTCCTTCGCCCCGGAGGAGGGCCAAACTCCGTATATGGTTTGGTTCCCGGAGTCATGCTCGCTCTGCTTCGAGATGACTTCAATTCTCCTGAATGGCGAGGTAAGATTTGATATAGTCATTCTCATTCAAGTTTCAAATTTCAACTTACTGAATGATGGATAAAATTGGAAACAGTTGTTCATGTTCAAGTTTCTATATTATTGATATAAGCATAATCCTTTTCTTTAGTTCGTTCGAATTTACATCCTATTCCCTCTTTCAGGCGGACGAAGAAGGCCTGAAGACGGCCAAGGCAAGTCTTTGGCAGTGGGTCTCCGGCTTCGGCCGTAATGCCCCCTAAGGTTGCCCTTACGTCTTGGACGGCGACATGGCATCTCACTTATTCCCTGGTTCTCCGTCGGCGGCCGTGGAGAAAGAAGTAGCTGCCCCTATCATCGACGCCATTCGTTCTGCCATGGCCCCACCGTCTGAAGGACAGCTTTTGTCAGGAAACGTCGCTTCTTTGGACATCCATCTAGAACCGATGGATGATTGGTGCAGAGGATATGGCAGGTTCCTTTTTCTCTCCAACTCCTTCTTCTTCTTCCTCCTTCCTAGGCTTTGACAAGCCCGCTGCTTCACCTTGGGAAGGATCTCTATCAGTTCGTCCCAAGGTTAAGCCCTTAAAAGCTTCGAAACCTTCATCTAAGACTTCAAAGCCAACCCCGTCAACATCAACAGCGTTGTCTACGGTCCCTGGGCCGTCGTCTTCACCTGACACTTTACCAGCTGCCATGGCTCCTCCTCCTTCTAAAGGACAGAGTCGTAAATCCGCTAGGTCAAAGAAGACGGAGCAAGACAAACAAGACCTCTTTACGGACAATCTGCTGTCCAGGTTCAGGGAGGTAGTAGATGAAAGGTTAGAGCAGAGAATGTATTCTCTTACCCCAAACCCCCCTACTGACTCTCAGTCAGTATCTGCCTTAGTGGCGGAGCAACTAAAACCCATTAGGGACATGATCGCAGGACTGCTCCACTCTGGATCTCAAACAACTCTGGCTGCAGTCCCAGATGCTTCAAAACTTCCGCCGTTCGACAAGAACAACCCTTGGTGGTTTGCTCTTCATGCCCCTTATTTAGATGGTACTCTTATCATTGAAGGTCTAGGTACTCGACCCCTATCAGACCTGGAATTTTATCCAGAGGACCTCCGGTTCCCCTTCAACGGGTTTGCGCGTTTGACGGAGAACGCTCTGGTCAGAATGGACAAGGTCCCCAAGGAAACAGTCATCTTTCCGAAAGAACAGGCCCAAGCTGTCTGGGCTCGTACCTTATCGGACTGGGGCTGTACTAACACCAAGTTGACTCCTCATAAGGGGTCGTATACTATTTTTACGACGCCCCAGGATATCCCTTCTCCTTTCACGGATAAGGTTGCGGAGCTAACGCTCCAAGCAGTTCAGGAGGACCTTCACATGCCAACCCTCCAAGAGACGGATGCTACCTCTCTTCTCATGCCAGCCACTAGGGATTTCTGGCGTGATGCTCCGTCGACCTCCACAGTCGGCAAACTCGACCCGGATTGTGCTTCCTCCTTATTTTCAGAGAAGCTACCAAAGTTGCTGGAAAACATGCTTAAATCAGAATACGAAGCAAGATCGAGAGTGGCTAGATCCATCAATGCTTTAACATCGTTAGAGTTGGTGGCTTCCATATACAAAGAGGATCAGATCTTCAAAGTATTGGCAAAAAGTCTGTTACAGTCCTTTCAACTGGACCTCCATGATTTCTCTTCAGCAGGGAAAAACTGCAGGAAATATGTCCTGGCAGAAGCGTCTATTAGGCACGAACCTAACAAACTGATTAGGGCTTCCTTTTGGGGTAAGAACCTTTTCCCTCAATAAGAAGTGGACAAGGTGCTTCAAGAGGCCGCCAGGGCTAATCAGAACCTCCGGGTTCATTGGGGTCTATCTTCTGAGAGTAAATTTGACCCCGCTATGAAACACCAAAACCCTAAGAAGAAACAGAAATTCTATACCTCTTACAAAGCTGTCCGTGGTCAACAACGTCAGCTCCCTATCCCTCTAGTCCAGACATCAACTCCCTCAACGTCGAAAGCATCTCCGCCCCAACATTTTATGATCGTCCCCGCACCACAGGGTGGACAATCATAATCCACTGCAACGTGGATGTCCTCCCCAGCCTTCAATCCGGCTTATGAGTCTACCGGGGCCTTTCGGGGATACCCTAGACAGTCCGTCGGTAACAGGGCTAGAGGCCAGTTCCGCCAGCATGGCGGTGCTAGGACCAGAGGCGCAAGAGGAGGTAGAGGGTTCAAACCAACCCATAACCAGTGAGACAGACCGGGTAGGAGGGAGATTATACCAGTTTCGAGACCAATGGACCTTCAGCCCTTGGGCACACAGTATTGTTTCCAAAGGTCTGGGCTGGAAGTGGACAAAGTGGTCTCCACCTCCGCCAGTGAACTTCTTTCAGACTCCCACTCCAGTTCTGCAAGAATACACCAAAAATCTCCTACAGAAAAATGCTATACAGAGAGTAAGGAAACTAAAATTCCAAGGACGTCTGTTTACTGTCCCAAAGAAGAATTCTTCCCCACTGAGAGTAATTCTGGACCTGTCCAAACTTAATTCCTACATTCTTTGCGACAGGTTCCGTATGCTGACTGTCTCAGGTACGGACCTTACTTCCCCGTGGGGCTGTCACCACCGCTATAGATCTTACAGACGCCTACTTTCATGTTCCAGTAGCGAGAAACTTCTCTCCCTACCTAGGCTTCCGGCTAGGCAGGAAATCCTACGCATTCAAAGTGATGCCCTTCGGCCTCAACATTGCTCCCAGGATATTTACCAAACTGGGGGAGACAATATTACAACTGCTCAGGAACCAAGGAATAATGTTGGTAGCCTACTTGGATGATTGGCTCATTTGGGCGAACACAGTCCAAGAGTGTCGCGAAGCGACATCAAAAGTGATCCGGTTTCTGCAAAACCTAGGTTTTCAGGTGAATCTGAAGAAATCCCGACTACTTCCAGCAAGTCAGTTCGAATGGCTGGGTATTCGTTGGGACCTAATAGATCACAAACTATACCTTCCTTCCAAGAAAGTCAAGGAGATAGCATCAATGACAAAATGGTTTATCAAAAACAAAGAGATAACAAGGCGATCTTTAGAGAGAATCCTCGGCTTACTACAATTTGCCTCAGTAACAGACGTCCTCCTAAAAGCCAAACTCAAAGACATCAACCGAGTTTGGAGGAAGAGACCAAAGATACATCTAAGAGATAAAGTCTCAACGATCCCCTCGGTACTAATAAAGAGACTTCTTCCATGGTCGAACGCAAAGAATCTGTCCAAATCAGTTCCTCTGCAGTTTTCCCCTCCCCAAGTGACGATTCATACAGACGCGTCACTCAGTGGTTGGGGGGGTTACTCCCAACACCAGATGTTCCAAGGGACCTGGTCCCTCATTATGAAACAATTTCATATAAATGTGTTGGAAGCAATGGCAGTACTCTTAACCTTGAAACGGTTGTCTCATCACAAAACAAGTCATGTGAGGATAGTCTCGGACAACTCAGTGGTAGTCCACTGCATAAACAGGGGAGGATCCAAATCTCCCAAACTGAATCAGGTTCTAGTAATGATTTTCACCTTGGCAGCAAAAAGAAATTGGTTCCTGTCAGCTACGCATCTGGCAGGAGTAAGAAACGTTATAGCGGATGCCTTATCCAGGACCACACCACTAGAATCGGAATGGTCCCTAGACATGAATTCATTCCGGTGGATATCCAGACTGGTTCCGGATCTCCAGGTAGACCTGTTTGTGACAAGCTTCAATCACAAACTCCCTTGCTACATAGCCCCCAACCTGGACCCTCAGGCCTTTGCCATGGATGCATTAACTCTAGACTGGAACCTCTGGCAGAAGATTTATCTGTTCCCTCCAGTGAATCTTCTGATGAAGGTATTACACAAACTACGATCCTTCAAAGGAACAGTAGCGTTAGTAACACCCAACTGGCCCAAAAGCATCTGGTTTCCGCTTCTATTAGAGCTGAAACTCCGTCCCAAACGGATCCCGCACCCGAAGTTGACACAGGTAGTCCAAACACAGACTGTGTCCGCTTCCTCAAGAAGCATCCAAACCCTTACTTTGTGGACTTCAAGAAATTTGCAGCCCATAAAGATGCAAATATCGATCCAGACAATGTCCTATTCATTGAATCTGACTAAAGGGACTCACCTCTTAGGCAATATGATTCGACTGCTAAGAAATTAGCGGATTATTTTAAAGAATTCAGACATTCTTCGGATGACCCCAAATTTGGCAATTTCATTTTTCAGAACTCTGTTCGAAAAAGGTCTAGTCGTTAGTACTATCACTACGATTAAGTCGGCCCTGAAAAAGATCTTTCAGGTTGGCTTCAAGATTAATTTAGCAGATTCTTATTTTTCATCTATCCCTAAAGCTTGTGCTCGGCTTAGACCTTCTATCCGTCCACAAAAGGCCTCATGGTTTCTAAACGATGTTTTGAAACTGGCATCAGATACCAATGATGAATCCTGCTCGTACATTTCTTTACTAAGAAAAACCCTATTTCTTACAGCCATGGCATCAGGTGCCAGAATTTCAGAATTAGCAGCTCTCTCCCGTAATCCTGAGAACCTAGATTTCCTCTCGTCAGGAGAAGTACTGCTCTCCCCAGATAGAAGTTTCCTAGCTAAAAATGAAGACCCTCAAAACAGATGGTCTCCTTGGAAGATTATCCCCCTTCCACAACATACTTCTCTATGTCCAGTAGTGACTTAGGGCCTTTTTAGCTAGATCCGCCACACGTTCCTCCGGTCCCTTGTTTATTAGAGAGCAGGGAGGTACTATCTCCATTCAAGGTATTAGACAGCAAATACTCTACTTCATCAAACAGGCTAACGCGGAATCCTTTCCTCATGCACACGATATCCGGGCAGTAGCCACCTCAATTAATTATTTCCAGAACATGAATTTTGATGATCTTAAAAAGTAAACAGGTTGGAAATCTCCTATGGTCTTTAAACGCCACTATCTAAAAAACATACAGGCCCTAAAATTTTCTACTATAGCAGCTGGGAGTCTTATCTCCCCAGATTAAAATTTCCTCTTAATTTTCATTTTTCGTCCATCATCCTCTCCTTCTCCCTTCTACCTGCCCCCTCACCACGATGCCTCTCACCTCGGTGGAACAGATGCAGCTACCCTGCATCATTCTCTTTAGAACGTCAATCCTGAATAGTGTTCATCCTTTTGTTAATTTTTGTTTTTTATAGTGTATATACTAATTTTTCAAGCATTCTTACACATGTTTACAGTTTATATTTTCATATTACCTAGTGTTAAGATGTGCGGGACCCTGTTCCATTTTTGTTTTAGTGAATCCTTATTCACGTTTTCAGTGTATATATTATTTTTTCAAGCATACTTACACATGTTTACAGTTTATATTTTCATATTACCTAGTGCTAAGATTTGCGGAACCCTGTTCCATTTTTGATTTAGTAAATCTTTATACACGTATTTGATATTTTTTCCTTTTACCTTTATTGTTTTGTTTGAGCTTGGAAGGCATTCTCTTGTATCTTTTCACCGGCGAACACAGGTCGACCCAGAAAAGGAATGGTTCAAAAATCGTAAGTGACTTAGCCAAGAACCTAGATGACAGAGTACCAAATGGGCAAGATTAACATGAAATTCCAGCGAGGCAAAGCAAAACAACAATGGCTGCCGACGCCGAGGAAGGCCAAGCCGATCTATAATTAAAAACCACACTACTGGAAAGAGAACAACTGCCCGGTACTGTAAAAAGCTGTCAAAACAAACTATGGTACTTAACATTAGTAAAGGTGAAGTAGTAGCTTCAGTCATGATGAATTAAATGCAGAAACGGGAAAAACACCAAGAGCACAAAAAAATACGACCAAGCGAGCAAGTCCAAAACAGAAGGATGACCTAGAAGGCGATCGTGTTAGGCGTCGGTGGCGTGGTTCAAGTGTGGTATCTAGGGCCTCTGTTACGGCCCTTCCCTTTGATGAAGGAATTATCTAAATGGAAGACAGCCTGTGAATAGTGGTTTCACACGCCCCTGCTTTATACACGACACCCACAAGGTGCTCGCGCGAGGGTAGTAACCTCTGCATTCCATGCTTTTATCTTTCTCTGGTATATTTGGAAGGTTTATATCAGAAAAGTGTAAAGAAGGACCCTTTTCCACCGGGCATCAGAGGTCGACCCAGAAAAGGGATTTTGACGAAGGAAAAATCTATTTCTAGGGAGAGACCTGCGTCGCCCGGTGAAACCCTTCCCTGTTTGTTCCCACCCCGTTCCTTCCAAGCCCTGGTTGGAATACATACAGAAGGATGTCAGGTGGCACTGGTGTCGGGCGTTGGTGGGGTGGTCCAGGTTGATGCGGTGGAGACCGCTGTAACGACACACCCCTCTTGTATACATTGACGAAGGAATATTCTAAATGGAAGACGACCTGTGAATAGTGGTTTTCACACGCCCTTTCTTTATACACGACGCCCTAAGGGGTGCTCGCGTGAGGGTAGTAACCTCTGCATTCCAATACTTTTACTTTCTCTGGTATATTTGGAATATATTTATATCAGAGAAGTGACTAGAAGGACCTTTTCACCAGGCGACACAGGTCTCTCCCCAGAAATAGATTTTTCCTTCATCAAAATCCCTTTATTAAATACCAGTCATTGGCTAACCCCCAAAATTGGGGGAAATGCCTTGGTATATGTATATACTAGTCATTGGTTTGCAATTGTTGCTAGTTGGTTCTCTTGACAGTAAAGTAGCATATATGGAAAATGCCATAGGAAGTCTTATAACAAGTCTCCAGGTTTCTACTGCAACTTGTTCATGGTCAAAAAGTTGACAGGGGTTGGAGACCAGTCATCAACTTGTCTCATTTTTACTGTTTGATTCTTCAGACACTATACAAAATGGAGTCCCACAGCACAGTCTTACAAGCTATCAGACAAAATTACTTCCTGTTATCCATAGACCTCAAAGACATGTACAGTACTTTCAAATCCAACTCCATCCGATACCTAGAAAGTATCTCTGCTTTGTTTAAGCAAAAGAAGATTTCAATATGGAGTCCTTTGATTTGGCTCGTTTTCAGCCCCACAAGTGTTCACAAGAGTCTTTACCCTGGTGTCATCCTGGGCTCACACCATGGGCATCAGACTTTTGTGTTACCTTGATCACTAGTTGTTCATGGCAGAGTCTGAAGCTTAGTCTCTACACCACAAAGACTTTCTTCTCAAGTTTTATCAATATCTTGGAGTCAGTATAAATCTCAAGAAGTTGGTACTTAGTCCTAAAAGTCGTCTGCAGCACTTAGGCACGAGTATTGTTACGGTCTAAGCAAGTGTTTCCGTCTAGAGACAGGCTGCTCTGATTAAGAAAAATTGCAGCAGCCTTCTTCATGATGAAATCACTCGAAGTTATACAGTGGCAAAGACTCCTGGGGAACCTCACATCTCTAGAACAGTTGGTTTTTCTCTGGAGGAAGCTCTTGCATTTCACCCAATAAGCACTGAAGTCCCAACGGTGGCAAAGCACGAACTTGCCATCTGGTTAGGACACAGTCCCTCCAGGAGTCAGAACGGATCACTCATGGTGACTTCGAGGAAAGAACCTATGCAGTGGTTCCCCACTGCAGGCCCCTCCTGTGGAGTTTCTCATTTTCCCAGACGCGACTTGGCAAGGATGTGGAGCATATCTCCATATCCAGTACTTTTCCAGTCTATGGACACAGGAGGAAATGATTTACTATATCAACTCTCTAGAACTGGAGGCTTTCATCCATTTCACAAACTCTTCAAGAGACCCATCGATAGGAACAGCATAGTTTTTTTTTGTAGCCTTTTTCTTAACATGGGAGGGTGAGTACTGTACCAGAAACCTAGTGGTGTGTGAGTGCTCTATGCCACCACTTGTCAGTTTGAAGGGTGCCTTTGTTTCTTCCCTCTTTCTGTGTTTTCATTACTACTTCAAGGAATAAAATTTAGAAACATAGACAAGAAGAAAAGAACAATCAATAGTAGCATTGTTTCATTTGTAGCGTTTTTCTCCCCATGGTAGAGTCAGTGCTGTACCAGAAACCAGTGATCTCCATGGCGTTAGCCCACAAGGAGACTGGAGTGAAAGGAGGGCTGAACACTTGTGGTGCCGTGGACAAACTGAAGCACAACATCTTGAACTGTAAGATCCTTCCTTGGAAGGAAAATCTCAGATGCTTCCTTGACCTTGGATGGACTGGGATCTAGAAGTAGGCATCTATAAGGTCTACGGACAAGGAGGAAGTCGTATCCTGTCAAACAGCCTGAATGACTGTCCTGGGCATTTTTATTTTGAACAAGGCTTTGAGAATGAACTGGTTCAAGTCGAAAAGGTCTATGACAGGCCTTCCTCCTCCTGTCAGCTTTTCCGCTTACAAGATGTAGCTGAGGAATCCTAGAGACCTCTTTAAGACTTCTTTGATTGTGTTCTTCTCTAGTATCTTGTGAAGCTCGCCCTGCAAGAGGAGATATTTCTCTGATCCCCTCAAATACAATGACGGGTTTATCAGAGTCTGAGTCAGAGGAGGGCAATATGAGATACCGTGATCGCGGGACGTCTACCACCCATGGTTCTGCCATGTGGAAATACCACCTTGTCCAATGACTTTGCAGGTATTCCCCAACATGTGGTACATTTGGGGAAATTGCCATCTCTCACGGGCAGCACGCCGGCCTCGACTCTTTCGGAAGGGGTGGTCCTTACAGCAAAAGGACTAGTAGTTTCCTTGTTTCTTGTGATGAGTAAGGTCATCATCAGCCAGAAGACAACACTTAGTTGAGAGCTCTGGTGAGGAAGCATTAGCCTTAGGTGGAGGAGGAGAAGAAAAGTTAGACGAAGCTGCCTTCCTGAAGAAGGTACCTTGGCTATCCTTCTCCCACTTCTCACCTGCTGCAGCTACTTCCGAGGGTGGGAACAAGGTCAGGTGTCGAGTTACAAACATATTGCATAGGGCGAGCAAGTCTCAACTAGCCATCTGGCGCATGAACTTACTCATGACTGCATCTCTATGTTGGAAAATACAGTTGACCCAGAAAAAGGCACTCTGGTGAAAAAACTACAGCTCTGGAGCAAAGTCGAATCAGAGATTCTCAGAAAATGCTAAATAGGACACTGCCTTTAACTAGTAGTCTAGCTAGGAACAAGCTAGGAATAATGACCTTGAGACCATTTCCAGGATGGATAGCTTGGCAGCATAAAAAGCAACTGGTTGCCAAGTTACACTGTCCTGAGACACCCGTGGTGTCCACGTTGTGATCTCCGGATCGATGGGTTAGGATGTGCACCTTCTGTCATGTAGAACTTATGCTGATGCAAAAGAGGAGAAGGCAGCAGTTTCAATGATCTCACTGCCTTCAGCAAGTGATCAGAGTCAGAAATCTGTTTTAATACTCAACGTAAAATGTCACGAGCCTGATGACACCAAGAAAGATTCAGGTTCTGCCAGGAACTTCTAGTCTCTAGGAAAAACATATCTATAAGGGTATACCCCCAAACTACAGGTTCAAGACGAGCCTCCCCACGGCCACTGATTGGTCGAATGTGGCTTTTGTGATTTATAAAAGAAGACTTTTCTCCCGGAACGGAAGTACAAAACTCCAAGGGAACAACTTCTGCTTGTTCGGACGGTTCTACCTCAAGAGGGAATTCTGGAGTCTCGTCAATGGTGATGGGGGAAGACGCACAACGTGAAGCGACCCCAGGTCTAACTTGGAGGAAAGTGTAAGATGGGCTGCTCCTTACCAACCTGTCAGGAGGTCTTCCACTTCTCTGGAACATTCTTTCATTCCAGACGCACCTCTGGGGTGTGGGTTGAAAAGATGGAAGGGAACGTGAACGTCTCATCCTGGCTACACGTTCCAAAGTCTGTGTAAATTGTCAAATCAGCGGAGGAAATAAAAGACTAACGTCCTCCTCAACTGGCGTACAACAAATATGAATTTTGGTCAACTTATACTCTCTTTGAAAGCATTCTGCCATTTCTGAAGCGGATATGCGGGGATCAGGGATATGTTGATAAACTTGGAGAAGCTCCTGAGGCGACCAATGTCTTGAACACTGGATAGCAGCCAATAGCCAATGCTGTGACTGCTGGGCAGGAGTAGCAACAAGAAAATGTAGGATAAGGATCCAAGCATCGTCGTTTCTTATACGAAGACTGATGCAAGGGAGAACCTTACATAAATGAAGCACCATGTTAAGCCAACAAATGGTTGAGTATTGTCGAGAAGAAGCAGAACAGTGAGCATCACTCTTTAACCTAAAGGCTGGAGGGGAAGACAAGAGTCCTTTGTGGAAAGATCGATGATCCACAAGGCATAAAGCTTGGGCCACACACTGGAAGAGGCACATTCATCTGATAAACATTTGGGCATGTTGAGCGTTCATCCAAAACACAAACATTAGGACGTGCACCACATTTCAACGGATTGTAGAATAGCAGACACATCTAGGCAGATTTGTGAGAGGGCAAACAAAGGGATGGATGTTAGGAGTGTGACCCTCCGTTGAGCACAGGCACAGTCTTATGGATCTCCGAACATGACACAAAAAGTTGCTCTTTATGAGACTGAGATGACGACCTCTTAGGAGAAAAATCTGATGTAACCTCTATCTGGGGAAGAGACCCCCAATGGTCCTTGAAAGGTAAGAGGCATGCCTGACTTCCCAGAGGCATAAGGGGAGTACATTCCCAACAACAGAGATGGAGGAAGTTAGCACACAGCGGCAAGATGGCGGGGCGTCTGCTTTCGTGTAAATTCAAGCTGAGTGTGCGCATCATGCAGAGGAGAGATTTCTGGGACGTATTCTGAAAAATCGCACCAAGAATCTATGTAGAGAATTGAGAGTTACTCATACAAACCAAGAATGCTAGTAGGTGGTGATGGCGAATGAGGACGATATATCTCACCTGGTAGACGGCGAGCGAAGGATCAAAGAAAAAAGTAGAATACTGAGACTCGTGCAATAGAAACATGGTCACCATCTTCCTTTAGTATGTCTTAGGTAAGACCTGATAACGAAGGACTGGGCTGGGGAAGATTTGGGCTTGAAAGACATCTAAACCTCTTACTTTATTTCAAAGCCGAAGCAACTGATGGATAGCGATCATGTTTAGCCTTTCTCTTCTGTAGACCATGGAACTTCTCTCACTGGGAAGGTTACCACTCCTTACACTCAACACGAGGGGACTCCGATGAGCACCTATATCTACGACATTTAAGACATAAAAGGTGAGGATCTAAATCAAGGTGGCTCATGAAGGTTACAAAAAGTTGTCCCTCGTTACCAGGACATGAACACACAGCACTCATTTGTTTTACACTCATTTCTTAACACAAAAGAGAAATCGATTAAACAAGCAAGAAATACTGGAGGCCAGTAACTGACGTCCAGTGCATTGAGCAACATCATACTAACCTATACAGTAAAAAGCTCTTCCAGACCCTCGATAATTCTTCAACTGCCGTAACTGGCCTCACCCATAATTATGGCAAATTTAAAGTAATTTGTATTTTTCCTATCCACACAAACCTGGAGCTCTTTATTAGGGAATATACTTTTGGCGAAGCTGGAAGACTAGCTATAAGACTTTCAAGTGAGGTGTAACTACCTCGCTACTAGCTAGCGAGGGGAGGTAGGAGATACACACACACACACACACACACACACACACCAGTGGTGTCTCATCATTTTTGCTTGCAGACAGGACTTACAGAGGGATAGGTGATGGCGGACAAATTTATATAAAGAGCTACAGGTTTGTATTGCTAGGAAAAATAAAAATTATTTTCGTCATTTGTTCTGATACCAAAATGCAAACCTTCCTCTCTTTATTAGGGAAGACTCACCCTTTAGGTGGGTGGAAGTCCTAACCAACTGGCTGGCTTTTGACCTGGGGTTCCCAACCATGCTACACATGCATAAGGAGGAATACCCTGACCCCTCGCTAAAATCTGTGCCATAGCATGCTTTAGCAGCCTGAGAAATCTGTGTTTGTGTGATATCGGTAGTGTGACTAGTCTAGGTAAGAATTCTTACAAAATCATTGGAATCTTTAAACCAACCATAGACATACCCAATCCTATCTCACCAGGGAGTATGGGGACGCAACAAGTATATATCTCTATACCAGGTTAAGCAAGGGAAATGGTTATTACCTGCCGATAGAGGAGGCCAGCGTGCAGAGTACCGTAGGTGCTGTGCCCCGAGAGGGGAAGATGAAAGAAAGGAAGATCCAGTTGTTCTTATCATTCAACCCAGACTTAATCCATGGTAACCTCTTCCCTCCACATCTGCTACCTGTCCATCAAGGAGCTTGAGGTGTTTAAACCACTTGTTGAACAGCCACCACAGTACCAATGAAGAAAGTCTCCATGTTCCTGTGGGTCACGTCTTCCAGGAGGTGGGTGGTGAAGGTCATTTGACGCTTCCACACACACGCTTGTAGGACCTGCGTCACAGAGTAGTTCTTGAACGCTAGACACGTGGCAATGCCCCTAATGTATTAAGTTCTAGGTCTTTTTGTCTGAGGAGAAGGATTAGGATTCAAGGCCCAGTCTATGACTTTACGAACCCATGCTGATATAGTGTTCTTGGTGATCCTTCCCTTGACTTTCTCCATGCTGGCAAAAAGTACTTCCACTAGGGGGCGAGCACCTGCAGTTCTTTTGAGGTAGCATCTCGAGGCCCTCACTGGACAAAGTGGCAGTTGATCTGGGTCATCTGTTACATTACGGAGACTTTCAATTTACAACGACCCAAATCTTGGATCCACTACTCCAGAATTTTGAGTCTTGGCAATAAACCCATCCCCTTAAATGGGAGATGTCTTGGGAATGACCATGGAGTTCACTTACTCTCTTGGCCAAGGCCAAAGCGAGAAGGATACAGTCTTTGGAGTCGGGTGAAGATCTGATGCCTGGCGTAATGGTCTGTAAGGGACTCCACTTCAGAGATCAAAGAACACGAACCACATTCCACTAAGGAGGTCTAACTTCCGACTGAAGACACGTAAGCTTGAAACTCCGTACGAGGAGAGAGAATTCCAACAAAGAGAAAATATTCATCCCTTTCAGTCTAAAAGTGAGGCTATAGGCTGAGTGATAGCATTTCACCGGTGAGACTGAGAGGAGCTTTACCTCTTGAAGGTAAACGAGGAAATGTGCTACTGCTGAAATAGAGGCATAAAGGGGAGAAATACCCCTTCTACAACACCAACCACAGATGATATTCCACTTAGCCTGGTAGACTACACCCGAAGATTCCCGAAGGTATCCAGACACCATCTTAGCAACATATTGCAAAACTCTCTCTCTGCATGAGGAGATGTTGGATAACCTCCAGGTGTGAAGAAGCAAGAATTCTACAGCCTTGTGGCAGATGTTCATGTATGGTCATTTGAGCCATGGAGGGAATTCTCTCAGGACTTCTGTCAGCAGCTGAAGAAGGTCTGGATACCATTCCACATGATGCCATAGCGGAGTTAAGAGGGTCATTGCTAGATTGGAGGATGATCTTACCTTATTGAGCTTCCTTCTCATCAGGTAAAATGGGGGAAAGGCGTAAACATTGATGTTCTCCCACCGTTGTTGGAATGCATTTTGCCATAGAGCCTGCGGATCGGAGACAGGGGAATAGTAAAGCGAGAGTCTGTTGTTCAGGGACGTCGCGAACAGGTCCACTGTCGGGAACCCCACAAATCAGGACTTTGTTCGCTAATAGATGATTAACGGACCACTCGGAGCCTATTAACCAAGTTACTCTGCTGAGGTTGTCGTGCAAGCACATTCCTTTTGCCTGGAATGAAGCCAGCCGATAGGGACACCGAGTTGTCTTCAGTCCATCTCAGCATCTCCACTGCAAAAGTGCTGCGAATATATAGACCGGATTTGCACCAGAGCCCGGAAATCGTGTGATGAAGCAGATGGGACCAAACTCTTCTTTTGACGCCTCTGATCATCAATTCCTATGGGAGTACAAGGAGGTCGACTCTCGGTGGAAATTCTCGTCTGTCACCTACCATTCTAGGTCCGTCCTCTGTTCGGACACCATGGGGATCAACGGATCTGGAGACCCCTCGTGTTTAACCCCCCTGGACCTCAGCCGCCACTGAAGTAAACAAATTTGTAGGTGGCCATTGAGCACAAGATGTTCTAGGGATGATAGGGGACCTATGAGACATAACCACCAATGAGCTGGGAGTAGGTCTCGCTATAGGAAGGGACTTGTGAACTTCTTCAGCCTCGGGATCCTATCGTCTGATGGGAAGACTTTCTGCAGGTTGGTGTTGATGATCATTCCAAGGTACACTAGTCTTTGTGATAGCAGCAGGGACGACTTCGAGGTTTACCACAATCCCTAGGTCATAAAAAAACTTGTGGAGTCTCTCTCGGTGTTGAAGAAGGGTAGCCACCGAGTCTGCTAGGATCAGCCAGTCGTTCAGGCATCTTAGGAGACAGATGCCAATACTGTGGGCCCAAGTTGTCACTAGGGAGAAAACCCTTATGAAAACCTGAGGTGCTGTTCACAGGCCGATGCACAACCCCTTGAACTGGTATTTCCTGCCATTGTAGATGATCCTCAGATACTTCATGGATGACACAAGTACTGGGATTTGGAATTATGCGTCTTTTAGGTCTAACTTGCACGTGAAGTTCTGTGGTTTTACTGCTTGTCTGAGACCATCCATCTCCATCCTGAATAGAGTCTGTTGTACAATCTTGTTCAGGGAAGAAAGGTTGATGACAGATCTCCAGCCTCCAGACTCTTTTTCACAAGAAAGATTCAACTGTAGAAGCCTGGGGACTCGTGGAGAGTGCCCTTCTCCAACATGCTCAGGACTTCTTGACCCCGAGAGCCCTCACAGATCCCTTTGTGAAGCAGCTCGATGGACCTGGAAGCTGAGTAAACGGAGGCAGAGATTGCGTGAAAAGGACGCAATTTCCTAAATGAAACACGGAAACAGTCCTAGACTCGGACCCATGCTGCAGCCACCTCTGCCACCAACATTGCAGGCATCCCTCGACTGGTGGACAAGTGAGAAGATTGGCCTCCCCAGCTGGAGCGTCCTTTACCACTACCTCTTCCTCCTCAGTTGTACCTGCTTCCCTTCGGCTGTTCTCGGGCAGAAAAGGGCTTCTTGGAAGACCCCTTGGAAACACTAAAACTACTGCTGTTCCCCTGCAGTCTGGATGTCTGTAGTTTCTTCGGTGGAGGAGCCGATCCGTAGGATCTGGAGGTCATTGCCCTCTGAAGGAGAGTCCTGGCTTAACTTCCTCCAGCGTTTTCCAGCTCTCTCAATATCTTCCTTGCTCAAAAATGATGGTCCCTCCATCGTCGAGTTCCTAATCCTCACCACTTCTGGGTTAAGAAATTGTCTATGGAACTTTTGAACTACTGAGTCCCGTCAACTGAAGATCGAGCTTGCCCACAAGTTGAATACTTGGTGGGCAAGGAACTCCACGGTTCTGGTTCCCGACAATAGAAACGTTGCCATGGACTCTGGTACGTTCTTGAGACCAGTCCTCCATCTTGATCAGGTGGCCAACTGACCCTAGCCACAGATTGAGTCACAAAGTTGCCGGCATAGCAAACTTTGTGACCTCTCCAAATTTAGGGCATCGGACGATGAGAAGATGACAGCTTCTGGTATGATAACCCTCTTGTTAAGGCAGAAGTAAGGCAAGTCGATTTTCTTCAATCACCTCATAGTACCTCCTGTGCTGTACAAAAAGGGGAGGTAGAAACTTATAGGAGTCGCTGGCACGAAGTGAAATTGAAGTCCCAGGGATTTGCGAAAAGGCCTCTTTCTGGCCACTTTCAACCCCCTCGAACAGGACAAAGCTGAGCTAGTCTCTGGGTGCCGTATAAATGATCTAGCACCGTGTCATTCCCTTCCGGCAGAGCAGTAGAAAGGTTGTCGAAGACATCGATGGCCCTCATGTAGGCTAGCATCTACCAGCATGCATGGTCGGAATCCTCCTGCTCAGCCTCCTTTTATCTGGGTCTTGCTGCCCTGGGAAAAGTGTCATCATATCCCAAGTCCTGGTCATCATCCACCCACGAGCTCTTACTCAAAGGAGCTCCGGGTGGGTTGTAGTTGTCTTCATGGTGCTGGGAGGATTCCCTAGATGTTGCGGGAGCCTCCCTCACCATCGTCATTACTTCTGAAGCAGACGGGTTCCTTATCCTCTCCTGAGGCTGAATCGACGTTCTAGCAGAATGGTTCTTCGGCACGGTCTTCGAGTACATACTCTCTCCCTAAGGAGAGGGAGAAACTCTGCCAGCAGGGGAGGTCTTGTATTCTCCTTGCGTCTGAAGGATTCAAAAGTATTCTTGGTGGAGAGATGTGTGAAGGCTGCTCTTCTCCCTTTAATGAAATGCGCTGTTCTAGAGTGATGACATTGAAGGGCGACA
>NC_090767.1:52136478-52152081 GCF_036898095.1 Palaemon carinicauda | reverse complement strand
AAGAGGCGGGCCGTAACACAGGCCCCGAGGAGAGCAAGAGGCGGGCCCTAACACAGGCCCCGAGGAGAGCAAGAGGCGCCCTAACACAGGCCCCGAGGAGAGCAAGAGGCGGGCCTAACACAGGCCCCGAGGAGAGCAAGAGGCGACAGCAGGGAGGAGAGCAAGAGGCGGGCCCTAACACAGGCCCCGAGGAGAGCAAGAGGCGACAGCCCCGAGGAGAGCAAGAGGCGGCCTAACACAGGCCCCGAGGAGAGCAAGAGGCGACAGGCCCGAGGAGAGCAAGAGGCGGGCCCTATCACAGGCCCCGAGGAGAGCAAGAGGCGGGCCCTAACACAGGCCCCGAGGAGAGCAAGAGGCGGGCCCTAACACAGGCCCCGAGGAGACAAGAGGCGGGCCCTAACACAGGCCCCGAGGAGAGCAAGAGGCGCCTAACACAGGCCCCGAGGAGAGCAAGAGGCAACAGGCCCGAGGAGAGGAAGAGGCGGGCCGTAACACAGGCCCCGAGGAGAGCAGGAGGCGACAGGCCCCGAGGAGAGCAAGAGGCGGGCCTAACACAGGCCCCGAGGAGAGCAAGAGGCGACAGGCCCCGAGGAGAGCAAGAGCGGGCCCTAACACAGGCCCTGGAGGAGAGCAAGAGGTGGGCCGTAACACAGGCCCCGAGGAGAGAAGAGGCAGGCCGTAATACAGGCCCGAGTAAGCAAGAGGCAGGCCGTAACACAGCCGAGGAGAGCAAGAGGCGGGCCGTAACACAGGCCCCAAGGAGAGCAAGAGGCAGGCCGTAACACAGGCCCAGGAGAGCAAGAGGCGGGCCGTAACACAGGCCCGAGGAGAGGAAGAGGCAGGCCGTAACACAGGCCCAAGGAGAGCAAGAGGCAGGCCGTAACACAGGCCCCGAGGAGAGAAAGAGGCAGGCCGTAACACAGGCCCGAGGAGAGCAAGAGGCAGGCCGTAACACAGGCCCCGAGGAGAGCAAGAGGCGGGCCATAACACAGGCCCCAAGGAGAGGAAGAGGCAGGCCGTAACACAGGCCCGGAGGAGAGCAAGAGGAGGGCCATAACACAGGCCCCAAGGAGAGGAAGAGGCAGGCCGTAACACAGGGCCCAAGGAGAGCAAGAGGCGGGCCATAACACAGGCCCCAAGGAGAGGAAGAGGCAAGCCGTAACACAAGCCCCAAGGAGAGGAAGAGGCAGGCCATAACACAGGCCCCAAGGAGAGAAAGAGGCGGGCCGTAACACAGGCCCCAAGGAAAGAAAGAAGCATGCCGTAACACAGGCCCTAAGGAGAGCAAGAGGCGACCGTAACACAGGCCCCAAGGAGAGCAAGAGGCGGGCCGTAGCACAGGCCCAAGGAGAGCAAGAAGCAGGCTGTAACACAGGCCCCAAGGAGAGCAAGAGGCGGGCCGTAACACAGGCCCCAAGGAGAGCAAGAGGCGGCCCTAACACAGGCCCCAAGGAGAGCAAGAGGCGGGCCGTAACACAGGCCCCAAGGAGAGCAAGAGGCAGGCCCTAACACAGGCCCCAAAGAAGAGCAAGAGGCTGGCCGTGACACAGGCCCCGAGGAGAGCAAGAGGCCGGCCCTAACACAGGCCACAAGGAGAGCAAGAGACGGGCCGTAATACAGGCCCTGAGGAGAGCAAGAGGCAGAACCCAACACAGGCCCCAAGGAGAGCAAGAGGCGGGCCCTGACACATGCCCCGAGGAGAGGAAGAGGCAGGCCGTAACACAGGCCCCGAGGAAAGCAAGAGGCGGGCCGTAACACAGGCCCCAAGGAGAGCAAGAGGCAGGCCGTAACACAGGCCCAAGGAGAGCAAGAGGCGGGCCGTAACACAGGCCCCAAGGAGAGAAGAGGCAGGCCGTAACACAGGCCCCAAGGAGAGCAAGAGGCAGGCCGTAACACAGGCCCCAAGAAGAGCAAGAGGCAGCCATAACACAGGCCCCAAGGAGAGCAAGAGGCGGGCCTAACACAGGCCCCAAGGAGGGAGCAAGAGGCGGCCGTAACACAGGCCCCAAGGAGAGCAAGAGGCGGGCCGTAACACAGGCCCAAGGAGAGCAAGAGGCAGGCCGTAACACAGGCCCTGAGGAGAGCAAGAGCGGGCCCTAACACAGGCCCCAAGGAGGAAAGAGGCAGGCTGTAACACATGCCCGAGGAGAGCAAGAGGCGGGCCAAACACAGGCCCCAAGGAGAGCAAGAGGCAGGCCGTAACACAGGCCCCAAGGAGAGAAGAGGCGGGCCGTAACACAGGCCCCAAGAGGAAGAGGCGGGCCGTAACAGGCCCCAAGAGAGCAGGAAGGCGGGCCGTAACACAGGCCCCAAGGAGAGGAAGAGGCGGGCCGTAAAACAGGCCCCGAGGAAAGCAAGAGGCGGGCCGTAACACAGGCCCCGAGGAAGGAAGAGGCGGGCCATAACACAGGCCCCGGAGGAGAGAAGAGGCGGGCTGTAACACAGGCCCCGAAAGAGAAGAGGCGGGCCGTAACACAGGCCCCAAGGAGAGAAGAGGCGAGCCGTAACACAGGCCCCGAGGAGAGCGAAGAGGCGGGCCCATAACACAGGCCCCAAGGGGAGCAAGAGGCGGGCCCTAACACAGGCCCCAAGGAGTGAAAGAGGCAGGCTGTAACAAAGGCCCGGAGGAGAGCAAGAGGCGGGCCATAACACAGGCCCCAAGGAGAGCAAGAGGCAGGCCGTAACACAGGCCCCAAGGAGAGGAAGAGGCGGGCCGTAACACATGCCCCAAGGAGAGCAGGAGGCGGGCCGTAACACAGGGCCCAAGAAGAGGAAGAGGCGGGCCGTAACACGGGCCCCAAGGAGAGCAGGAAGCGGGCCGTAACACAGGCCCCAAGGAGAGGAAGAGGCGGGCCGTAAAACAGGCCCCTAGGAAAGCAAGAGGCGGGCCGTAATACAGGCCCCAAGGAGAGAAGAGGCGGGCCGTAACACAGGCCCCAAGGAGAGCAAGAGGAGGGCCCTAACACAGGCCCCCAAGGAGAGGAAGAGGCGGGCCGTAACACAGGCCCCAAGGAGAGCAAGAGGCGGGCCTTAACACAGGCCAAAAGGAGAGAAAGAGGCTGGCCGTAACACAGGCCCCAAGGAGAGCAAGAGGCGGGCCGTAACACAGGCCCCAAAGACAGCAAGAGGCAGGCCGTAACACACGCCCCAAGAAGAGCAAGAGGCCGGGCGAACACAGGCCCTAAGGAGAGCAAGAGGCGGGCCGTAACACAGGCCCCAAGGAGAGCAAGAGGCGGGCCGTAACACAGGCCCCAAGGAGAGCAAGAGGCGGGCCGTAACACAGGCCCCAAGGAGAGCAAGAGGCGGGCCGTAACACAGGCCCCAAGAAGAGCAAGAGGCAGGCCCTAACACAGGCCCCAAGGAGAGCAAGAGGCGGGCCGTAACACAGGCCCCAAGGAGAAAGAAGCATGCCGTAACACAGGCCCTAAGGAGAGCAAGAGGCGGGCCCTAACACAGGCCCCGAGGAGAGCAAGAGGCACACAGGCCCCGAGGAGAGCAAGAGGCGGGCCGTAACACAGGCCCCGAGGAGAGCAAGAGGCGACAGGCCCTGAGGTTAGCAAGAGGCGACAGGCCCTGAGGAGTGCAAGAGGCAGGCCCTAACACAGGCCCCAAGGAGAGCAAGAGGCACGCCCTAACACAGGCCCAAAGAGAGCAAGAGGCGGGCCGTAACACAGGCCCCAAGGAGAGCAAGAGGCAGGCCCTAACACAGGCCCCGAAGAGCAAGAGGCGGGCCGTAACACAGGCCCTAAGGAGAGCAAGAGGCGGGCCCTAACACAGGCCCCGAGGAGAGCAAGAGGCAGGCCGTAACACAGGCCCCGAGGAGAAAGAGGCAGGCCCTAACACAGGCCAGGAGGAGAGCAAGAGGCGGCCGTAACACAGGCCCAAGGAGAGCAAGAGGCGGCCCTAACACAGGCCCGGAGGAGAGCAAGAGGCGGGCCCTAACACAGGCCCCCGAGGAGAGGAGGAGGTTGGCCGTAACACAGGCCCGAGGAGAGCAAGAGGCGGACCCCTATCACAGGCCCCGAGGAGAGCAAGAGGCGGGCCCTAACTCAGGCCCCGAGGAGAGCAAGAGGCGGTCCCTAACACAGTCCAGGAGGAGAGCAGAGGCGGGCCGTAACACAGGCCCGAGGAGAGGAAGAGGCGGGCCATAACACAGGCCCGGAGGAGAGCAAGAGGCGGGCCGTAACACAGGCCCCGAGGAGAGGAAGAGGCGGGCCGTAACACAGGCCCGGAGGAGAGCAAGAGGCGGGCCGTAACACAGGCCCCGAGGAGAGGAAGAGGCTGGCCGTAACACAGGCCCGGAGGAGAGCAAGAGGCGGGCCGTAACACAGGCCCCGAGGACAGGAAGAGGCGGGCCATAACACAGGCCAGGAGGAGAGCAAGAGGCGGGCCGTAACACAGGCCCCGAGGAGAGCAAGAGGCGGGCCTTAACACAGGCCCCAAGGAGAGCAAGAGGCGGGCCGTAACACAGGCCCCGAGGAGAGCAAGAGGCGAGCCGCAACACAGGCCCCGAGGGAGAGCAAGAGGCGGGCCGTAACAAAGGCCCCCAGGAGAGCAAGAGGCGGGTTCGTAACACAGGCCCCGAGGAGAGCAAGAGGCTACAGGCTCCGAGGAGAGGAAGAGGCGGGCCGTAATACAGGCCCCAAGGAGAGGAAGAGGCAAGCCGTAACACAAGCCCCAAGGAGAGGAAGAGGCAGGCCATAACACAGGCCCCAATGAGAGCAAGAGGCGGGCCGTAACACAGGCCCCAAAGACAGCAAGAGGCAGGCCGTAACACACGCCCCAAGAAGAACAAGAGGCGAGCCGCAACACAGGCCCCGAGGGGAGCAAGAGGCGGGCCGTAACACAGGCCCCGAGGACAGGAAGAGGCGAGCCGTAACACAGGCCCCGAGGAGAGCAAGAGGAGAGCCGCAACACAGGCCCCAAGGGGAGCAAGAGGCGGGCCGTAACAAAGGCCCCCAGGAGAGCAAGAGGCGGGTTCGTAACACAGGCCCCGAGGAGAGCAAGAGGCTACAGGCTCCGAGGAGAGGAAGAGGCGGGCCGTAATACAGGCCCCGAGGAGAGCAAGAGGCTACAGGCTCCGAGGAGAGGAAGAGGCGGGCCGTAATACATGCCCCGAGGAGAGCAAGAGGCGGGCCCTAACTCAGGCCCCGAGGAGAGCAAGAGGCGACAGGCTCCGAGGAGAGGAAGATGTGGGCCGTAACACAGGCCCCGAGAAGAACATGAGGCGACAGGCCCCGAGGAGAGCAAGAGGCGCGACGTAACTCAGGCCCTGAGGAGAGCAAGAGGTGACACGCCCCGAGGAGAGGAAGAGGCGGGCCCTAACACAGGCCCCGAGGAGAGCAAGAGGCGACAGGCCCCTAGGAGAGCAAGAGGCCGGCCCTAACACAGGCATCGAGGAGAGCAAGAGGCGACAGGCTCGGAGGAGAGCAAGTGGCGGGCCCTAACACAGGCCCCGAGGAGAGCAAGAGGCGACAGGCCCCGAGGAGAGCAAGAGGCGGGCCCTAACACAGGCCCCGAGGAGAGCAAGAGGCGGGCCCTAACGCAGGCCTTGAGGAGAGCAAGAGGTGGGCCCTAACACAGGCCTCGAGGAGAGCAAGAGGCGGGCCCTTTCACAGGCCCCGAGGAGAGCAAGAGGCGGGCCCTAACTCAGTCCCTGAGGAGAGCAAGAGGCGGTCCCTAACACAGGCCCCGAGGAGAGCAAGAGGCGGGCCCTAACCCAGGCCCTGAGGAGAGCAAGAGGCTGGCCCTAACACAGGCCCCGAGGAGAGCAAGAGGCGACAGGCTCCGAGGAGAGTAAGAGGCGGGCCGTAACACAGGCCCCGAGGAGAGCAAGAGGCGAGAGGCCCTGAGGAGAGCAGGAGTCGGGCCCTAACACAGGCCCAGAGGATAGCAAGAGGCGACAGGCCCCGAGGAGAGTAAGAGGCGGGCCCTAACACAGGCCCCGAGGAGAGCAAGAGGCGACAGGCCCCGAGGAGAGCAACAGGCGGGCCCTAACACAGGCCCCGAGAAGAGCAAGAGGCGGGCCCTAACACAGGCCCCGATTAGAGCAAGAGGCGGGCCCTAACACAGGCCCCGAGGAGAGCAAGAGGCCGGCCCTAACACAGGCCCCGAGGAGAGCAAGAGGCGGGCCCTAACACAGGCCCCAAGGAGAGCAAGAGGCGACAGCCCCGTGGAGAGGAAGAGGCGGGCCGTAACACAGGCCCCAAGGAGAGCAAGAGGCGACAGGCCCCGAGGAGAGCAAGAGGCGGGCCCTAACACAGGCCCCGAGGAGAACAAGAGGCGGGCCCTATCATAGGCCCCGACTAGAGCAAGAGGCGACAGGCCCCGAGGAGAGCAAGAGGCGACAGGCCCCGAGTAGAGCAAGAGGCTGGCCCTAACACAGGCCCCGAGGAGAGCAAGAGACAGGCCCTAACACAGGCCC
The DNA here is from genome assembly GCF_036898095.1 of Palaemon carinicauda. Lineage (NCBI taxonomy): Eukaryota > Metazoa > Arthropoda > Malacostraca > Decapoda > Palaemonidae > Palaemon > Palaemon carinicauda. The sequence goes on along the minus strand of NC_090767.1, from coordinate 52,145,657 downwards.
CGAGGAGAGCAAGAGTTGGGCCCTAACACAGGCCCCAAGGAGAGCAAGAGGCGACAGGCCCCGAGGAGAGCAAGAGGCGGGCCCTAACACAGGCCCCGAGGAGAGCAAGAGGGGGGCCGTAACACATGCCCCGAGGAGAGCAAGAGGCGACAGGCCCTGAGGTTAGCAAGAGGCAACAGGCCCTGAGGAGTGCAAGAGGCAGGCCCTAACACAGGCCCCGAGGAGAGCAAGAGGCGGGCCCTAACACAGGCCCCGAGGAGAGCAAGAGGCGGGCCCTAACACAGGCCTTGGGGAGAGCAAGAGGCGGGCCCTAACACAGGCCCCGAGGAGAGCAAGAGGCGGGCCCTAACGCAGGCCTTGAGGAGAGCAAGAGGTGGGCCCTAACACAGGCCTCGAGGAGAGCAAGAGGCGGGCCCTTTCACAGGCCCCGAGGAGAGCAAGAGGCGGGCCCTAACTCAGTCCCTGAGGAGAGCAAGAGGCGGTCCCTAACACAGGCCCCGAGGAGAGCAAGAGGCGGGCCCTAACCCAGGCCCTGAGGAGAGCAAGAGGCTGGCCCTAACACAGGCCCCGAGGAGAGCAAGAGGCGACAGGCTCCGAGGAGAGTAAGAGGCGGGCCGTAACACAGGCCCCGAGGAGAGCAAGAGGCGAGAGGCCCTGAGGAGAGCAGGAGTCGGGCCCTAACACAGGCCCAGAGGATAGCAAGAGGCGACAGGCCCCGAGGAGAGTAAGAGGCGGGCCCTAACACAGGCCCCGAGGAGAGCAAGAGGCGACAGGCCCCGAGGAGAGCAACAGGCGGGCCCTAACACAGGCCCCGAGAAGAGCAAGAGGCGGGCCCTAACACAGGCCCCGATTAGAGCAAGAGGCGGGCCCTAACACAGGCCCCGAGGAGAGCAAGAGGCCGGCCCTAACACAGGCCCCGAGGAGAGCAAGAGGCGGGCCCTAACACAGGCCCCAAGGAGAGCAAGAGGCGACAGCCCCGTGGAGAGGAAGAGGCGGGCCGTAACACAGGCCCCAAGGAGAGCAAGAGGCGACAGGCCCCGAGGAGAGCAAGAGGCGGGCCCTAACACAGGCCCCGAGGAGAACAAGAGGCGGGCCCTATCATAGGCCCCGACTAGAGCAAGAGGCGACAGGCCCCGAGGAGAGCAAGAGGCGACAGGCCCCGAGTAGAGCAAGAGGCTGGCCCTAACACAGGCCCCGAGGAGAGCAAGAGACAGGCCCTAACACAGGCCCCGAGGAGAGCAAGAGTTGGGCCCTAACACAGGCCCCAAGGAGAGCAAGAGGCGACAGGCCCCGAGGAGAGCAAGAGGCGGGCCCTAACACAGGCCCCGAGGAGAGCAAGAGGGGGGCCGTAACACATGCCCCGAGGAGAGCAAGAGGCGACAGGCCCTGAGGTTAGCAAGAGGCAACAGGCCCTGAGGAGTGCAAGAGGCAGGCCCTAACACAGGCCCCGAGGAGAGCAAGAGGCGGGCCCTAACACAGGCCCCGAGGAGAGCAAGAGGCGGGCCCTAACACAGGCCTTGGGGGAGAGCAAGAGGCGGGCCCTAACACAGGCCCCGAGGAGAGCAAGAGGCGACAGGCCCCGAGGAGAGCAAGAGGCGACAGGCCCCGAGGAGAGCAAGAGGCGACAGGCCCCGAAGAGAGAGAGAGGCAGGCCCTAACACAGGCCCCGAGTAGAGGAAGAGGCAGGCCCTAACACAGTCCCCAAGGAAAGGAAGAGGCAGTGCATAAACAGAAATGGATTAGTAAGAAGAAGGCAATGTTTGTTCAAGCAATATTTTAAGGGCAGCTATATGGCAACACAGGAGAAACTTCTGCCATTAACCTATGATCAGTAAAGCTGCGACTGCCAGAGCCACCCCTACTAGGCTGGTTTGCCGTGAGCAAGCAGACGAAAGTGCCCCATCATCACTCATCCGAGTGGTGATGAAAACTGGCCAAATCCCAAACTTGAATAAGGACATGTTTGAGGCCTTTGTCCGGCACTGGACTTGAGACGGCTGTATTTGCTGCTGTTGTTCTATATATATATATATATATTATATATATATATATATATATATATATATATATATATATATATATATATATATATATATATATATATATATATAAAGAGAGAGAGAGAGAGAGAGAGAGAGAGAGAGAGAGAGAGAGAGAGAGAGAGAGAGAGAGAGAGAGAGAGAGAGGTGCTGTCTTTGACCCATGAAAAACTATAAAGTAATATTATACATCAATGCAATGGAAATTCCTTCGTCTATAAGTCTGATGAAGGAGTGGGACTCAAATGGGACAATGGACCTTATAGTCCATCACTAGGGCTTGTGGAATAGGTGGTATATCCCTGTTTTCACCCGAGACTTTTAAAGATCTATTTCCTATGAGTCCTTTATCAGGTTTTGTCCTTCAAGATGTATAAAAGGTAAAGAAAGTTATTATGGGTTAAGAGATAAAGGAAGATGATGATTCTCTTGATAAAGGAAGAAGAAACACATTTGGGAAGAGAGGCAAGGGACAGAACTGGGTTTTAGCAAGTGATGGGTCATATGTGAAAGGAAAAAAACCTTCCTATGATTGTTATTATTATTAATAACTAATCTACAACCCTGGTTGGAGAAACAGGATGCTATAAACCAAAGGCCTCCATTGGGGGAAATAGCCCGGTGAGGAAAGGAAAAAAGACTGATTACTGTTCCTGGAAAGTCAACTTCAAAACGTAGGAACCATCAAAAGTTAAACAAGAAAAACAGACTGACTTTGGAGCTTATAAAATAAACACAATAAATCATTGGCAGGAAATAAGATACGAATAAGAACATTAGGTGACTTCCCTACAAGAGAGGAAAATATTAGAGGGAAATTTACAGAGGTTTCTAAGGGGGGGGGAGTAGCGTTGAAGACATCGTAGGGAACGGTTCCGGTAAAAATTATTTTTGGCGCCAAAATATGATGAGAAATCGCTTGTATAAAGGAACGCACCTCTTAGAGAGAGAGAGAGAGAGAGAGAGAGAGAGAGAGAGAGAGAGAGAGAGAGAGAGAGAGAGAGAGAGTGAACATGATCTTGGAAGAGCACGCTAGCTTTTCACAAGATCATAAAAACGTGCTTTGCTTGAGAATTGCTTCATTTACCTCTCTCTCTCTCTCTCTCTCTCTCTCTCTCTCTCTCTCTCTCTCTCTCTCTCTCTCTCTCTCTCTCCAGAAACAAAGTGCAATATAAGAAGATATGTTAAAAAATCTTTTAATGTCCCAGACCAAATCGCCCTAAAACCTTCAACCTCAGGCCATAAAGCGTCCCCGTTGCCATGGTAACGCCTCAAATGTAAACAAAATCAGCAAATGGTTGTAGTCTCCATTAAGTCTACAGATGTTTCACGCCATGTTTAATTTATGATGGCAATTTCATGAACTGTTTATGGAAACGGCAAAAGTTTGTGCTGGCATAAGGCCAAGCCTAACCCAATTACTTACATACGTGGAGACGTATGAAAAGTTATATATGAAAGTTATAAAAAGAGGAATAAATTGTATTTCCTGGGTACTAACTGGCAACAGTCAATCTAAATAGGAGTAACTGGCAACTCTGGAAGATGAATATTCACACGAGAGAGAAAAGCCAAGGTACAGTTGGACACTTTAGGTCCCTGTTACACCTCACTCCGAAGACGTACACCCTCTGACACCCTTACTTCACAGCAAGTAACCAAACAGTGTAGGAAGAAATTGCGGAGGTGAAGGCAAAACACAGGAACTCCCCACGCAGCAAGGGTGTGGGTGGGTTTACTTATTTAAAGCAATGTGTACCAGAAATTCCAGTATCCAACTGTCCCTGATAGTCAACAAACTGTTGTGGTTCCAAACCTAGGAGAGAAACATTAGCTACAAACCCCCTCATGGGATCGATTCTTGGAATTTCAATGGCTATACATAAACACGTGTATATAATTTACACTATGCACTAATTTTAATTATATCTCTAGTAAGGGACTCAACAACCCAAGATCTACATTCAGAATATGGAAATGAGGCAAAGAGAGTAGCATCATCTGCATATGTAACTAGTTTTCCACGATCCTACAAGAGAGTAGAAATCATATATGGCTGGGATGTAGTCGGCAATCGAAGGGCCTAGCAAACGCGAACCAATATCTTCATCCTTCAGGCACGTCCTAGATGAGGTATGAATAAAATGAAGAATTCTTGAAAGTTCATTGAGAGATGAAAATATGAAAAACATCACGAAAACTCGACTTCTAATTGAATTCCGTAATGAAGATGAAAAACCAGTACAGGAGAGGAAGGAAGGAAGGAGAGGATTGGGCCCTTGAACACACACACACACAATCACGAAACAGCTTTCTCCCTCGGGAGAGAGAGAGAGAGAGAGAGAGAGAGAGAGAGAGAGAGAGAGAGAGAGAGAGAGAGAGAGATGAGCATGCATCTAAAAAGGGGTTTTGAAACATCATAAAAACGTGAGATGTTCAAAGATTACTCTCTCTCTCTCTCTCTCTCTCTCTCTCTCTCTCTCTCTCTCTCTCTCTCTCTCTCTCTCTCTCTCTCTCTCTCAATTAGCCTTCAAGATCTCACCGAGTGTTCTGGGATGCAACTGCGAGGCTCAACCCGTTTCTTCACCCTGACAATGACCCACCACAGTCACCTATCCCTCAGGTACTTATCCTACTCAGCAGGTCAACAATCCCCCCCTGCAGCTTCCAATCTCACCCCTCCCGTGGGATCGATCCCGGGTGTGTCATGGGATTCCCCAAAGCAAGCGAGAGAGAGAGAGAGAGAGAGAGAGAGAGAGAGAGAGAGAGAGAGAGAGAGAGAGATGATTCCTGGTTCCATTCCCTCTTGTCATCCATTGACCCACTTGGTAGATTCTTTCTTTGTTTACATCGTAATCCCAACACCTTCATTCATTGCCGTAGTAGTAAGTCTCCTCCTCCTCCTACGTTCATTCATTCATAAAATTATCATGAATGGAACTTTACTATTACTACTGATTGGTCCATTCAGAAAATGTCTCTTTTAGATGAGGTTGGGAGTTCATTGTGTTTACAGTTACTGCTATTTACCCCTATTATTAATATCATTGTCCTTTATTATGACTTATGCATAATTATAGCTTGAATAAGTTATTTTTTTCTAAGCTCTGTCGAAGAGGGAGAAAGCTTGTGATATCAGCCATGAAATAGTAAGCTTTTGACTTTTAATTTCTTTTTTTACAAAAATTCATAAGTTTTCATTTACAATTTTTAGAATTAATTTTGGGTTATCCAAAAATTTTTGTCTTCGAATTTTCACCAGAATAACATTTATATTAAAGTGTAATCTCTCGACCATTGTTGTCCTGATGAAGAGTCACGGGGAAAGAAGTGACTTGAAACAGGTGTCGACGCCAAGTGATAAATGGAGAAACGTAAACAGTTTTCCTCTTAATATCAAAACTATCAGATTATCCGGAGAGATGTTGTCTTCGATTCTTGGACACCACTAAGGATAATATTAGCTATTCAATAATGCAAATACAAATGCAGCCATTTATAGTCTACTGCAGGATAAATATGTCTGACATGTCCTTATTCATGTCTGGGGTTTGTCCAATTTTCATCACTACGCTGGCCAGTGCGGATTAGTGATGGTGGGAGATTTTCTTCTGATTGCTCACAGCAAACTAACCTAGAATAATTGGCACTGACTAGTAGAGCTTTATTTATCATATGGTGATGACAACAATCTCTAATCCAGGGTTGCCAACAAGTGGTCTCAAAAATATTCTTGTTACTGATCCTTTTCTGTCTGAATTGACAGGAATCCCCAAAAGGACCTTCCAATCACATGTATATAGAATGCTATTGATTGTGCAGTAGATTACATAAAGGAGTATGTAAGAGAGAGAGAGAGAGAGAGAGAGAGAGAGAGAGAGAGAGAGAGAGAGAGAGAGAGAGAGAGAGAGAGAGAGAGAGAACCTTCCCCTCCTAATAATGAACCAATCTTCAATATCAGAGGAGGAAGCAACATGTGGTTTTGTATCTTTTGTCTTCCGCATTATGAAACAGATTCAGAGCAGCCAACATGACAGTTGTAGTGTTACCAACCATCTCACCAGTGCTGCCAACATAACGCTAGCAACATTGCCAACCTACTCACCAGTAAATGGTGTCAGCAGCTTCAAAGCTTTGCCAACGAAGGCAAAAGTAAGACAAAGGATCTTCTGTGTTATGTTGTCAAACAAACTGACGATATCAACAACAACAACAACAACAACAACAACAACAAAGCAGAGAAAGCAAAGCAAAGCAAAGACAGTGTTGCCATCTGATGATTCTCTGTGGAACTGCGAGGTGATCATTTGGGACATATGGACTGGCACTGAGTCCATTTACATCTATAAGAAATGCCTTTTGAGGTACAGTACAATGAAGAAAGTAGGGCACCTCTCGGAAAGCAAGTTTATATACACACACTCTTTCCTCATATAGAACAAACATAATTAAACAGAGCCATCTCTCCCAAAAGGCTTTGTTTAAAGTGTTATAAGTTTCTGGTAAACATTATTCCTGTAGTTAAGCATTTCCTCTTTTCACTGTTATCTTAATAGAGAACATGTTTTACTAAATATATATTCTATTATTCTCCATCTCTGGGTTGAGTCAGATTATCCTTAATAGTTATATTTGCAAAAAAGGCTCTAAAACGTCAGCATTTTTGCCCGCAAATTTGCACAAGAAGAAGAAGCTCCAATGTTTACATCCGAGACAAAAGGTGTCTAGATCGGTACCGTTCTCTGAGGGGAAGAAGGACAAAATGTAGAGACATCCTGAACAAAAGAATAGCTTCCGATACTGTCTGACTTAGTCGTGTTGAAGAATAGAGAATAGAAAGAATAGGAGAGAATAGAAAGAACAGGAGAGAATAGTAAGTATAGGAGAGAATATGCAGAGAAGTGTAGGAGGCTGGAATACTTCCAGAGTCTCAAAGGGGAAAGTTGATGTCGTATGAAACGGTTCTGGTAAACATCTTTTTGGCACCAAAAGAAAAGATGATGAATCGCTTGCATAGATGATTAGACCTGTCAAGGGGGTCCCAGGAGAGAGAGAGAGAGAGAGAGAGAGAGAGAGAGAGAGAGAGAGAGAGAGAGAGAGAGAGAGAGAGAGAGAGGGGGGGGGTATTTGGAAACTAAATCTTCCATTACATTAACTACACATAGAGCTAACCAACAGTTCGTCTAAGCCAACTAAAAATGCAAATTTTCTTTGATTCTTTGCAAACAGGAAGAAAATAAACAAATGCAAAAATACTGTTCCTTTTCTTTGAGTGATAATATCAGTTGGGAGACCAATTGAACTATCAAAAGCTTTGTTAAAATGATGAGAGATCTCGACTTTACGAAATAATTTCTTCTGAATCCGAATCTCTTTTGCAATGTCCTTCAATATTGCTCTGTTTTACACTTTTCAATTGCAACACTTCCAACACAGAGGAACTGATCAGAGGAATGAGATCTTTACTTGTGGTGTCTCCAATGCAAGTCACCAGTGAACCTCAGATGGGGATTCTGTGTCTTTGGACAAACATTGATTGACAATATTAAGAAAACATTTTTATATATATATTTCAAAAACTGAGAAATAACATAAGAGGTTATGCCCTACCTGCATTGAATAGCCTCTCTGCCCCAGGGCAGAGCCTTCTTTGTCATGATTCCTTAATTCGATCATAGAAAGTGTCACATGATTTCCTCTAAAGAATCTTTCTTTCTCAAATTCTCGAACGATCCTTTTCAGCAAGCCACTTACTCTCCATTTTCGTACCTCCCATAGGACAATGTCCAGGTCGCCTCTCCACCCATGCTAGGACCAGGAAGGGAAAGGCAATGGCTGTAGATAACTCAACAGTTAGAGACCTATAGACTCCCCCAAACCTCCCATTGCTATCTCAGATGGAAAGTGAAGGTATGTTCACTACTGGAAGCTATGGGGATTAGGTAGGTATTGAACTCCTGACCCACATATTGCAAGTCAGGGAGGTTGTTTCTAGTAAGTAGGTAACCACAGAGTTATGAAGAGATTCCTTTGGCCAAAATGAAGAGAAATAGGATTTTAAATACTGTTTTGTTTCTCTGATTGTGTAGACTCTGTCTCTCTTGAAGAGAGAGAGAGAGAGAGAGAGAGAGAGAGAGAGAGAGAGAGAGAGAGAGAGAGAGAGAGAGAGACTAAATCCAAGTTTTCGGAAGATGAATTCAACTGTACTGGTACTGGTGCTGATACCAGTACTAGTACTGGTAAGGGTACTGGTGTCAGTACAAGTACTAGTACTAGTAATAGTACTTGTACTGGTACTAGAAATAGTACTTGTACTGGTACCAGAAATAGTACTTGTCCTGGTACCAGGACTGGTGCGGATATCATTACAAGTACCAGTACCAGCACGAGTACTTTTACTACTACTAGTACTGGTACTGGTACCAGTACTAGTACCAATGCCACTAACAGCATTACTATTAGTACTAGTATTAGTACTAGTACTAGTATTAGTACTGGTATTGGTTCTGGTACTGGTAATGATACCAGTACCAGTTCTAGTACCAGTACCAGTTTCGTACTAGTACTAGTACTAGTACTAGTACTAGTACTAATACTAGTATTAGTACTGGCACTGGTAGTAGAACTGATAGCCTATTGATACCAGTAGCCTAGCAGTTCCAGTACCAATACCAGTACCATTACTAGTACTAGTATTAGTATTGGTATTATTATAAGTTTCCCCAGAAGTCCTTTGACCCAAAGTCTAACTGCAATATGAACTTCGGAGGGTAAAGAGTCCTTCCGAGGGAATCCTCTGAGGTGGGAAACATCTAAAAGAAGAATTTAACTCCGGAGCCCTTTGAAGACATCCACTGAAGGTCAGAAGTGGGTCTCGATTCTCTCTTTCCTAACAAGAGGAGGAGGAAGAGATTCAGGGAATTTGACCTTCTGTCCTTACTCTGGACTCCAAGAAGAAGAAGCAGCAGCAGCAGTTTAAGTGATCCTTTCGCTCAGTCTTTGGACAACAAGAGGTTCAAAAGCCTAATGATTCAATAGCTCCGTCTGGAGTCCAAGCAACTTGACCCAATAACTTTTGGTGTCAATTCAAAACGCTATGACTTTTAGGGGACAAGACAAATGGCCCAAACCACTAGGAAC
>NC_090767.1:52103973-52121473 GCF_036898095.1 Palaemon carinicauda | reverse complement strand
ACAACCTTCTTCGATGATTATTGAATTAAGGTACGAAGACCCTGTGGCCTTGTCCTAGGGAAGGGAGGCCAATCGTAACCTCATATTATTTTAGAGTTTCTGAAATGAAGTTTCATATATACTGAGACACAAAATCTCCACATGAGGTGCGATGGTTCCTCTGTGTTTGAATTGTTGCAATTTTGGAGACAAACAAAAGGATATTACAAAACAGGTCAGGATTCGACGCCAAAAATCTGCAGAAAATGTTCTATGAAGTAGAAATGTCGCCTCAATTTAGCTGAGATTTTGATAAACCAAATGTTTTCTTACCTTACATTATCAAGAAGAAGAAGAGATAAAGTTGTTGTTGTTGTTTATAGATTAAAACTTCCTTTGTAGTTTTGCTTTGAGCAAACAAAGCAGATTGGACAAACAAAATGACCTCAAACGATTAAGTTGTCTTTGTGGCAGACAGAATTAGCTTCGCTTTACTAATATATTGACTTTAAACAGTCTTGTCTTTATGCATCGTTCGTTTCCTTTTTGACATCGCTCAAATTGGAAGTAATTTATTTAATATTTATAGTTATACATAATGAAACGAGACGATGAAATTATATTCAATATGTAATTCCTAAAACATCACTCCAGCTTCTCTAATTAAAAAAAATTTCAAAGACAAAAATATTGAAACAAATTTACCTGACAATTTGGAAGCCAAACAAAAATGGCAGAAGACCCAGAGACGTCTGTCTGTCTGTCTGTCTACTTTCAACGTTCTGTTTTGGAAGCCTCTCATTGAAAGCTTCTGACTCAGACCTGAACCTTTTTCCTTAGTGAAGTTCAAAGATAAGATGTCAGAGGTCAAAGGATATGATTGCTAGTGTTAAGAAGGTCTCTCCATATTCACTTAGGAAGGGATAGATGCCCCTCTCTCCCTCTCTTCCTCCTGAAGGAAGAGATGTTATTGGAAGCTTCTGGGAAAGCAGAAGCACAAAAAGAATTCCAGAGACTTTCAGTGTGTGTGTGTGTGTAGGTTTACCTGTATGTGTGCCAAAAACCCAGACATGAATTTTATATGAATTTCTATTTATATAAGTTAATTAAATATAGGTACATATATATATATATATATATATATATATATATATATATATATATATATATATATATATATATATATATATATATACATATGTATATATATATATATATATATATATATATATATATATATATATATATATATATATATATATATATATATATATATATATATATATATATATATATATATTGTCAAGTTTTCACTCACCTATTGTACATATTGAATATTATAAACTGTTTTTAGTATTTTCTTACTTTCTTTATGCACGACCTCTGTTGATTGCTTTCTTCACTTTCATCCTTCCTTGTCCAGAGCAAAGTCTCTTTTCCCATTATTCCTCCTTTATGTTCTTCATTTTGTTTACTTTGGTACTTCAAATTTCTTGTTTAGTTAGGTGTATTCTTCCTGTTCTGAAGACAGTGTTCGTGGCTCTTTCTCCTATTACTAAGTGTATTTTGTTATTTAGATATGTTGAATTGTGTTGAATTATTGAACTATTTGCCATATGTTTAATTATTATAGTGAAGTGTTTTATTGAAACTATTTCGTTCATGTATAAGTGTTAAGTAATTCATGTTAATTTGTTTAATTAGTAATTAATAATTATAATAAGAGATTGCTGAGTTTCGTTCACCCGACCATGGTTTCGCACAGTTTGGATTTTATTTTGGTGGAATATTATTTTTATTATGCTTCCTACTGAGTGTTAGCTAAGGCCATCTTCAAGCTAAGTATTTACCACTGAATACGAGGACATTCAGCTTAGGCATGTCATAATTTGGGGGCCTGACCGGGATTCCAAATCTGTTGTGTGACTATAAACTGTTGAAATGTTTTTGGTGAATTTTTAAGAACTGTTGGTGAACGATATGTCCAGATATTGTGCTTCATTGATTTGTACAGTTAGTGCCACGCTACGCTGTTCTTCGCTTTCATTAACTGTGTTTGACAGTAGTTACCAGGCAAGAATACACCTCATCTCTCCTCAAACCAAGGTAAAGTATTTTTGAAGGATAAGTCGATAACAAGTGTTAATTGACAGGGATCTCTGCGTATATCGCCTCTTATGCCCGCCTGATTAATATTTTCCATAATAAAGGTCACCCTCGCTATCATATAAAAGTGATAAGTTACGTTAATCTTACGTTACCTTGCACATCATTGTTTAGCTCCCGACCTTTCGGATTAGCAAAATCCACTGTACTCCTTTTAAAGTCTTCTCATTGCGGAAGTATTAGTTCATTCTCGCACTTTTAGTGTACCTCGAACACTCCGTGATTCCAGACTTTCTGTAATTACTGAATTGCGCTAGTTTAACTCCCCAAGATTAGACATGTGGTTTAGTCAGGTTGCTGCGTATATCTTTAGGTAATTACCATTCTGTAACTAGCAGTTGTTATTCGTATTTAAATACTCCTCTCGCTGTCTGTTAGCGTTCTATTATAAGTACAGTAATAGCGTTGGGCTGCAGTTACCTAAATTTATCATTATAGGTTCTCGGTAGTAAATATAACTTGTTACATTTGTTTACGTTAGGAGCAATATACGTGTGGCTACTGTTAACTTTATTTTATAAATATGAATACTGTTTAGAATGATTAACAGAGTTAATGTGTTCGCGTTTAGTCAGCCATTCATTGTTAGGTAGGTAGGATTTGTTGTATTTACATAAGTGTTGTGTAGTGAGTAATTAAACCTTGTTCAAAATGCCTTTTAATCTAGAGAGCTTTGCTGGAAACCCCATAGAGGAATTATCTACGCTCAGGTATGCTACTAAACAGGATCTGCGTGACCTAGCAGCCAAATGTAACATTGTGGTTGATCCTGCTTATGTGAAGGCTAGATTACTGAGTAACATTTTGGATTATTTAATTAACCAAGAGATTATTGCAGATGATGAAGAAGTACAAGCACTCAGAATTGCAGCAGGAATACTTCCGCCTGTTCCAGTAGATACAGAAGTAGAGAAAATAAGGCTTCAATTGCAGTTAGAGAAGGTAAAGAAGGAAACGACTGAACGGGAGCTCTATCTAGAAGAGAAGAGAGCAGAAGCAGAAGAGAAGAGAGCAGAAGCAGAAGAGAAGAGAGCAGAAGCAAGAGAGAAGGAACGAGAAGCTGAAATAAGACACCAGAAAAAACTCCAGGAGCTTTCTTTAAGTAACAGAAAGGAAGCCACACTCACTGCTACGTTCTAAGTTTTTAAAGCCAGTAAGCTTGTACCTGATTTCGACGAGAGAGATCCCGAGGTTTTCTTCCAGAACTTTGAACAAATCGCAGAAACCTTAAAATGGCCTGTAGAATTCTGGTCCTTGCTCATCAGGAACAAAGTCAAGGGTAAAGCTGCATTTGTTGCTTCACAACTGGTAAGTGAAAATGACTATACAGTGTTAACCCTGGATAGGTACGGTGGGTCGTTTGCGACCCCGAGCGTCAAAAAAAAACAGGTTTTTCTCACGTGACTCACCCCTGTGACTGAATTTGTGGGTGATCGACCTGCAGGAGGTGTCTCCCCTACACGCTCTAGTAGTGTCCAGATGTGCATTGCTGTAGCTGTACTCCTTCCCCGATTTCTGAGACGCCTCGGGGTCGTTCGCGTCCGAGTTTACCCTTCTGAGGTAGTTTGCATAATTATCAAAGTTATTACGTATTATGAAATTGTCGTAGAATGGTGCAACTTGTATAGGTTATCAGTTGTGGAAAGTCTTGGTGGATTGTTTGGCTACCATGTGCGTGTTTTTTTTTTTAGTTAAAATGTCGTTCATCACCACGAGGACCATTTTACCGCGAGTGCCCCTTTTTCATTTTTTTTCATTTTTTTGCCAAGTCATTTTTCCGTAAGATATTGCCAAATAGTGTCGTAAAACTTTTGCTTGTTTAGTGTTGGAAAGTGTGTCTAGATGATCTGGCTACCCATGCATGACTTTGTTTTTGTCAGATACGACGTAGTTATTGGTATATTGGGTATTTAACTACGGTTACCAATTTCTGTTTTTTTTTCAATATTTGTAAAAATTACTACGTAGTAAGGAATTGCCGTATATTATTCATTTTTTTTTTCATGTTTATGTGTTAGAAAGTGTGCCTTGATGGTTGGGCTAACACGTGCATGTCTTTTTTTTTATCTGAGATGTCGTATATTAGAATGTCGGGCATTTTACCGCGAGTGTCCCTTTTTAATTTTTTTTAATTTTTTTGCCAAGTCATTTTTCCGTAAGATATTGCGAAATAGTGTCGTAAAACTTTTGCTTTTTTAATGTTGGAAAGTGTGTCTAGATGATCTGGCTACCCATGCGTGATTTTGTTTTTGTCAGATACGACGTAGTTATTGGTATATTGGGTATTTAACTGCGGTTGCCAATTTCTGTTTTTATTTCAATATTTGTAAAAATTTACTACGTAGTAAGGAATTGCCGTATATTATTGATTTTTTTTTCATGTTTATGTGTTAGAAAGTGTGCCTTGATGGTTGGGCTAACACGTGCATGTCTTTTTTTTTTATCTGAGATGCCGTATATTAGAATGTTGGGCATTTTTCCGCGAGTGCCCCTTTTTATTTGTTTTGCATTTTTTTGCTTAGTCATGTTACCGTAAGGAATTGGCAAGTAGTGTCGCAAAACTTATATTTTTATAGTGTTGGAAAGTGTTTCTAGATGATCTGGCTACCCATGCCTATTTTTTTTTTAGCCAGATATGGCGTATATATAAGTATGTGTTCGATTTTCCTGTGATTGCCATTTTTTCGTTTTTTCCCATTTCTTTCAAAATTACTACGTACTAAGGAACTATCACAGAGTAATATTTCATTCATATGTTTATTTGTCGGAAAATATGCCTTGATGGTTTGCCTAGCACGTGGCTGAAATTTTTTTTCTTCTGAAATGCCGTATATTAGAATGGCCATTTTTCCACGAGTGCCCCTTTTTATTTGTTTTGCATTTTTTTGCTTAGTCATGTTACCGTAAGGAATTGGCAAGTAGTGTCGCAAAACTTATATTTTTATAGTGTTGGAAAGTGTTTCTAGATGATCTGGCTACCCATGCCTATCTTTTTTTTAGCCAGATATGGCGTATATATAGGTATGTGTTCGATTTTCCGGTGATTGCCATTTTTTCGTTTTTTCCCAATTCTTTCAAAATTACTACGTACTAAGGAACTATCACAGAGTAATGATTCCTCTAGATGTTTATTTGTCGGAAAATTTTGTTTACTTTTTTTTTGATTGAATATCATCAAATTTTTTTAGCTAAAATATTGCTTTACATTTTTTTTTTCGATTTTATTTCCCTTCAAAAAAAATTTTTTGGGTCAGAATTTTAATTTTATAGTCGTAAAATAATCGACAATTATCCAGCAACCCACCATACAATTTTTATGCATATCCAATAATAATTAGATTAGTAAATAACACCTTGAAATTGACATACCCTTCCTACATTTCAAGTGGCACATTAGGGAGTCTGAGTCAGTGTGGTTGGCGGCCATTTTGTGGACATATCCGAAGCGTAAGCTGCCCTATCTATATATATTCTTGTTCCCTATAGAATTTGTGATATTTTGGTATATTTTTACCTGCATAAATATCATATTATATATTAAATATATGTATTTTTTTACGAAATTTCCAAGTACTCAAAAAATTACCTTTAGATATGGCCCCTGATATAAATGTAATTTACAAAATAATGAAGATTTTTTTACATATTTCTATTTTAGGATAACATATGTTTATTCCCTAAAAAAATTAGCCACTTCCTATTTCATTTGGGTACCCAAAAAAATTCATGAAATTTGGACAATTTTTTTTGGCCAAAAAAAGTTACCCTTTTTTTCTCATTTCAGATCTTCACCTCCATGGGTCTGACTTCATCCAAAATACATCAAGATGTGTCCTAAACATTCAAGAATCAATTCCTAAAAGGATTTGTGTATATATGTATAAACGTTTTTTTTATGAATTTTTATGTCAGGTCTTTTTTTTTCTACTTAATTTTTTAAAATATTTATAATAAATAGTTTTTCTGCAGATGAGTAGTATTTATCTTTACAGTTGTTTTAAGCATTCATTGAAGTTTTTTTTGGCAAAAGAAAAAAGGAGGTTACTGCAAAAACTGATTTTTCAAGAATTTTTTTTGGCGTCGGGGTCGTTCGCGTCCGAGTATACCCTTAAAGGGGTGTCCGAGGACCGTACCTATCCAGGGTTAAAGAAAACTATCTTGGATGCATACTCCATTACCATAGAAGGGTACAGACAAAATTTTAGAAATTCTGTTAAAACTTTCAACCAAACTTTTGTAGAATTTTGTAGTCTCAAAAATAGGCAGTTGAATAAGTGGTTAGAAAGAGCAGGTGTTGATAACTTCGAATCATTTAAGAATTTGATTCTTCTAGAAGAATTTTTGAGGAAAGTGCCTACTCATATCTCAACCTTTATTCATTTTAAAGGTGAAACACTGGTAAAGAAGGCAGCTAGTCTCGCCGATGATTACCACTTAATCCATAAATCACAAAAGGGTCAAACTAACAAATCATCTCCTTCCTTTTCCAAATCTCCCTAGGTATCCTGTGCTTACTGCAAGAAAGAGGGCCACACTATTGAAAATTGTCCACTTCCCCAGTGCAAAACTTCAAAAGCAAAAGAAGGTAAAAATGCCCAGTCAAGGAGCACATGCCATGTGACTACTCCGATGGAAGGGTTGCAGCCGTTTGAAGGATTTATTTGTGATGTTACTGTAAATGGTACTTCACTGAAGTGTCTCAGAGACTCTGGTTCCTCTCAGTCTATATTGGCAGACTTAGGTTCGAAGAATTTAACTTACACTAGGGAGTTTGTAACCATTTCAGATTTAACCTCTTCCAGGACTCTGCCTCTTGCTGAAGTGGAAATTGTTAGTCCTTACTTTACAGGAAAGGCTAAAGTAGCTGTGTTAAAGCAAGCCTTGCCGTGTTCTCCAGTAGAGCTGATCTTGGGTAATGATCTAGCAGGGTCACAGGTGAAAACTAATTTTATTATTTCAGATCCTGATTTCGTAATCCAAGAAGAAAGTAAGTCCATAGAATCTCCACCAGCTACAACTCAGGTTGTGACTAGGAATACTTCCAGGGCAGGACACTTGAAAAGTGAGAGTAAAACTACTGGAAGAACTATGGAGGCCTTAGACTTGGTGAACGTAGGTAAGAAAGAGTTTACCGAGCTACAGAAAGAGGACCCCAGCCTTAGTGAACTTTGGAAAAAGGTGAGAATTCCAGATGAAAATCCAAAATTGCCATATTTTTATGTGAATAAAGGTATTCTCTGCAGGCATTTCAGGTCGCCACAGATTAATTCTAACCATACTTGGAGGGATTGCCACCAAATAGTCATTCCTCAACCTCTAAGACTTTCCTTGTTAGACCTCGCTCATTCTGCAGAATCCCACTTAGGGGTCAACAAGACCTACAAAAGAGTAAGTGAAGACTATTATTGGCCAGGCCTTGGTAAAGATATTAAGAGTTATGTTGCTTCATGTCACCATTGTCAGGTTACAGGTCAACCTAACCAGAGAATCCCGCCAGCACCACTCCAGAACGTACTAGTACCCAAAACTCCTTTTTACAAACTCATCATAGATTGCGTTGGTCCCTTACCAAAGACTAAGAGAGGGAATGAATACATACTGACTGCTATGTGTCCCACTTCAAGGTACCCTTTGGCATTTGCAATCAAAAACATAAATGCAAAGACTATATTACTTAACCTTAGGAAGGTTTTCACTGTTTTAGGATTTCCCTATGAGTTACAATGTGACCATGGAACTAATTTTACAAGCCATGTCTTCAAACAAACTATGCATACATTGAATATTCATAATGTTAACTCCTCTATATATCATCCACAGACAAATGGTACCCTGGAAAGGTTCCATCAAACCTTGAAGAACCTTTTGCGTAAGTACAGCAGTGAAACGGCAAATCATTGGGATGAGGACCTCGATCTCCTAATGTATGTTTTTCGATGCACTCCACATGATTCCACAGGGATATCTCCCTTTGAGGCATTGTTTGGTCGTCGACCACGAACTGTATTGGGTATGGTGAAAGAAAATATTTTGCATCAGAAACCAGAGGAGACTACTAACACGTTGCAATATATTAAAGACCTTAAAAGTAAGTTTCATCAGATAAATGATTTGGAATGTTCTAACCTCCTTTCCTCGCAACAAGTAATGCAGCAACAGGGGAACAAGAAAGCCAGGTTAAGGGAGTTCCAGAAAGGTGACCAGGTACTTTTATACCATCCAATTCCAGGAGCTCCATTGAGAGAGAAGTTTGCCGGCCCATATGTAATGATTAGAATAGTAATATTACATGTTTAAAACAAATGACGTAATATGTCATGTTGGTTGGAAGAGCTGACCGTGAGATTTGCTATGGTCAACTCAAATTGTATACAGGATGTAAGATGCTAAGTTGTCATTCTTTCTTAGTGTCAACACATTGTCTCTTCGTGTGAAAGTTTGTGACGTCACCGGATGCAGGTGTCTTCCGATTCCGTCACGTGGCTAAATTAAAGCAAGCATACGATATCTGTGATATCGATAATTTATTCAGTTCTTATCTAAACTTCACCAGAATTGGTCATGTGGACCAACACAGCTTCCTCCAGTGATGGAGATGTTTAACTCAGTTGTTTATATACAATAAAACTTAAAAACCACTAAGATGTGTTCAATAAACCATTTAAATACATCTGAAAACAACTCATACTCAAATGTGTGCTTAAGACAGTAGCACACCAATAAATGGTGGCAGCGATTAAACTCAAAGACAGCGATTAAACTCTAAGAATTAGAGAAATATCTTCAAGACTTCAAAATAAATAGCTGTAAAACCAGAGATATATCTTCAAGACTTCAACATAAAAGCTGTAAAACCAAAGAATGATCTTCAAGACTTCAAAATAAAAGCTGTAATACCTGATAAAGATCTTCAAGAACTCAGAACTATCTACAAAAATCTACAATTTTGACTAAGTCCAACGGAAATGCTAACACCAACATATGTTAGTATACAAATAGAATCTTCAATCAACATCCTAGGAAACCCAAGGACTGGCATTCAACTATTGCAAAACATATCCAGGAAGACCTACATTCTACAAGAAACTAGAACGAGACATCGCTAACAAAACATCAAGAGAGAGAGAGAGAGAGACGACTCGACTTCATATATAAGCTAAGTACAAAGATTTTGTATTCATTTCAGTTTGTGCAGTGAAGTGTAGTTATCACAAGTCGTTAGTCAATTATTACTGGGGTGAGTGAATTCCTAAACTTTGTTATAAGAAACTCCGAATTCTCATTTAGAATTTTTCTTTCTTTGTGCTAATTCCTTTTTCTTTCATAAACTCTTGGGGGGAAATGTATTGGGATTAGTAACATTGTTGGGGGAATTTTATTATACATATGCGTTTACGCAGTGGGCGTCTGTACTCATATAGATATTTTGATAGGATTGAAAGGGGTCAAAGAGATAAAAAAAAAAAGAATACAGCAGTCATGGCTCCTCCTGTCAGCCCTACCCCTGGACCTAGTGGTGTAGGCCAGGCTAATCCTCCTCCAATTGTGACGCTTGTAAATGCCAGGTCAGCAATCCTTCCTTTTCAAGGCCGTGTCAACGGGTTCTTGCCACAAAATGTGGAGTCATGGATTTCATCCGTTGATGCCCATTTAAATGCCAAACAAATCGTAGATCCTTTTGTACAATTACAAGAAGCTAAAAGTTTTATAGATTTTTCTAAGGGGGATGCGAGTGCGTATTTAAGAGGTGTTTCATTTCAGGAAGCAGTTACTTGGGATGATTTCAAAGTTAGGTTACGCGCGATCTATGGGGGTGAGGAAGCTTTGGATGTAGTGTTAACGTTACGAAATACACTTAATCAAGCCACTATGAATCGGCTTAATGTTGTTGAGAGAGCAGCTCTCATAGCTGATAGGCTTAACGAATATCAGGACATTTTAGGTAATTCCACTTGGGTTACTAACGATAATATCTCCGTGAAAGATTTTTTACGATTAATGTATTTAACTTGCATGACACTTATGTTGCCTGAAGCTTTAGTGCGGTGCTTTGATAAGAAGTTAATGCCTGCAAGTACGGAATTGGATGTCTATAAACAGATAAAGAAGCACATGTCCAAGTGTCCAGATCTCGATCCCGTGTTAACTCAAGTTTTTGCTAAGAATGAAACAAAACCACAAACAGTGAACGTAATTAATAATCCAGTAGCGGGAGTGACGTGTTACAACTGCAAACGTCAAGGTCACATAAGCGCAGACTGTAGAACGAAATTTTGTTCAGTTCACAACACAGGATCACATTCTTATAGTCAATGTTACGCGCGTAAGACACAACAATATCCTAGAAATACACAGTCAATTCCACAGTCAGTTCCATATGGAAATAAAAAGAAAAATCCTCATTTTAACAATAAGAAGAAACAACAAAATGTCAATGCAGTTCAGAGTCCGAAACAAACAAACACTTCTTCAAATATCGCTGAGCCTGGGCCGTCAAACCAGACCTCGCAAAGTCAGCCTAATTTTCAGAATGTGCAGAGCAAAGCAAATACCACATAGTTAACTCTAGAGGGGAAGAGAGTGATGTTGGGTCAAGGTCATTTATGTCAACATCAATAGTATTGAATAATCAATTTAATGTTTTATCAGATAATTGTGAGACAATAGATTTTCCTATGAAACACACGGCCGAATTAAGTAAAACAGTGCATGCTCCCGTAGATTTGCAAGGAATTCATACAATAATAAGCCAAAATGAGTTACGGCCAACCTTATATGCTGTAAATTTAGAACACAAATCCTTTACGTTATTTTTTGACTCTGGTAGTCCACGTAATATTATGGATTTGAAGACGCATCATTTGTTGTTTTCGAACTTTCCGATTGAAAAATCAGGAATCAGACTTTCAGGTATAGGAAATAATGAATTAAACGTCATAGGCATAACTCATATTCAGTTCAGAGTCGGTAATCGCACGTTTGCCGATACATTTGTTGTTGTGAAAAACATTAATATGTATCCAGCTGTAATTATAGGATACCCAAATATGGGAAATCAAAACATTATCTTAGCTCCTGCAAAGCACGGCGTGTATATCAAAGGGAAATTCTATAAGTCTTCTAATACTTTAAAGTCAGTTTTGGATAAAAAGGAGACGACAAATGTAACCGTAACGTACGTTGAAGAACCAATAACTTGTCTCACTAATAAAGAAATAATACACGCGACCCAGCAGAATTCTCGTTCACCCGTAATATCATCTTGCACGCAATATATCGAACCAAACATACCTTCGAATTTAATAGTGCAAATAAAGAAAACACTACCGGGATCTGAAATATTAATCCTTTCCGATACTTTGAAAACCAACGGATTGTCTGTCACACAAGCTATTTATGCAGTAGGCTCACATCAGCAATGTAATATCGAAGTCTGTAATCATTTAAATAACACTTTAGTAATTCACAAAAATCAACATATCTTGGATGTAGAAGTTTATAAACATCGTATTCTTACCGTTGCTGAAATCAATCACTCTAAATCAGTTGCGGATGAATCCCTTTTACGATCTATTAAAAATAAAATCAGTAAGGACATTCAAGACGAAGAAATTCAGCAGAAAATTTTTGAACTTTTAAATAAATATACAGATGTCTTTTCCACTACGGATGGATCCTTAGGGAAAACAGATGTGATCGAGCATCAAATAAGGTTAAAAGACAAACAGAAAATTATATATGTACCCTCGTACAGACTCCCTATGAAATTCCAGAATGAAATAAATGATGAAGTAGGTAAAATGTTAGAGGAAGGAGTCATTAGAAAATCAAATAGCCCTTATAATTTTCCTTTAATAGTTGTACCGAAAAAAGATCGAACATGGCGTATCTGCGTCGACTTTCGTCGTCTAAACGAGGAAACGATCCCTGATCGATTCCCAGTGCCATGTACTGACGATATTTTGTCTTTGTTAGGTCAGAATAAATATTTTACCAGTTTGGACTTACTTAAAGGCTTTCACCAGATATCATTAGAAGAAGATAGTATCCCATACACAGCCTTCAGCACAGCCAGGGGACATTATGAATTTTTACGGATGCCTTTTGGTTTACGTTGTGCTCCTATAACATTTACAAGAATGATTAACATAGTGTTTGGAGACTTGTTAGGGGATATATTGCATGCCTATATGGATGATCTTGTAATCTTTTCCAACACCTTAGAGGAACATCTACGTAAGTTAGAATTAGTACTACAGAGATTAAGACAACATAACTTAAGGGTAAAGATTAGTAAGTGTGAATTTTTCAAAACAGAATTGATATATTTGGGTTTCATGGTGTCAAGCCAAGGTCTTAAAGTAGTCCATGATAAGGTGTCGGCTATACGTAATTTTCCCATACCTACTAATGTCAAGGGAATACAGCAATTTCTGGGTTGTAGTGGATATTACAGGCGTTTTATACGCAACTATTCAATAATAGCCGCTCCTTTAACTGATCTTACGAAGAAGGGCGTAGATTTCATATGGTCTGAGCAACATCAACAGGCGTTTAATACTTTGAAAGATGAACTGTGTAGTTCTCCTATCTTAAAATTTCCTGACTTCGGTAAGGAATTCTTCATTGCAACAGACGCCTCAGACTTAGGAGTAGGAGGGGTATTGCTTCAGCAATATGATAAACAGTTTTTCCCGATAGCTTTCTATTCTCGAAAATTGAGAACTTCCGAAAGTAAGTATGCAGTAATAGACAAGGAAGGACTAGCTATTGTTAATTCGCTAGTGCATTTTAAGTTCATAATTTACGGTTATCCCGTTAAGGTTCTTACTGACCATAAACCACTAACAGAGTTCTTTAAAGGCTTCAATCACAGCCCTAAACGAACTCGGTGGCATTTAATCATTCAAGATTTTGGCGCAAGAATCGGGTATTTACCTGGGAAAGCAAATATCATTGCGGATGCATTATCACGCAACCCCGTGTCATCTTGTACGGAGTCTTTAGCTGAATTAATAGATATATCAACATCCATGCCTATTGTAAAAACAATATCTGAACAAGAAGATTTAGGCTGGAGTGCTGAATTGTTACAGACTGAGCAAAGAAAAGATCAGAAAATAGAAACAATTATAAATGCTTTGAAAGGCAATCATAAAGAAAAAGAATATATAAAGTATAAGCAGCAGAATTATGTAATCAAAGATAATATTCTGTGTAGGACTGTGACAAGGAAAACCCGCAATACACCACATGTAACTAACGACCAGGTAGTAGTACCAAACTCACTTGTTTCCACTGTCCTGAATTGGTTGCATTCAAATCCATTACAATGGACACCCTGGGTTCTCATTAATGTCACAGAAAGCCAAATCATTGTTTTATTGGCATACAATGCTTACAGATATAAAAAGACACATAGCTAATTGTCGCACATGTCAGGAAAACAAAGGGCATACGAAAACACCTGTTAGCTTAGGAGCTTATCCTGTTCCCAATCAACCCTTTGAAAGAATACATTTAGATTTGTTAACAGGATTTTACGAGTCAGACAGAGGGAATAAGCACCTCTTAGTAATTATAGATGCTTTAACTCGATATACAGAACTAATAGCGCTTAAAACTAAAACTGCGATTGAATGCGCTAGGAAGTTTTACGAGTGTTACATTTGTAAACATGGAATTCCACACATGATAATCTCAGACTCGGGTGGTGAATTTAATAATCACTTTCTTATCTCATTGTGTGAATTCCTCAACATAAAGAAGGTTAATACCATGATATATCACCCAGAGTCGAATGGGCTAGTGGAAAGAGCAAATAGGAAGATATTAAATATATTAAGGGTAACACTAGGGGGATCAGACCCCAACTGGGATATTGCAATACCGGCGGCACTGAGTACTCTGAATCATTCATATCATATATCAATTAAAATGTCACCGCATGAAGCATTGTATGGTACCCCAGTTAGAACACCTTTCCATGTATTAACGCCTACAACTAATCTATCAAATCCTTTAAAAGAATGTATAAATGCAAGTATAAGTCGATATGATATCCTTCGAAAGAATTTAGAAGAATCACAAATCATAATGAAAAGGAATCATGATAAAATAGCGAAACCAACTAAAACATATACCGTGGGTGATAACATCTATATTCAAATCAATGTCAGAAAAGGGCTCAACTATAAACTAACACCTAAGTTTGAAGGCCCATTTAACATTTTGGAAATATTAACGGCCAATAGGTTTAGAATTCAAAACGTAGCCCAACCCACGGATGAGAGAATAGTACCATTGTCTCACATAAGAAATTAAAAAGAAGTGAGGAAAAATTTTAATTTTTGTAACTAAAAAGTTTTCTTTTTAATACAGGAGTAATTACATATATTTTTTCTCGTTACAGGTTTCCAAGATGAATTTTTTGTTGTTGGGAGTGATATTGTTCGCTCAGACATTTTTTTCGTATGGGATGAGTTCTAAGACTAAGAATATATATTTTAAATATGGAAATATAGTTGAAAGACAAGAAGACATTTTTATTACGTCAACCAACGTAATTGTCGAAGTGCATATGCAAGCAATTTTTCTTCAAGAGAATGATGTCACTAGCTTAAGAACCGCCATTTCAAGGTTTTCTGCATCATTGGATGAGTTGCATAGGAGACATTTTCATTTGACTACTAAGAGTTTGCTTGGATCAACATTAAAAGTTGCAGAGATGCTATCTGATGACTTAAAAAATAAGACTGGAGAGACAGGATCTTTGGCTTATGACCTTTTGATGTGGACTGTAGGACACGAACAAAAAGAAAGACGGAATCCGTTCATTTATGCTGCATTAAGCATCTTTGGGTCTGTTGCAAGTTTAGGTTTAGGACTTTCCAATCGTCTTAAAATTAGTAATCAAAATAAGAAAATTGAATTCTTGACTCATAAAGATGAATTGATTATGTCAGAACTAAGGGATCAGTTAGCTTCAATCAATAAAATTATGGATTTGTTAAATGAACATTCAGATAATATCGTTCAAATTATGGAAGTACAGGATTTGTTAGCAACATTAACGTATTATGATTCAAAGATAGATCACATACATAACAGAATTGCACATTTCATTGAGAAATCCAAGGATTATGTAGAAGCTATCACGTTAGCAACTAAAGGTGTATTGTCGCCCCATTAGTTGCCTATACGTTACTTAAAATTGGTTCTGGAGAACACTAGGGATAAACTAGGCTATGTTCCTTTGTTAGACGAACATAGGTTAGAATTTTATTACAGCCTAATTACAGTAAACGTAGATAATAACAAGGTTAGGATTACAATTCCCTTTGATTCTTCTGATGCCTGGCAATCTTACAGGATATCACCATTTCCGACTTTCATGACGAATCACTCAAATCCAGTAATATCCAGTTTGACAGGACACGTATTGATTTCCCCAGACAAGGAAACATATACGGTCATTAAAGACTTAAATCAATTAACTCACTGTTCAGACGCAATGGATAGAAAAATATGTACAGCTGACTCATTTGAATTCCGTAAAAACTTGATGGATTCATGCGAGTTAGGTATAGTGCTAGACGGTGCTCTCTCCCATACAAGTGAAAATTGTCTGGATAAGCTTTATCCCTTTGACAATAAAGAATTCAATTGCAGACTAAATAATGGCTCGTGGATACGATACGACAAGGACGGCTTCAATGTATCATGCCCTGACGGATCCACATCATTCAACCACATCTTCGTCGCAGCAGATGGCTGTATCGGGACTTCCCCGAATTCCATGGTGACTGGCCTACGGACAATCATCAGAGAACGAGCTTACTTCGCGAACTTCACGTGGACCTCTACAACGCCCGCACTTCCTCTCCCCTATAAAGGAAGTGTGGCGAAACGCTTAATGAAACTTACCGAAAAGGACCACCTGTCGCCGACTTACAAAGAGATTCTTCACCCTATATTACTAGCAGGTTTATTGGTAACGGCGTTGATTTTTATCGCCGTGAACATCCTTGTTTGGCGTAGGTTACGGCACAGCAAGCAGCTACAAAGGAACGAGTTGAATAACCCTGACAATACCCCTTACCTGATCCAGTTCAAAGCTGTATGAGTGGCCACCTCATTCGCTAAGGGAGTAATTTGTCAGGATGATGTTTGTATGAAAAGCTGACTAGTACGCTAGTAATATGTAATTAAAGAAATTCTCTACATTTGCATTGTTAAAAATACATTTAAAAAAAAAACATTTAAAAAAGTAAATAAAATAAAAAAGGATATAAATCATTTTTTTCTCTCGGCATCTAATAAAAATATATAAGCCGGAATGTTAAAAAAGAAAAGAGAAAAAAAAAAAAAAAAAAATATAAGATATATAACAGAATCTATGGGCATCTAATAAAATGTATCAGCCCTATATACAAATATATATATATATATAGTACGAAACCGTGGTACGTGTACGTACCAGGAATTTGTATTTGTGCACTAAAAATTGAGTATCTTGTTTCTGACAAAGGTAACAATTATTCTTTATCAAGTTACCGAATCATTTGTAAGTCAGAATTTGTTTTGTTTTTTGGTACCATGTAATCATTTGCTAGCAATGTACCATATATATGATCTTGGTTTTATCATGCATTTTTCTTTTTGCTTTGGTAATATCTTTTTTGTATGCATTATTGTTATTAATTTTGATGTGCCTATTTGGACATTCGTCCTCAGTTGGATATAGCTAGTTTTGAACAATGAATGATACGTATGTCCAGTCACACCTAATAACCATGTTTCGGCTTGTTGTTAAATTTTTGTAAAAAAATTGAGATAGCTGGCCGAGCTTATGTAATGATTAGAATAGTAATATTACATGTTTAAAACAAATGACGTAATATGTCATGTTGGTTGGAAGAGCTGACCGTGAGATTTGCTATGGTCAACTCAAATTGTATACAGGATGTAAGATGCTAAGTTGTCATTCTTTCTTAGTGTCAACACATTGTCTCTTCGTGTGAAAGTTTGTGACGTCACCGGATGCAGGTGTCTTCCGATTCCGTCACGTGGCTAAATTAAAGCAAGCATACGATATCTGTGATATCGATAATTTATTCAGTTCTTATCTAAACTTCACCAGAATTGGTCATGTGGACCAACACAGCTTCCTCCAGTGATGGAGATGTTTAACTCAGTTGTTTATATACAATAAAACTTAAAAACCACTAAGATGTGTTCAATAAACCATTTAAATACATCTGAAAACAACTCATACTCAAATGTGTGCTTAAGACAGTAGCACACCAATACATATACAGTCCTAGATCGTCTTTCTAAGGTAAATTTTAGTTAT
>NC_090767.1:52095836-52103950 GCF_036898095.1 Palaemon carinicauda | reverse complement strand
ATGCTCTCGCTCGAACGGAGGAGCATATGGGAGCATTTGGGCTCTGATATATTAATTATGTATGGAATATATGGAGAGCATATCGTATTGAATTATCTAAAATTAATTGGAGCATTTCCTATGATTTAATCTTTGCAATAAGGAGCGTTGAAAGTCGGAGCATAAATGAGACTTGTGATACCTCCAACAAAGAACAATCTACAAAAGGGAGCATATCTAATAGTCCTAAATGCAAAATAAAAGAGCATTTTGTAGAACTTCTAACTTCTAGAAGTTTTAACTTCGGAGCATTTAAGATAGTTAAGGAAGAATTTACTTCAGATCTTACGGGAACATTTGACTTCGACTCCACGCTCCCACTTGAGTCCAAATTTAACTAATGATTTTTTTATAGTTTCTCTCTCTCTCTCTCTCTCTCTCTCTCTCTCTCTCTCTCTCTCTCTCTCTCTCTCTCTCTCTCAACAAAATGCAATATAAGAAGATATGGTAAAAAGATCTTTTTATGTCCCAGACCAAATCGCCCTAAAAGCTTCAACCTCAGGCCATAAAGCGTCCCCGTTGCCATGGTAACGCCTCAAATGTAAACAAAGACAGCAAATGGAGGTAGTTTCTGAAAGGTCTACGGATGTTTCACGCCACGTTTGATTTATGAATGATGGCAATTTCATGAACTGTTTACGCAAACTGCAAAAGTTTGTGCTGGCATAAGGCCAAGTCTAATCCAATCAATTACATACGTGGTGGAATCATGTGCTTCAGCATTTTCGAATTTATTGTAGAAATATATGAAAAGTTATATATGAAAGTTATAAAAAGAGGAATAAATTGCATCTCCTGGGTACTAACTGGCAACAGTCAATCTAAATAGGAGTAACTGGCAACTCTGGAAGATGAATATTCACACGAGAGAGAAAAGCCAAGGTACAGTTGGACACTTTAGGTCCCTGTTACACCTCACTCCGAAGACGTACACCCTCTGACACCCTTACTTCACAGCAAGTAACCAAACAGTGTAGGAAGAAATTGCGGAGGTGAAGGCAAAACACAGGAACTCCCCACACAGCAAGGGTGTGGGTGGGTTTACTTATTTAAAGCAATGTGTACCAGAAATTCCAGTATCCAACTGTCCCTGATAGTCAACAAACTGTTGTGGTTCCAAACCTAGGAGAGAAACATTAGCTACAAACCCCCTCAAGGGATCGATTCTTGGAATTTCAATGGCTATACATAAACACGTGTATATAATTTACACTATGCACTAATTTTAATTATATCTCTAGTAAGGGACTCAACAACCCAAGATCTACATTCAGAATATGGAAATGAGGCAAAGAGAGTAGCATCATCTGCATATGTAACTAGTTTTCCACGATCCTACAAGAGAGTAGAAATCATATATGGCTGGGATGTAGTCGGCAATCGAAGGGCCTAGCAAACGCGAACCAATATCTTCATCCTTCAGGCACGTCCTAGATGAGGTATGAATAAAATGAAGAATTCTTGAAAGTTCATTGAGAGATGAAAATATGAAAAACATCACGAAAACTCGACTTCTAATTGAATTCCGTAATGAAGATGAAAAACCACTACAGGAGAGGAAGGAAGGAAGGAGAGGATTGGGCCCTTGAACACACACACACAATCACGAAACAGCTTTCTCCCTCGGGAGAGAGAGAGAGAGAGAGAGAGAGAGAGAGAGAGAGAGAGAGAGAGAGAGAGAGAGAGAGAGAGAGATGAGCATGCATCTCAAAAGGGGTTTTGAAACATCATAAAAACGTGAGATGTTCAAAGATTACTCTCTCTCTCTCTCTTTCTCTCTCCCTCTCTCTCTCTCTCTCTCTCTCTCTCTCTCTCTCTCTCTCTCTCAATTAGCCTTCAAGATCTCACCGAGTGTTCTGGGATGCAACTGCGAGGCTCAACCCCTTTCTTCACCCTGACAATGACCCACCACAGTCACCTATCCCTCAGGTACCTATCCTACTCAGCAGGTCAACAATCCCCCCCTGCAGCTTCCAATCTCACCCCTCCCGTGGGATCGATCCCGGGTCTGTCATGGGATTCCCCAAAGCAAGCGAGAGAGAGAGAGAGAGAGAGAGAGAGAGAGAGAGATGATTCCTGGTTCCATTCCCTCTTGTCATCCATTGACCCACTTGATAGATTCTTTCTTTGTTTACATCGTAATCCCAACACCTTCATTCATTGCCGTAGTAGTAAGTCTCCTCCTCCTCCTACGTTCATTCATTCATAAAATTATCATGAATGGAACTTTACTATTACTACTGATTGGTCCATTCAGAGATGTCTCTTTTAGATGAGGTTGGGAGTTCATTGTGTTTACAGTAACTGCTATTTACCCCTATTATTAATATCATTGTCCTTTATTATGACTTATGCATAATTATAGCTTGAATAAGTTATTTTTTTTCTAAGCTCTGTCGAAGAGGGAGAAAGCTTGTGATATCAGCCATGAAATAGTAAGCTTTTGACTTTTAATTTCTTTCTTTACAAAAATTCATAAGTTTTCATTTACAATTTTTAGAATTAATTTTGGGTTATCCAAATATTTTTGTCTTCGAATTTTCACCAGAATAACATTTATATTAAAGTGTAATCTCTCGACCATTGTTGTCCTGATGAAGAGTCACGGGGAAAGAAGTGACTTGAAACAGGTGTCGACGCCAAGTGATAAATGGAGAAACGTAAACAGTTTTCCTCTTAATATCAAACTATCAGATTATCCGGAGAGATGTTGTCTTCGATTCTTGGACACCACTAAGGATAATATTAGCTATTCAATAATGCAAATACAAATGCAGCCATTTCTAGTCTACTGCAGGATAAATATGTCTGACATGTCCTTATTCATGTCTGGGGTTTGTCCAATTTTCATCACTACGCTGGCCAGTGCAGATTAGTGATGGTGGGAGATTTTCTTCTGATTGCTCACAGCAAACTAACCTAGAATAATTGGCACTGACTAGTAGAGCTTTATTTATCATATGCTGATGACAACAATCTCTAATCCAGGGTTGCCAACAAGTGGTCTCAAAAATATTGCTTGACCAAAACGTTTCCTTCTTGTTACTGATCCTTTTCTGTCTGAATTGACAGGAATCCCCAAAAGGACCTTCCAATTGGAGAGGTCAGCTTTAAGGCCTCTCTCTCTCTCTCTCTCTCTCTCTCTCTCTCTCTCTCTCTCTCTCTCTCTCTCTCTCTCTACATGGTTCAACTATAATGATGGCCATTAAACATGTATTATAGAATGCTATTGATTGTGCAGTAGATTACATAAAGGAGTATGTAAGAGAGAGAGAGAGAGAGAGAGAGAGAGAGAGAGAGAGAGAGAGAGAGAGAGAGAGACCTTCCCCTCCTAATAATGAATCAATCTTCAATATCAGAGGAGGAAGCAACATGTGGTTTTGTATCTTTTGTCTTCCGCATTATGAAACAGATTCAGAGCAGCCAACATGACAGTTGCAGTGTTACCAACCATCTCACCAGTGCTGCCAACACAACGCTAGCAACATTGCCAACCTACTCACCAGTAAATGGTGTCAGCAGCTTCAAAGCTTTGCCAACGAAGGCAAAAGTAAGACAAAGGATCTTTTGTGTTATGTTGTCAAACAAACTGACGATATCAACAACAACAACAACAGCAAAAACAACAAAGCAGAGAAAGCAAAGCAAAGCAAAGACAGTGTTGCCATCTGATGATTCTCTGTGGAACTGCGAGGTGATCATTTGGGACATATGAACTGGCACTGAGGCCTTTTACATCTATAAGAAATGCCTATTGAGTTACAGTACACTGAAGAGAGTAGGGTACCTCTCGGAAAGCAAGTTTATATACACACACTCTCTTCCCTCGTATACAACAAACATAATTAAAAAGAGGTATTTCTCCCCAAAGGCTTTGTTTAAAGTGTTCTAAGTTTCTGGTAAACATTATTCCTGTAGTTAAGCATTTCCTCTTTTCACTGTTATCTTAATAGAGAACATGTTTTACTAAATATATATTCGATTATTCTCCATCTCTGGGTTGAGTCAGATTATCCTTAATAGTTATATTTGCAAAAAAGGCTCTAAAACGTCAGCATTTTTGCCCGCAAAATTTGCACAAGAAGAAGAAGCTCCAATGTTTACATCCGAGACAAAAGGTGTCTAGATCGGTACCGTTCTCTGAGGGGAAGAAGGACAAAATGTAGAGACATCCTGAACAAAAGAATAGCTTCCGATACTGTCTGACTTAGTCGTGTTGAAGAATAGAGAATAGGAAGAATAGGAGAGAATAGAAAGAACAGGAGAGAATAGTAAGTATAGGAGAGAATATGCAGAGATGTGTAGGAGGCTGGAATACTTCCAGAGTCTCAAAGCGGAAAGTTGATGTCGTATGAAACGGTTCTGGTAAACATCTTTTTGGCGCCAAAAGAAAAGATGATGAATCGCTTGCATAGATGATTAGACCTGTCAAGGGGGTCCCAGGAGAGAGAGAGAGAGAGAGAGAGAGAGAGAGAGAGAGAGAGAGAGAGAGAGAGAGAGGGGGGGATTTGGAAACTAAATCTTCCATTACATTAACTACACATAGAGCTAACCAACAGTTCGTCTAAGCCAACTAAAAATGCAAATTTTCTTTGATTCTTTGCAAACAGGAAGAAAATAAACAAATGCAAAAATACTGTTCCTTTTCTTTGAGTGATAATATCAGTTGGGAGACCAATTGAACTATCAAAAGCTTTGTTAAAATGATGAGAGATCTCGACTTTACGAAATAATTTCTTCTGAATCTGAATCTCTTTTGCAATGTCCTTCAATATTGCTCTGTTTTACACTTTTCAATTGCAACACTTCCAACACAGAGGAACTGATCAGAGGAATGAGATCTTTACTTGTGGTGTCTCCAATGCAAGTCACCAGTGAACCTCAGATGGGGATTCTGTGTCTTTGGACAAACATTGATTGACAATATTAAGAAAACATTTTTATATATATATTTCAAAAACTGAGAAATAACATAAGAGGTTATGCCCTACCTGCATTGAATAGCCTCTCTGCCCCAGGGCAGAGCCTTCTTTGTCATGATTCCTTAATTCGATCATAGAAAGTGTCACATGATTTCCTCTAAAGAATCTTTCTTTCTCAAATTCTCGAACGATCCTTTTCAGCAAGCCATTTACTCTCCATTTTCGTACCTCCCATAGGACTATGTCCAGGTCGCCTCTCCACCCATGCTAGGACCAGGAAGGGAAAGGCAATGGCTGTAGATAACTCAACAGTTAGAGACCTATAGACTCCCCCAAACCTCCCCTTGCTATCTCAGATGGAAAGTGAAGGTATGTTCACTACTGGAAGCTATGGGGATTAGGTAGGTATTGAACACCTGACCCACATATTGCAAGTCAGGGAGGTTGTTTCTAGTAAGTAGGTAACCACAGAGTAATGAAGAGACTCCTTTGGCCAAAATGAAGAGAAATGGGATTTTAAATACTGTTTTGTTCCTCTGATTGTGTAGACTCTCTCTCTCTTCAAGAGAGAGAGAGAGAGAGAGAGAGAGAGAGAGAGAGAGAGAGAGAGAGACTAAATCCAAGTTTTCGGTACTAGTACTGGTAAGGGTACTGGTGTCAGTACAAGTACTAGTACTAGTAATAGTACTTGAACTGGTACTAGAAATAGTACTTGTACTGGTACTAGAAATAGTACTTGTCCTGGTACCAGAACTGGTGCGGATATCATTACAAGTACCAGTACCAGCACGAGTACTTTTACTACTACTAGTACTGGTACTGGTACCAGTACCAGTACCAATGCCACTAACAGCATTACTATTAGTACTAGTATTAGTACTAGTACTAGTATTAGTACTGGTATTGGTTCTGGTACTGGTAATGATACCAGTACCAGTTCTAGTACCAGTACCAGTTTCGTACTAGTACTAGTACTAGTACTAGTACTAGTACTAATACTAGTATTACTACTGGCACTGGTACTAGAACTGATAGTCTATTGATACCAGTAGCCTACAGTTCCAGTACCAATACCACTACCATTACTAGTACTAGTATTAGTATTGGTATTATTATAAGTTTCCCCAGAAGTCCTTTGACCCAAAGTCTAACTGCAATATGAACTTCGGAGGGTAAAGAGTCCTTCCGAGGGAATCCTCTGAGGTGGGAAACATCTAAAAGAAGAATTTAACTCCGGAGCCCTTTGAAGACATCCCTGAAGGTCAGAAGTGGGTCTCTATTCTCTCTTTCCTAACAAGAGGAGGAGGAAGAGATTCAGGGAATTTGACCTTCTGTCCTTACTCTGGACTCCAAGAAGAAGAAGCAGCAGCAGCAGTTTAAGTGATCCTTTCGCTCAGTCTTTGGACAACAAGAGGTTCAAAAGCCTAATGATTCAATAGCTCAGTCTGGTGTCCAAGCAACTTGACCCAATAACTTTTGGTGTCAATTCAAAACGCTATGACTTTTAGGGGACAAGACAAATGGCCCAAACCACTAGGAACTAAAAGGAGAGAGAGAGAGAGAGAGAGAGAGAGAGAGAGAGAGAGAGAGAGAGAGAGAGAGAGAGAGAGAGAGAGATCAACACAACCTAACCATTAGAGAAGGCCTTTGGTCATTTGTCTCTTTCACAGGAACAAGTTAGAATTACTCAAGAAGGAAGATTATTATTATTTTTGTTATTGTTGTTGTTGTTTTTGCTATTTTCATCACGAGATCCTTAAAATGCATGTGTCAAAACAATGACCCTTTCTTCTCCTCCTTTAACAAAACATTCAGCTCACCAGTAAATGCTGGTAAGCTGGTTGAATCTATGTATACATGCATAACTACATATATACACATACATACACACAAATATATATATATATATATATATATATATATATATATATATATATATATATATATATATATATATATATATATATATGTATATATATATATATATATACACTGTATATGTGTGTGATGAAAATGGCCAAACCAAAGATCTGACTATGAACATGTCTGAGACCTTTGTCCTGCAGTTTACCAGAAATGGCTGCATTTCTAGTTGATACATTTATATTTATAAACATTTATATATATATATATATATATATATATATATATATATATATATATATATATATATATATATATATATATATATATATATATAACAACAAGAAATACAGCCGTTTCTAGTCCACTGCAGGACAAAGGTCTCAGACATGTCAATTAATGTTAGGAGGATGACCAGTTTTTATCACCACGCTAACCTGTACGGAATTGTGATGTTGAAAGACTTTTTGTCTGAGTGCCCACAGCAAACCAACCTAGTATGTGTAGCCCTGACTAGTACAGCTTTGCTAATCATGGCTATATAATGAAGGGAAATCCTTATTGGGAGAGGATTTATCTAAGAGACTTCCATTAAATCCCTTTCATTAGAATATAAATGCTTTTGATGAAATCCTCACTATTTCTGAGATTGATAAAATCTCTGTCACACTCTCAACAGAGGTATTTGAATAATAGTCTGCACTTTGCCACTAAGGATTATATCTATGGTAATAACACCCTTATAATATACACAATTGATCATGGCGGTATATATACTTATTCTCTACTTTATTTAGAAGGTTTTAAAGGTTTAAAGGCCGCTCATGAATGGCAGAAGCAAGGGACACTGACATTGCCCTATCAAGCAGGACAATGCCCTAGAGACTGACCTTATATACATATGATCAGCGCCCAAGCTAGGACCAGAGAGGACCAGGCAATGGCTGCCGATGACCCATCAGATAGACCTATAGGTTCCCCCAAACCACCCATCCTTAGCTCACAAGGATGGTGAGGTTGCATCAACCAAAGAATCTAACGAGTTTGAGGGGGATTCGAACCCCAGTCTGTTATTCACCATTCAGAGACGTTACCACATCGGCCACCATGACCCCAAACCCTATTCTTAGTTATACTACCAATTTTAATTTAAACTGACATCGTGAATCACATTTTCGAAATTCAGACCAAAAGGTAAATTGAAATATCTTCAAACCTCTTAATTATATCAGTTATTCTCTGTAAGGATAAATGCAGGACTCCAGTTTTTGTTTTGTATTCGTTATGAAG
>NC_090767.1:52088336-52090836 GCF_036898095.1 Palaemon carinicauda | reverse complement strand
GAGAGAGAGATCCCCTTCAAGATAGAAACATTGAGACACAACCACAATTCTAAGAAAAAGAAGAAGAAGAAGAGTTTCCCACCAAATGTAAACAAACAGAGGATGACGGCGCCTGTACATTGGCACCACTGACAGACGACAGCAGACTTATCTTTGCAGCTTTGAGAGATGAAGGAGAATGACCTTGCGTCAAGAGACCATTCCGACTCTATTGGGCTTGTCAGTGATAGAGCGTCCGCCGTCACGTTGCAGAATCCTTGTAGGTGAACTGCAGATAGGTGCCATTTCTTCTTTTTTGCCAAACGAAAGATCGGAAGAAGTACCTGATTTATCTGGGGCGATCTCGAGCCCTGACGATTGAGACATCTGACTACCACCGAGTTGTCCAGAGTCGGACGAATGTGGATCGAGGGAGGCGGGGAAGAGTTTCTTCAGGGTGAGAAGAACTGCCATGGCCTCCAAGATGTTGATGTGAAACGTCTTGAATAGGGGAGATCATGTTCCTTGAACCTGTCGTTGGTGGGAGTGACCTCCCCAACCCTCCAGTGAAGCGTCCGTGTGGATGTTGATCGATGGAGGTGTGTGTTGAAGAGGAATGGACCTTTTCAGGGCCTTTGCTTCCGACCACGGCTTTAAAAGTGAGCGAAGTCTGTTTGGAAGCAGTCTCTTGAGGTCTCTTCGAGCGATGGATGCGAAATGTCTCCAGACTCCCGCGGCATCCTTTAGCTTGTGCGCGAAGCACTGGGTTTGTCACAGAGGCAAACTGTAGAGAGCCGAGAACTTGTTCCTGCTGTCGTCTTGAGATCCGTTTGGATTTCAGAAGTCTTCTGACAGATCCTGCTATTTCCTTCCTTTTCTTCTGTGGAATGGAAAGGCGGTGTGACTGAAGATCCCAATGGATTCCCAACCATTTGAACTTCTGAGCTGGAGAGAGGCGAGATTTCTTGGTGTTTATCTTGAATCCCAGGTGCTCTAGGAACTGGGTGACTTTGTTGCAGGCTCTTACACAATCTTCGGGCGATGTCACCCAGACTAGCCAGTCGTTTAGGTAGGCCATCACTTGGACGCCCTGAAGACGGAGTTGTTGGACGATGGCGTCTGCCAGCTTGGTGAAGATCCGTGGAGCCACGATGAGCCCGAAGGGCATGGCCCTGAAGGCGTAACTTTTCCTTTGGAGTCGAAATCCTAGGTAGGAGGAAGCGTAATGATTCATTGGAACGTGCCAGTAGGCGTCCGCCAGGTCTATGGAGGCCGTGTAGGCCCCTTGAGGCAGAAGGGTCCTTTTTTGTTGCAGAGTCAGCATCTTGAACTTGTTGTTCGCAATGAACTTGTTGAGAGGGGATAAGGTCTAGAATGACTCTGAGTTTGTCGGAGTCCTTCTTGGGAACGCAAATTAGTCACCCTTGGAACCTGGTTGACTTTACCCTCCTGATCACCTTCTTGTTCAAGAGTTATAGGACATATTCTTCCAGGAGGGGGGTTGACTGTTGGAAGAATTGCTGGAAGGCTGGGGTGGTTGAGTCCAGCTCCAGCCTAGTCCCTTCTTGACGATGCTGTGTGCCCAGGGATCGAAGGTCCAACGATCCTGGAATTGGCGGAGTCTTCCTCCCACCAGAAGCACTTCATTGCTTCTGGTGTCCCGAGGGTTTGCCACCTCGGCCGCTAGCTCCCCTTCCTCCTCTGCCTCTGGAGGGACGGCGAGACGAATCTCTGCCGGAACCTCTGCTTGAGCCCCTACCTCTGGGACGAAAGGTAGTAGCGTGTTGCTCATATGCAGGGGTGAAGACCGGTGACTGCGACACCACTGGTTGGGGGACCAACAGAAAGGTCTGCTGTGGCTGTGCGGCCACTTGGGGAGAAGCGGTACCCGGAAACTGCCATCTCTGTTGACGTTGCTGGGGTTTCGGCTTTTGAGGTTTCCTCTTAGGCTGAGGGCCATCGACCTGAGAGGATTCCCTCTTCCTTTACATGCCCCACTTGTGGAGAAGGTTCCTATTCTCCGTGGCAGCCTTGTCTACAATCTCTTTCACCAGAGAGGAAGGAAAGAAATACTTACCCTAGATATTGGAGGAATTCAGCCTCCGGGGTTCGTGTTTCACCGTCGCATTGGCGAACACGAATTCACGACAGGCTCTGCGAGCCCTAGTGAAGCTATATAGGTCCTTCAAAGATATATATATATTTATATATATATTTATATATATTTATATATATATTGTTAGGTTGTTTGACTGTCAAACAACCTAGTTTCATTTTTTTTGTAACTGCCCTTTTCTCCGTTTAGGTGGGTGTTTTTGTTTACTTGTGTCACAATGTGAGTGGCAAGAATTAGTCAGGTTTGGGAAGCCGGAGGGACCGTTTCTCGGGATGCAGTCGAGAAAGAGCAGCAGACCCAGCTTTGGAGTGTCTCCTAGTTGGTGGTGACTTGTCCTCAACCTGGTCCTCGAGGTCGAGATGGTTTGGAAGCGTTGTTCTTCGGTGGCAGCAAAGTGGCTGTTGT
>NC_090767.1:52065836-52083336 GCF_036898095.1 Palaemon carinicauda | reverse complement strand
CACATGTCTTTTAGTTAATTCTGCTGTTCTACCCTTCAGGACAACTGCACCAGTTGTCTCTCCTTCATTATTGGTGATTATCTGCTTAACAATTCCCATTGTAAAGTTTACAGGCTTAACATTAGCATCTTTTATAAGCACTATATCACCAACACCTATTTTATCATGCTTGCAGGGTTTATATCTGTCTTTGGTGTCTATTGCCTGATTCAACAAAGTAGACATAAACTCACTCTGATATAAGTCAAACAGTCTATGCCTAACTTTCCTAATTTTGGTATATTTATCCTTCACCAAATTAGACGGGGACGTATGGTCTGAATATTCATCCAACTCAGGCAAGGGTTGTAATTCTGGGATCAAATTAACAGTCACAATCTCATAGCCTCTAAGCAGCATCTCTGGGGTTATGGGACTTAGTGTATGAAGGTCCTGATCTCTCAAAGATTCCTTAAATGCAATGGGTCTCTTATTAACCAAACTTCTAACTTGACATATCAAAAATTCAAAATCTCTCAATTCAAGAATATTAGTCCCGATGCTCTTATTTATCATTTGTTTTGTCATTTTTACTGAAGTTTCAACAAGAGAGCCAAGGGAACTACACCCTTTAAAGTAACTCTCAAACTTAATCTTATTAATGCCATTCTCCTTGAAATACTCATCCGTTTGCGGATCGTTAAGAAAATCAGTTATTTTATTTCCAGCTGCTACAATTTGAGTCCCCAAATCACTAATAACTAACTGGGGTAATCCAAACTCAAATACATGTATCATAAATGCCCTTAAAGATATTCTTATACGGAAATATCATAACATACCTGCAAATTAATGGCTCTAGTGTACATACAAGAAAAACACAATATCCAAACCTTCCTACGACCATCTGACAGTTTGCAATTAAAAGGCCCGCAATAATCCAAATATAGATAACCAAAAGGAGTATCAGAGGGTTCCAATCTAAATAATCTGTATGGAGACTGGTTCAGTCGTACAGGTCTTTGATTGTATCTTTTACAAGTAATGCAAGAGCTAACAGACTTCTTTACAACTGAAAATATGTGTGGTATGTAATAATGTTTTCTCAATAAATTTAATACCTCATAATATCCTACATGTCCTAGCTTTATGTGGGCATCCCTAACAATCAATGAAGTTAATAAACTATTTTTAGGTAGTAACACTGGGAAGAACACCCTGTGAGAGTTAGGTCTATCAAATTTCCCATGTACTCTCAAAACATTATTCCTGTCAGGGTAGATATTCAGCTGAGAAACTAGGTCAGGGATATCCTTTTTAGGACATCGCTTTCTTTGAAAAAACTCTACAACTTCTGGAAATCTGAGCTTTTACTCTTTG
Source organism: Palaemon carinicauda (assembly GCF_036898095.1). NCBI lineage: Eukaryota > Metazoa > Arthropoda > Malacostraca > Decapoda > Palaemonidae > Palaemon > Palaemon carinicauda. The sequence goes on along the minus strand of NC_090767.1, from coordinate 52,081,977 downwards.
CTTATAATTTTTTGCAATGCCAGTTCATAATAATTAAAATCTGGGGGCTTTATTTCCAAAGATGAAATAACTAAACTATTTCTAGAAAGGGCAGTTTTCCACTTATTCACTACCATTAAAACTTTAGCATGTACTTTTACTAGTTTAGTCAAGTTAGAAAATCTATCCACTGGAACCAAATGATCTGTTACTAGGTTTTCTGCTGCTTGGTTAACAGAAACGCCAAATTCTTGAACCGGCCCGCTAGGTAATATGAACCTTAATACCTCTTCCTGAACCTTTGTTTCTTCAAACTGCTCATAATTTGGACCACAACAATAGTTAGTACGGGACAAGACCTTCCTGGAAACCGGACGAGTAATAAAATCTGCAGGATTGTTGATACCTGCAATATAGTTAAACAAAATTGGAATCTGCTCACATATCCTCTGTATTCGTTCGAGCCTATTATTAACAAATACAGTTCTTTTATTTACTTTATCCAATTTGACAGCACTAGAATGCAGCCAATGAAGAACGACAAGGCTATCTGAAAACAGTTGCAAATCGGTAATATTGATCTTAGATAAACAAAACTGCCCAGTAAGTTCATCATAAACAGACTTTAGCACTTCACAACCCAAAACCAGTGCTTGAAGCTCTAGAGAGGGCACAGACTTCGCTTTCAGTGATGAATTAACAAACTTATTCTTAGCTATAAGAAAACTCCTCTTGCATGACTCAACCTCTCTAATATAAATAACAATTCCATATATCTCAGTACTTGCATCAACATAACATTCTAATATGTACTCAGAATCCCTTTCACCAACAAAACGATCAAATTTATTGGGTGGCGAAGAATTTGCCTGATTTACAATACATTTCCATTCCTTAAGTTGTTCTCCATCAAGGATTTCATCCCAGTCCAATTTATTAGTTTGCAAATTGTGCAAAAAAATCCTGGCTCTGTTCAAAATTGGGCCATTGAAATTAAAGATGTCGAAATTGGAAGCAATAGTTTTTAACACACACCTTTTCGTATTAGCATTAGGATCTAACCTTACAGGCAATGTATAAATCTGATCAGAATCCCTTGACCATTGAAGACCCAACAGCTTTACCTCATGAGGAGTTTGACCAGATCCTTCCCTGTCAATAACTTCTTGTAATGAGGGATCATTTGTAACAAACTGTTGCAAGGGAAATTTATATTTCTCAAAAATGGAAGGCAAAACTTTGTAAACTTCATTCAACTTTTCCCCTGAACTACAAGTATATGCTCCATTGTCCATATACAACAACTGATACAAAAGCCTCTTAACATCAGTCAAATTAGGATCACAATCATCAACAATTAATATATAATATAATGACAACATCAGTATTGTTGGACTACAACGTAGTCCAAAACTTAATCTTATATTCTTATATGCTACCAATGTAAAGTCATGTTTAGACACATTTCTATACCAAAAAAATAGCAACTTGCTTTGATCTTCCTCAGTTAAGGCAACCTGATTAAAGGCCTTTTTGATGTCATAACAGAGCAACTTAGAGCCAAACCCTAAATTCATAAATGCAGTACTCAACTTCTGATTCAAATTAGGACCAGGGTGCATGGCTTGATTATGAGTAACTGTCAGAGGTCTACCGTCTACACTTTCACCTAAGTTTGACATGAACACAACTCGACACTTTGTGGTTTCCTTATCAGGTCTAAAGATTGGCATGTGAGCTAGGAAGCTAGCCTCAGGATGCTTTTCAAGGAATTTTTCCACATTTGGAATTCTTTCAATTATGCCCATTTCTATTTGTTCTTGAATAACATCATCAACCATACTTAGGTGTTCATGGTTTCTTTTCAACTTCTTAAAATTAGAAGCTAGTATTCCCTTACTCATATTGATGTTTTGCCCCAACAAATGAGATTTTCTCTGGTTCCACATTAATGGCATGGTTAGGCGACCCTCATCATTTATTCTAATATTAGACAAGGTATTCTTAACCCATTCGTTATTTAACTCCGAATCTTCCTCATAAGATATATTTTCATAATTGAGAACTTCCTTCACCTTTTCATCTAGAGCTCGACCGGCTATTGCATTTAAGACCTTATTGGACTGTTTATTAACCTTTATAATAAAATTAGAATCCTTGTCATTTACATTATCTTGCCAATCATCTAATACGCATTCCCTAGGATGAACACATAAGAAACTGGCAAGTCTAAATTGAACCTCATTCTTCAAAGTAGGAATTTCATTGTGGCGGGATGTTGCAAGGACAACCCCCACACCCTGAATCACACTTACTGACAATGGTCTCCACAAAACAAACTTTCCCCTTACGTAATCTACAACCAGACTCTTAGACAAAAAGGACGAAATTGAAACCAAACATATCCTTAAAACTATATTTCTTGAACTAAAATAAATCATAAACTATCCGCAATCAAAATAAACACTTAAAACTAATCAAAACTTAATACTATATATATAATAACCAAAAAAACAATCATATAAACCAAAAAAAACTATCAAAACTTAACATTAACCGCACACCACCAACACCAAAAATAGATATGTGTATATATATATAATCTTACGAGACCAACACTCGTTCACAGAAAGCCGAACTGTCTTTACGGCACAGTACACACTAACACAGCTCAGATCAACAGTCCGCTGGGTGGCAATTTGCCATAACTGCCTCAGTGATTGGGGTGGTCGTTCTAATCATAATCATCATCATCATAAACATCATCATTATCAGCAATCTCAATTCACAGGCCTAGGTCATCAACAGTTCAGCAATCCAATAAAACAGTCCAAAAAAATCGTATACAGGCCAGGTCATCAACAATAATCCACTTTCAAAACTCCAGTCTCTCCAAAGGAGGAATCACGGCCTGCCAAAAATAAAGAAAGAAAAACACTTACGAACACTTCTAGCTAACTGAACTATCGCACTATAATCAAAGATAAATAATAAATTGTTCCTATCATTCACAATCACGACAAGCAAAGATAAACAAAACTGTACTTACTCAAAAAATCAAAAATCACTTCCTCGCTGGTAAAGAAAAATAATAATAAATCCAGCAATCACACACACAACCGCCTCCATTCGTAGTCAATAAAAAAAGCATTCGCTCCGAAACATTCACCACTGTCGTAACCTAACTAAAAAATGTAAACAAACAATCTAATTTATACCAACAGTCTTTCTCACCACCAACGATCGTTAACCTAACTACTTTCGCTCGCTAACACAATATATCTCTCTCTCTCTCTCTCTCTCTCTCTCTCTCTCTCTCTCTCTCTCTCTCTCTCTCTCTCTCTCTCTCTCTCTCTCTCTCTCTCAGGATTTGGCAAAAACAAAAAATAAAAATAAAGCAAAAATAAATCCTCCACATTCCTCCCCCCTTACTTTGCCAAATCCTTCTCACACAACACTTACATTATTTTTTTCATAACCCAGTCGCAGTCGGGAACGGGACCTCTACTCCGAGTAACTGGGCCTCCATATACTCTCTCATTCACTTCTTCCTTATCACAATCATTCGCTACATTAACAATATTCCTATCTAAATCCCTATCATCTAATATATCATGTACAATCATATCTACCTCGTTCTCATCTGGCCCTATAATTACACTCATTTCTGTAAACAGTTCATCCATTTCATCAAAAACATTCTCAACTTTAGCAAAAGATTCATTCATGCTACTTATCATTCTCCTGTCTCTCATTCTTGCGTTATTCATTTTTCTTTTACATCATCTAACAAAAAGCCACACACACTATAAGTATCATTCATACTCAGCCACGTTTCATCTGTATTAATACATTTATCCTCCACACTCACTTGTACATTTACACCCTTGTCATACTTATTCGTATTCTTACCTATACCTATAAATTTCCCTTGCACTTTCTCCTCACTTAAAACTTTCAAACGCCTCTTTTTCCTATATTCAACTAACACTAATTGTTTATTTTCCAGCCCTAACTTCTCATGCATACTAGGTTCATACTTGCTCATTTCCAACCAATTACTCATCCCATTCTCACAAACATTGATTCTATTCCTTCCACACACACAGAAGGACTCACCCAGCTGAACCCTCTTACACTCTAGTTTCCCGAACATCCTGGCTGACTTAATCCCTTCTTCCTACATACTCTAGCTACATGCCCATCTGCACCACATTCAGAACACTTACCCCGCGGCTCCTTGCACATTCTAGCATAATGACCATCCTTACCACAATTACCACAAATCACATTCATACGATTACTACGACATCCACTCGCCACATGCCCAGTCATACCACACCGATAACATTTTACCCCTTTCTCTTTCTTGCACTCGCTAATTCTATGCCCTACCTCCCCACATCCAAAACAAGCACCTAGAGCCCATCTACATTCATTCTTCTTATGACCTACTTTACCACACCTATAACACTTTTCATCACGGACACGGCTATCTGACATACATCGATGTGCACTCACACTCCTATCCCTATTGTGCCAATTACCCTGCTTAAATCCTTCATTTGTCCTTACAGGCATTCCCACATTACTCGCCCTAACACTCCTATCTACTACATTATCAGCTACCCTCATTGGTCCTCTCAAAATTGCGTCCTTATAACTACCAAATTCTATTACACTTTCTTCCATTCCAGTTCTTACACTCACAGATTTACTCTCTTTCATGCACCTATCTAACTCATAATCCTCAACTATCTCTAGTATATCATCCCATGTCAATCTCTCTTGCGTCCACCTCATTTTCTCTTTGCGTTTCAAATTAATAAATTCACACACATTCTCAGGTACTGTTGCCAAAAACTTCCTCATTAACTCCTTATTCTCATTTATGCCTTCATCCCCATACTTCTTCCTAGCTAACGTTTCCAACCTACATACGTACATCGATATCGCTTCTCCTGCATTCATCCGTGCTTCATCAAAATCATTCTTACGCTTATACTTAACACTCCCTTTCATACGTTTTACCTGCTCAATTATCCTCTTTTTCACACTTTCATAATCAACGTCCCCTACACTCATTATCACTCCATACATCGTCAACAAATACCCAGTCAAATATTCTCCTAACTCCCTAGCCCAAACTCTTTTACTATCACCATACTTATCCTGACAATACCTCTCATACTCCTTGAAAAATTCATATACATCCCTACTGCTATGCTCATTGAACCTTTCACACCGAGGTACCTCTCTCATAAACACAGTCTTACACACATCACGTTCATTCTCACTGCTATCATCACTGTCTACTCCCTTGTTACCTTCTTCCTCATTTGAATATAATGAATCCACTTCCACACTTAAATTCCTATCCTTAACCATTCCCTTCTTACCCTTTTTCTTACTTACCACTTTCACCCATTCACGATCGTCCTTGCTATCAGCCTGATACTTTTTCTTCTCTTTCTTCACATCACTTTTACCTTTCCTTTCATCTTTCCTCTCACCTTTCTGTCCATCCTTACTATGCCTAATTCCCTTATCTTCAATATCACCATCACCATTACTACTATCACTATCACTTCCTTCCCCATTATCACCTACCTTATCCTTCTCTTCCACTACCAACCCATTTCCCGAAGCTGAGGACACTCCTCCGACTGCACCTTCACCCATTATAGTTTTCATCATCCCCATGACTTGCCCCATCATATCTTCCATTCGTTTCTTAATTCGTTCTTCATTCTCTCGCATCCTCATCTCAACACATTCTTCCACTCTCTCTACTGTCCCCTTTAACTCCCTAAGCTCCTTCTGCATCGCCGCATTCTCCCAGTTCAACCTCTCATTCTCTATTAGCAACCTCTCCTCACGCTCCTTACTCAGCCGCAATTCCTCCTCCAAAGCCTTTAATTTACCTTCCATTTTTCATCAACCTTATATCTAAATTCTGTCCTTCGTCCAACAGTCCGGCTTCCTATCCCACCTCGGCAGCCCCACGTTGGGCGCCAAAATAATGTGGCGGGATGTTGCAAGGACAACCCCCACACCCGGAATCACACTTACTGACAATGGTCTCCACAAAACAAAACTTTCCCCTTACGTAATCTACAACCAGACTCTTAGACAAAAAGGACGAAATTGAAACCAAACATATCCTTAAAACTATATTTCTTGAACTAAAATAAATCATAAACTATCCGCAATCAAAATAAACACTTAAAACTAATCAAAACTTAATACTTTATATATAATAACCAAAACACCAATCATATAAACCAAAAAAAACTATCAAAACTTAACATTAACCGCACACCACCAACACCAAAAATAGATATGTGTATATATATATAATCTTACGAGACCAACACTCGTTCACAGAAAGCCGAACTGTCTTTACGGCACAGTACACACTAACACAGCTCAGATCAACAGTCCGCTGGGTGGCAATTTGCCATAACTGCCTCAGTGATTGGGGTGGTCGTTCTAATCATAATCATCATCATCATAAACATCATCATTATCAGCAATCTCAATTCACAGGCCTAGGTCATCAACAGTTCAGCAATCCAATAAAACAGTCCCAAAAAATCGTATACAGGCCAGGTCATCAACAATAATCCACTCTCAAAACTCCAGTCTCTCCAAAGGAGGAATCACGGCCTGCCAAAAATAAAGAAAGAAAAACACTTACGAACACTTCTAGCTAACTGAACTATCGCACTATAATCAAAGATAAATAATAAATTGTTCCTATCAGTCACAATCACGACAAGCAAAGATAAACAAAACTGTACTTACTCAAAAAATCATAAATCACTTCCTCGCTGGTAAAGAAAAATAATAATAAATCCAGCAATCACACACACAACCGCCTCCATTCGCAGTCAATAAAAAAAGCATTCGCTCCGAAACATTCACCACTGTCGTAACCTAACTAAAAAATGTAAACAAACAATCTAATATATACCAACAGTCTTTCTCACCACCAACGATCGTTAACCTAACTACTTTCGCTCGCTAACACAATATCTCTCTCTCTCTCTCTCTCTCTCTCTCTCTCTCTCTCTCTCTCTCTCTCTCTCTCTCTCTCTCTCTCTCTCTCTCTCTCTCTCTCGGATTTGGCAAAAACAAAAAATAAAAATAAAGCAAAAATAAATCCTCCACATCATCAACAACTTTAAATGCCTTACTGGCTTCTCCCATAAACAATATTCCTACAGGAGAATCTAAGTAAACTAAAGGATTGATATCACCAAACAATTTAGCTGTGGTCAACAAACAATGAGCTGAACTGGTTCCCAACACAAATTTCACATTAGATATCCTACCACTGTTCAAAAGTTGATTATCTGCAATGACATATCCTTTCTTTTTAAATGCTTGAGCAAGTTTTGATAAGTTGAGGACTAAAATGTCAATTCCAATATTAGGTACGCAAATAGCCTGAACTTTATAATTCTTATCCCCAATATCTAAATCAACAGCCACTAATTTTGTTTTATACTTTATAGAAGCATTAAATCCATTTACTTCCACGCTGATACCATCACAAATAACCTCACAGTCAAGTCCTGTGGCAAGTTCAGATGTAATAAAATTCCCTTGACAACCGCTGTCCAGTAAGGCTCTAAAGGTTTCAGTTTTTGATTTACATGTAAATGTAGGTAAAGCCATATCACCCATACAACTAGTCACTGATCCTGCAATCAAAGCACTGCCATTCTTAATCTGCACAGTACCATCCTTATCAACTTTTGATTTGGCACCTGTTTCCGATTCTACTCTGCTGACCTTTTTTACCTTTGGATCTTTCGTACACAAATAAGAAAAATGCCATTCATTACATTTGAAGCATCTCTTATGAAATCTGAAAAAATAATTATTTGCCAAGTGTCCCTGTCCACAACACTTTAAACATCTACCCAGTTCTACAATACGTTCCAGTTTCTTCTCAGGAGTCCTGTAAACTTCACATTCCGAAACCTTGTGCAAGGGATAATCACTATTACAACATAATAAACAACCCCTTTGAATATTCCTCTTATCAACAGAGATTGCTAGATTAGTAGAGCTCACCTTCTCACATTTTTCCTTAACAATAGTCTTTGAATGAGCTTTGGAATCCTGCAGATACCTATCTGAAGCTTCAAAGAAGTGCTCCTGTATGTCTTCTAAACTAGGTCTGACATTATTAGTGATACTAATCAAATGCTGTTTAAAAGTCTCATTTAAGCCTTCCCACACAAAATACTGAGCAAAGTCATCACCATTCATCTTTAACAACTTCACATTTTCTATTAATGATCTTACCCTTCCAATATATAAAAAAGGATCATCTGATGACTTCAGTTTAAGCTCGGAAAACATCCTTACAGTATTATATTTCTGTAAATCAGTGGAAGCAAATGCACAACTTAGTAAATTCTTTGCATCCTCATATGACTGACTACTCAGTTCAAGAGAATTAATCAAATATTCTGCTCCCCCATGCACTTGTTGTTCTAACAGCAAAAACTTATCTCTATTGGAAAACTGTTGTTGCTCTGAAACAGATTCAAACTCCTGGAAAAACCTATTGATATTTTCGTCAGGGCTACTGTTAAAAGTGGGCAAGGGAATAACAGGATTCTTCAACAGACTTCTAGAACTGTTATCACTTGCAACATTTGGTTTATCCTCCAGAATAGCTAACATTTCAGTAACTTTATCAACATATTGCTCACATATACTAAGTTCTACTGAAAAAGCTTCCTCATTCATACTTTCAGACCACTTCGCATCTGTAATTTTGTGATCATAATCCTTTACTTCGGCTAAAATACCTTTTAATTTTTTTCTTTTTGCAATTCTTTGCACCCTAGACAGACTAGTAAAACTGTCCTTACTACCATATTGTTTTGTAATGCTACCACGTAGGTATTTTCGTGCATTAACTAAAACATCCAATGAACTTATTTTCTTTGTTTTAATTTAAGAATCACAGAACAAAAATAAACGGGAAAATTTTAAGAATCACAGAACAAAAATAAACGAGAAAATGATAAACCAATAAACCTAACTTTACAACTCAAGAGTGCTCTATCCAATAAGTCAACCCCTCCTTCGCCAATTCGGTAAGTTTCTCGAGTCCTTTGGTATTTAAATGAACTTCATCAGCAAACAACGCCTTATTGTCATGTTTGGATTTTCCATCAACTCTAAATAAAAAATCCTTCAATTTGAGCTTATAAATAAACCTATTCAAGTATTTCCGCAGATAATGGTAATCTATTCCGGTGGGACACTGAAATCTGTTACCAGCTGAATAATACCTTTGCTCAATTTGACTGGCAATGATCTTAGACCTAGGCAACCAGCTACGTAATTTTTGGTAAAATTCAGAACAATGCAATTTTACAATATCCAAGCTTACTCGAATACTAATATCATTACCACCCAAGAAAACAAGAACAAAATCTGGGTCATATGTCTTCAACTCTGAAATAAATCTATCATTTGCAACCAAGGTTCTAAACTTAGCCCCACTATAACCAAAAAATTCACACTGAAAATCAATATCATTAATTTTCAAATTAGAGGGAAAAACTCTTTGCAAATGCTTAACATAAGAGTGACCTACAAGTGCTAACTTCATACTGAAATACGGGCCGCCCCGGAGTTCTACCGCAATGCACGACTTCAACTAACACTATCATCGAAACCAACCAACTTAGCATAGCCCCACGTTGGGCGCCATCTTGGAAAAACTTTGAATGTAAATATTTTATTCCAACAGGTAGACAACTAAGTTGGTTGGGATAAGAAAAATTCGCTATACCAAAATATAAATTTTATTTCCTCTTTCTATCACGTTGAATTAATATGGTCTTTCTTAATAGTTGTTCCCAACCCACTGTTTACCAAGATTTCCTGAGAGTACAAAAAAGTTACCTTCATTAGACAATGTACCAAAAAAAATAAGGTGGAATACTACTAACAAGTCCAAAATATGAAGAAAAACTATGCAACAACGTGTGTAGTAACAGGGAGCTGTCTCAACACACTAAACAATACTGAATAAAAAAAAAAAACATAGTTTAACTCGAAGGCTACAAACATTGTATTCCACCCACTTGAAGAAACTAAGTTTAAAAACTCAAGAATTTCTTAAGGCTAACTGCTAAGACACAGAAGTAAATTATACAAAACAATTAGCTTGTTAAGAGTACATAATTACATTGAGATGATCGGTATCATTAATGACCAACCTTATAAATCATCCTTGGTGCTTCTTGGTTGATCTCGACGTTTAGTACACGAATAATAGTCGGCAACAGTAGCTTTCGTCCGGGGCGGCGCCGATGGCTTTATTCTTCCATGTTAAAAAGAACAATCCCTTTATACGCAATTAAGGGAAACAGCATATCCAGTTGATAATTTCAACGTGAAGACGTACAAAATCAAAAAGCCACCCAGTATGAGAGCGTTGGTGTCTTGACGTTTACTCTCTCAACGCCTCACTCCAACACTGCCTTCACTTTTTGCCTGCCTTGCGTCGTAACTTTAATTTACCCAAAACAACCGTAGTATGGTTGTTCTCCTGTGAATAGCAAAACAAGCAACAGTATCCATTTCTTTCATAATTCCAAGGGAATGGGAGGAAACCAATTCAGATGAAATAAGGTGGTCAAATACCGATCATAAACTTATGAATAAACTCCAGTTTCCTCGCATTCAACCATAAGAAACAATCGTGATAATATATTTTCTAACATATATATATATATATATATATATATATATATATATATATATATATATATATATATATATATATATATATATATATTTATAAATATATATATATATATATATATATATATATATATATATATATATATATATATATATATATATATATATATATATATTTCTTTAACATAATTCACCTCTTTCACAAATACTAGATCTAGGACATTTTCCTTTCTTGTTGGAATGTGGTTTATTTGTTGCATATTATGTTCTAATAGCATTGTTTCCTCAAAGCGTTCGATCCCAAGTATGAGGTAGAAATTTATTTCTATTTAAACATGATGTTGTGTTGATGTTTATCCTTATATATATATATATATATATATATATATATATATATATATATATATATATATATATATATATATATATATATATATATATATATATATACAGTATCGGGGAAAACGGGTAAAACTCGCTGGTAAGAGACTGATGTCTCACCAGGTAAATCCTCGGACAGCTAGATTAGCGTCAGGTTCGGATTTCCTTTTATGGGCTCTCGTGGCATGGTTGGTTTCGACCTGGCCTTTCATTAGAAGGGGCTAGCGTTCGATCCCAAGTATGAGGTAGAAATTTATTTCTATTTGAACACAATGTTGTGTTGATATTTATCCATATTGACTCATTAGGGGTAATTTGAATGAATTACTACCAATTGTGTCACATGGTGGCCCGGGGAAATCGGGTAAAACTCGCTGGTAAGAGACTGATGTCTCGCCAGGTAAATCCTCGGACAGCTAGATTAGCGTCAGGTTCGGATTTCCTTTTATAGGCTCTCGTGGCATTGTTGGTTTCGACCTGGCCTTTCATTAGAAGGGGCTAGCGTTCGATCCCAAGTATGAGGTAGAAATTTATTTCTATTTGAACACGATGTTGTGTTGATATTTATCCATATTGACTCATTAGGGGTAATTTGAATGAATTACTACCAATTGTGTCACCTGGTGGCCCGGGGAAATCGGGTAAAACTCGCTGGTAAGAGACTGATGTCTCGCCAGGTAAATCCTCAGACAGCTAGATTAGCGTCAGGTTCGGATTTCCTTTTATGGGCTCTCGTGGCATGGTTGGTTTCGACCTGGCCTTTCATTAGAAGGGGCTAGCGTTCGATCCCAAGTATGAGGTAGAAATTTATTTCTATTTGAACACGATGCTGTGTTGATATTTATCCATATTGAATCATTAAGGGTAATTTGAATGAATTACTACCAATTGTGTCATGTGGTGGCCCGGGGAAATTGGGTAAAACCCGCTGGTAAGAGACTGATGTCTCGCCAGGTAAATCCTCGGACAGCTAGATTAGCGTCAGGTTCAGATTTCCTTTTATGGGCTCTCGTGGCATGGTTGGTTTCGACCTGGCCTTTCATTAGAAGGGGCTAGCGTTCGATCCCAAGTATGAGGTAGAAATTTATTTCTATTTGAACACGATGTTGTGTTGATATTTATCCATATTGACTCATTAGGGGTAATTTGAATGAATTACTACCAATTGTGTCACGTGGTGGCCCGGGGAAATCGGGTAAAACTCGCTGGTAAGAGACTGATGTCTTGCCAGGTAAATCCTCGGACAGCTAGATTAGCGTCAGGTTCGGATTTCCTTTTATGGGCTCTCGTGGCATGGTTGGTTTCGACCTGGCCTTTCATTAGAAGGGGCTAGCGTTCGATCCCAAGTATGAGGTAGAAATTTATTTCTATTTGAACACGATGTTGTGTTGATATTTATCCATATTGACTCATTAGGGGTAATTTGAATGAATTACTACCCATTGTGTCACGTGGTGGGCCGGGGAAATCGGGTAAAACTCGCTGGTAAGAGACTGATGTCTCGCCAGGTAAATCCTCGGACAGCTAGATTAGCGTCAGGTTCGGATTTCCTTTTATGGGCTCTCGTGGCTTGGTTGGTTTCGACCTGGCCTTTCATTAGAAGGGGCTAGCGTTCGATCCCAAGTATGAGGTAGAAATTTATTTCTATTTGAACACGATGTTGTGTTGATATTTATCCATATTGACTCATTAGGGGTAATTTGAATGAATTACTACCAATTGTGTCACCTTGTGGCCCGGGGAAATCGGGTAAAACTCGCTGATAAGAGACTGATGTCTCGCCAGGTGAATCCTCGGACAGCTAGATTAGCGTCAGGTTCGGATTTCCTTTTAAGGGCTCTCGTGGCATGGTTGGTTTCGACCTGGCCTTTCATTAGAAGGGGCTAGCGTTCGATCCCAAGTATGAGGTAGAAATTTATTTCTATTTGAACACGATGTTGTGTTGATATTTATCCATATTGACTCATTAGGGGTAATTTGAATGAATTACTACCAATTGTGTCACGTGGTGGCCCGGGGAAATCGGGTAAAACTCGCTGGTAAGAGACTGATGTCTCGCCAGGTAAATCCTCGGACAGCTAGATTAGCGTCAGGTTCGGATTTCCTTTTATGGGCTCTCGTGGCATGGTTGGTTTCGACCTGGCCTTTCATTAGAAGGGGCTAGCGTTCGATCCCAAGTATGAGGTAGAAATTTATTTCTATTTGAACACGATGTTGTGTTGATATTTATCCATATATATATATATATATATATATATATATATATATATAGATAGATAGATAGATAGATAGATAGATAGATAGATATATATATATATATATATATATATATATATATATATATATATATATATATATATATATATATATATATATATATATATATATATATATATATATAATGTGTGTGCATATATTTCTGCGAATAGAATTCTCCAAAAACCTTTGTCAAATAATAATATATGTTATTCTTATCTCTGGATTGATTAAGATTATCCTCAAGAGTTAAATTTGAAAAGAATGCTCTAAAAGGTGAACATTTTTATCCTGGAAATATTCATGAAAGTCTTTTGTTGTTGTGCAAGAAGAAGAAAAAGAAGAAGAAGAAGAAGGGGGTATTAAAGTCAACACTTGTTGTTGGCACGGGCCTTTCCCTTGGTTGGCCCGTAGAAGAAGAAGAGAGAAGCTCCAATGTTTACATCTGAGACAAAAGGTGTCTACAACCAGGACCGTTCTCTGAGCGGAAGGAAGAAATAAAGTGGAGACACCCTGAACAAAAGAATAGTTTAAGGGAATGTTTGACTAAGTACTGTTAAATTATAAACAACAGGAGAAAATAGAAAGAATAGGAGAGAATAGAAAGAATAGGAGAGAATATGCAGAGACGGGAAGGAAGCGGAAATGTTTCAAGTCTCTCACGGAGGAAGGTTAGTGTCGTATGAAACAGTTCTTTAGTTGCTGTTGCTTCTCATGTCACAAGTAGCAACAACAGCAACATAAGCAACAGCAGAAGAAGCAGAAGGTAAATAGCAACATGAATATCTGGTTGCTATTTGATAAGAAAAGATTTGGTGTTTTGCGTATAGGCCTAGTTCTCTAATGCCACGATAATTCATAATTATGATTGTTAGTAGTAGGCCTACTATTGTCATTATTAGTTTACTATTATTATAATAGGAGTTATAATTACTAATAGTAATATCAGTAGTTGTGATGATAATGAAACTATTATTAATTACTTTTAGCAACATTAATTATGGAGTAGAAAAGCTTCTATTAAATAATTTGATACGTTTATTGCATCTTCATATTAATGATATGAGAGAGTGAGAGAGAGAGAGAGAGAGAGAGAGAGAGAGAGAGAGAGAGAGAGAGAGAGAGAGAGAGAGATTAATTTGACGTTATAATACCACAAAATCATTGCAAATAATCCCAATATAAATATCTAAAAAGCTTCAATACTGTACGCAAGAGTAGAGACACTCTAAACAGGTCATGACTTTATTCATCGTTCGTTTCCCTTTGACATCGTTCAAAACTGAACTAATTCATTAAGTAATTTCGGTTATAAATAATGGAACGAGATGATGAATTTAAATATCCAAGTGACCTCTAGACATCGTTCATTTCTTTTAGAGATTCATCACGAGACTTTGAGGAAACACTTTTATTTCCACCTTTGCTGGAAAGGCTTCAAATATTGAAAAGAGCCGATGAATTATGAAATCATTGAAGATTGTGCCACGTTGATCGTTCTTACTCAGAATGGATCGTTCAGATAGCGTCTTCTGGTCCTGTTTTATTCATGGTCAATTAGAAGGGAATTTTCGACGATGAATTTACACGTTTAATGAAGATTGATGAAAGAGAAGAATAAGGAGATAAAGAAAACGAGGAAGAGAAAGAATATAAAAGCAGGTCTACTTTTTCAGTCCCATCTTGAGCTCCATTGGCCCCTCTCTCTTATCTGGGGCTGGATCATTGGTTTCTAGGAAGGCGGGTAGTGTGTCTGTTTTGATGTTCATTCATTCTTTTTGCCACCCGTTGAAATACTACCGCTAGAGAGTTATGGGGTCTTTAGACTGACCAGGTAGTACTACATTGGATCTTTATCTCTGGTTACGGTTCACTTTCCCTTTGCCTGCACATACACCGAATAGTCTGGCCTATTCTTTACACATTCTCCTCTGTCCTCATACACCTGACAACACAGTTTAGCAAACAATTCTTCGCTAAGGGGTTAACTACTGTACTGTAATTGTTGACTGGGTACTTTCCTCTTAAGGGTAAGGGTAGAAGAGACACTTCAGCTATGGTGAGCAGCTCTTCTAGGAGAAGGACACTCCAAAATCTAACTTTTGTTCTTTATTCTTTTGTAGTGCCATAGCCTCTGTACCATGGTCTTCCACTGTCTTGGGTTGGAGTTCTCTTGCTTGAGGGTATACTCGGGCACTCTATTCCATCTTATTTCTATTCTATCTTGTTTTGTTAAAGTTTTTATAGTTTATATAGGAAATATTTGTTTAGGTGTTGTTGCTGTCCTTGACATATTGTATTTTTTCTTGTTTTCTTTCCTCACTAGGCTATTTTCCCTGTTGGAGCCCTTGGGCTTATAGCGTCCTGCTTTTCCAACTGGGGTTGTAGCTAAGCAAGTAGTAATAATGAGAATATTATTTATCAGATGGGTTTTGTGATTTCTTTAATATTTGTAGAATTAGAGGGATGCTGGTGTTACCCTCAACAGCCTACTCTCTAATCCGGTTCTGTTTTAAAAGAGAGGTGATCTCTCCCCATGATTCCCTTCTGCAACAGAATTGGAAAAGGGAATTTCATGCAAGAACAAACAACAGATACGTTGCAGTCACTTTGCTTTGAGAGAGAGAGAGAGAGAGAGAGAGAGAGAGAGAGAGAGAGAGACCTTAGCCTCAGGAGAAGAAATTCAGGCAAAGAGAGTAGCATCATCTGCATATGCAACCGATTTTTCACAATCCTACAGAACTGTAGAAATCATTTACGTCTGGAAGGTAGTCTGAGATCG
>NC_090767.1:52050188-52057688 GCF_036898095.1 Palaemon carinicauda | reverse complement strand
TACTGTGAAGAAATGCAATTTATGAAATTTTGGTTGAGTCCTTATAAAACGAAAGAATGTACATGGCAATTCTTAAGGTGTATTACATATTGTTTAAATTCAATCGGCAATGGAAAACTGTGAGTTAGAATTTTTAAATGAGAATTATTTTAATACCCCTCTATTTCTTCTTCGTGTTTATAGTAACTTATTTGATTTTCCTTTGACGGCTATTTTCTTGGGCCTATCACACTTGGGGTCCCTGCTGAGTCCTACAGGACATACAAGATTTATTTGTCCTCTAATTCCCATTATCGAAACAATTAGAAAACAAGGAAGTATTCAGTTTCCTCTTGGAAGCCTAGGAAGTTGGTGTGGTGTGTGTAGGTGTGTGTGTGCGTGGCTGAAGGTGGATACTTCGTAATTATTCGCGCAGAGAATATGTCCGGTACTTTTTCCTCCTTTCTTAGCCATACAAGAATAAAACGTTACTCAAGTATTTAAACTCAACAACACACACAAATAAATACACACTAACAATAAAGACAAAATACGAGAGAGATCCCATATCTTAAACTTCTGGCCAATGACTCGTGTGCCATTACAGCGTCCTGTATAAAAAGAAGAAGAAGAGAAGGAGGAAGAGGAAGAGATATAATGTAAACAAACAATGTTGAGGACATCACTTGGGTCACTTTGATGGCAGATGGGAGACGAAGGTGACTAAAACACATCAAGGGAAAGTGACTGGAAGCTTTGATGGTTTTGGGTTAGGGACATTGTTCTTATTGTTTTATATTTCGTGCTAGAGTTTGATGTGGGGGAGAGAGAGAGAGAGAGAGAGAGAGAGAGAGAGAGAGAGAGAGAGAGAGAGAGAGGGGGGGGGGGGGGGGTATTGAAAATAATATAGTATTCCTAATTACATATTTAATGGCCCCATCTCTCTCTCTCTCTCTCTCTCCTCTCTCTCTCTCTCTCTCTCTCTCTCTCTCTCTTCTGGCAGGTTAAGGGTAACGTATTCCAGTCTCAGACCAAGCAGCAAGTTAGGTATCTGTCTGTTAGGCAACCATTTGGGGCTGCAGCTAGGTTGATGGCAGAGAGAAAGACAAAGAGAAGAAGACAGCATTCTGGAACTTTTCTAAACGTTCAAGAGGCTGTTGGCAATATAGCCAGTTATTTTAGACTTCTGGAAGCGTTTGTAGAGACTGACTTAGGAAATAACTTCCAGTGATTTGAGCAATCTGGAAACTTTGTAAACGTCTGTAGAGGCTGAGCAGTGAGTGCAAGTGGTGGTTTAGCCACTGATTATAGCTTTCAGGAAGCATTGTAAAATTGTACAGCAGAAAATTAGTTACCTGTTTGTTAGTCAACCGTTGGGGGTCGCAGCTAGGCTGAGACAGACGGAAAGACGAAGAGAGAAGAAAACAGGCTTAAGCATCTCTCTCCCTTCATAATAATTGTATCAACATCAAATTATGTATCCTTCAAGGAACCTGTGGCTACTTAGCAAATTTATGGTCTTAAAGCCCTCTCCCCAGCACCTAGCCTTATCCTTTCTTTGTCTTTCCTCTGTGCTTCCTTCCATGCACTCCTCAACATTGTGTATTACCAGATTAGTTTTCCTCTTTTCCCTTTCCATTATCTCTTTAACCTCTTCTCTAACCTCTTCCCTAATGTCTCCTATTGGCATATTAACTCGTTTTCCTAACTTTGCCTAGCCTATTGAATCCTTTATTTCCATTATTGCCTGTTCAAGTCCCTCTAGCCTTTCCATTAGCCTTCATTAATCTCCTTCCTCTTCTTATACTCTGCCTTCTATTCTTATATGATCCCCTGCATTCTCTACAAAACCCAAGTGAGACTTTTGTTAGTCTGCAGCACTTTATAATCTTCCCTGACCATTTGCACAAACCCTTGATTCTCTATATTACTTCCACAAATTCTTTCTGTCATATCCTGTTTTCAGGGGAATCTTTCCCTTCTATAGACACGGACACAAATTCTCCTTGGGATTCATCTGTAGATAAAAGCCCTTCAGCTTCCAGTTGGCTTTTCATCTTCTCTGTATCAATGACTCTGAAGGAGTTATTGCAACTTGTTCCTCTGAAGCTGAAGGAGACAAATGACCAAAGGTCTTCTCTAATGGTTAAATTGTTTTGAGGTCAGGTCGGGTTATCTATCTTTCTGGATGAGAGCAACTCTCTCTCTCTCTCTCTCTCTCTCTCTCTCTCTCTCTCTCTCTCTCTCATCAAGGACAGGGAAACAAACAATAATGATATTAATAGATTCCCCCAACATGGAATTGACAAATCAAAATTGATATCATTAATTACGAAACTCTTGATAGGGAAGGAAGGTTCTTTCAGGATACATGATTGAACTGTATTTAATCTGGCGTCACAAATACCGGGGTTTGATGATAATCAAAGGCTTCATCTCCTGTTAAAAGAGAATCTGTTGTTGATCGGAATTAAATTGTGAAGAGACTTGTGTTTCTGGAGAGATAGAAAACTCTCATTACTTTCCTTGATCTCTTCTCTTCTCTCTCTTCTTGAGGAGACTTTCTCTATACAATCAGAGGAACAAAACGATTAGAAATCATATTTCTCTTCATTTCGGCCAAAGAAATCTCTTCTTAAATATGTGGTAGTCTACTTGCTAGAAACCTCCATGTGTTGCAATATGTGGGTCAGGAGTTCAATACCTACTTAAAACCAATAGCTTCTAGTAGTGAACATAACTTTAACTTCCTTGTGAGATAGAGATGGGAGGTTTTAGGGGAGCCTATAGATTAACCCCTGCTGAATCATTTAGCAACCATTGCTTGGGTCTTCTTGGTCTTTCCATCGGTGGAGAAGACCCCTGGACATTATCCTGTCAGAGGTACGAAATGGGAGAGCGAGTGGCTTGCTGATAAGGATCGTTTGAGAATCTGAGAGAGGAAAATTCTTAAGATCAAACCATGTGACACTTTCTATGATCAAATTAAGAACCTTGACAATAAGGGCCTGACTCATCAGATGGCAAATCTGTCTTTGCTTTGCTTTCTCTGCATTGTTGTTGATATCGTCAGTTTGGCTGACAACATAACACAGAAGATCCTTTGTCTTACTTTTGCCTTCGTTGGCAAAGCTTTGAAGCTGCTGACACCATTTACTGGTAAGCTGGTTGCCAATATTGCTAGCGTTATGTTGGCAGCACTGGTGACAAGCTTGGCAACACTACAAGTGTTTCATAATACGGAAGACAAAAAGATACATAACCACATATGTTAATTCCTCGTCTGATATTGAAGATGGGTTGATTATTAGGAGGGGAAGGTCTCTCTCTCTCTCTCTCTCTCTCTCTCTCTCTCTCTCTCTTCTCTCTCTCTCTCTCTCTCTCTCTCTCTCTCTCTCTCTCTGTATTCCTCCACCAGTGATCCATACTCCTTGTGTAATCTACTGCATAATTAATAACTTCCTATAATACATATTAAATAACCATCATTATAGTTGGACCATACAGCATTAACGAAACGAGAGAGAGAGAGAGAGAGAGAGAGAGAGAGAGAGGAGAGAGAGAGAGAGATACCTTAAAGCTGACCTTTCCATTCAAAGGTTCTTTTTGGGGATCCTGTCAATTCAGTCAGAAAAGGATCAGTAACAAGAAGGAACCGTTTTGGACAAGCAATATTATTAAGACCACTAGTTGGCAACACTGAGTTAGTGGTTGTTGCCATCAGCATATGATCAGTAATGCTGTACTAGTCAGTGCCAGTCATACTAGATTGGTTTGCTGTCAGCAATCAGACGAAAATCTCCTACCATCACTAATCATCACTGGCCCGATTAGTAATGAAAACTGGCCAAACCCCAGACATGAATAAGGACATGTCAGAGACTAGAAAGGGCTGCATTTGTATTTGTTTAGAGTATATATATATATATATATATATATACCTATATATATATATATATATATATATATAGGTTAACAGGAAAACTGTATTTACGTTCCTCCATTTATGACGTGGCTTCGACACCGGTTTCGAGTCACTTTCTTCTCGGGATTCTTCATCAGGACTACAATGGTCGAGCGATTACACTTTACTATAAATATTATTCTGGTGAAAATTTTAAGAAAAAATATTTGGATATTCTGAAGTTAATTCTAAGAAATGGTAAATGAAAATTTATGAATCTTTGAAAAGAAACAAATTTAAGTCAATTTTAAAGTATATAAATGATTTTCCACAAAGGCTTCATGGAATATCATGGCTGATATCACAAGCCCTCCCAATCTTCGACAAAGATTTGGCAAATATAACCTATTTAATCTCTCTCTCTCTCTCTCTCTCTCTCTCTCTCTCCTCTCTCTCTCTCCTCTCTTTCATGATAAACATTATATTCATAGTAATGATAAGGGTAAATAAAAGTAACAGTAAACACAATTAACTCCCATCCTCATCTAAAAGAGACATCTCTAAATGGACAACAAAATCAGTAGTAGTAAAGTATCATTCATAATTTTTATGAATGAATGGAGGAGGAGGAAGAAGAGACGACGACTTACTACTACGGCCAATAAATGAATGAAGGTGTTGGGATTACGATGTAAACAAAGAAAGAATCTACCAAATGGGTCAATGGATGATAAGTGGGAATGGAATCGGTAATCATCTCTCTCTTGCTTTGCAGAATCCTATGACCAGACCAGGGATTGATCCCACGGGAGGAGAGAGGTGGGGAAGTATATAGTTCTTCTTCTGAAAGCTGAATGGGTCTGATCGTCTACTGATTTGCAGAGTAAGATAGATACCTGAGGGATAGGTGACTGTGGTGGGTCATTGCCAGGGTGATGAAAGGAGTTGGGCCTCGCAGTTGCATCCCAGAATACTTGCTGAGATCCAGAAAGCTAATTGAGAGAGAGAGAGAGAGAGAGAGAGAGAGAGAGAGAGAGAGAGAGAGAGGAAGCAGTCTAAATCCAGAAATATTTGAGCACCTCACGTTTTTATTATGTTTCAAAACCTCTTTTGAGGTGCTTGCTCACCCCCCCCCCTCTCTCTCTCTCTCTCTCTCTCTCTCTGTCTCTCTCTCTCTCTCTCTTTCTCTCTCTCTCTCTCTCTCTCTCTCTCTCTCTCTCTCTCTCTCATTGCCCAGAGGGAGAAAGCTGTTTCCTGAGTGTGTGTGTTCAAGGGCCCAATCCTCTCCTTCCTTTCTTCCTTCCTCTCCAGTAGTGGTTCTTCTTCTTCATTACGGAATTCAATTAGAAATCAAGTTTTAGTGATGTTTCTCATATTTTCATCTCTGTGAACTTTGAAGAATCCTTCATTTTATTCATGCCGCATCTGGGACGTGCCTGAGTGGTGAAGATATCGGTTCGCGTTTCCTAGGTTCTTCGATCTCAGACTACCTTCCAGACGTAAATGATTTCTACAGTTCTGTAGGATTGTGAAAAATCGGTTGCATATGCAGATGATGCTACTCTCTTTGCCTGAATTTCTTCTCCTGAGGCTAAGGTCTCTCTCTCTCTCTCTCTCTCTCTCTCTCTCTCTCTCTCTCTCAAAGCAAAGTGACTGCAACGTATCTGTTGTTTGTTCTTGCATGAAATTCCCTTTTCCAATTCTGTTGCAGAAGGGAATCATGGGGAGAGATCACATCTCTTTTAAAACAGAACCGGATTAGAGAGTAGCTGTTGAGGGTAACACCAGCATCCCTCCAATTCTACAAATATTAAAGAAATCACAAAACCCATCTGATAAATAATATTCTCATTATTACTACTTGCTTAGCTACAACCCCAGTTGGAAAAGCAGGACGCTATAAGCCCAAGGGCTCCAACAGGGAAAATAGCCTAGTGAGGAAAGAAAACAAGAAAAAATACAATATGTCAAGGACAGCAACAACACCTAAACAAATATTTCCTATATAAACTATAAAAACTTTAACAAAACAAGATAGAATAGAAATAAGATGGAATAGAGTGCCCGAGTATACCCTCAAGCAAGAGAACTCCAACCCAAGACAGTGGAAGACCATGGTACAGAGGCTATGGCACTACAAAAGAATAAAGAACAATAGTTTGATTTTGAGTGTCCTTCTCCTAGAAGAGCTGCTCACCATAGCTGAAGTGTCTCTTCTACCCTTACCCTTAAGAGGAAAGTACCCAGTCAACAATTACAGTACAGTAGTTAACGCCTTAGAGAAGAATTGTTTGCTAAACTGTTGTCAGGTGTATGAGGACAGAGGAGAATGTGTAAATAATAGGCCAGACTATTCGGTGTATGTGTAGGCAAAGGGAAAGTGAACCGTAACCAGAGATAAAGATCCAATGTAGTACTACCTGGTTAGTCTAAAGACCCCATAACTCTCTAGCGGTAGTATTTCAACGGGTGGCAAAAAGAATGAATGAACATCAAAACAGACACACTATCCGCCTTCCTAGAAACCATTGATCCAGCCCCAGATAAGAGAGAGGGGCCAATGGCGCTCAAGATGGGACTGAAAAAGTAGACCTGCTTTTATATTCTTTCTCTTCCTCGTTTTCTTTATCTCCTTATTCTTCTCTTTCATCAATCTTCATTAAACGTGTAAATTCATCGTCGAAAATTCCCTTCTAATTGACCATGAATAAAACAGGACCAGAAGACGCTATCTGAACGATACATTCTGAGTAAGAACGATCAACGTGGCACAATCTTCAATGATTTCATAATTCATCGGCTCTTTTCAATATTTGAAGCCTTTTCAGCAAAGGTGGAAATAAAAGTGTTTCCTCAAAGTCTCGTGATGAATCTCTAAAAGAAATGAACGATGTCTAGAGGTCACTTGGATATTTAAATTCATTATCTCGTTCCATTATTTATAACCGAAATTACTTAATGAATTAGTTCAGTTTTGAACGATGTCAAAGGGAACGAACGATGAATAAAGTCATGACCTGTTTAGAGTGTCTCTACTCTTGCGTACAGTATTGAAGCTTTTAGATATTTATATTGGGATTATTTGCAATGTTTTTGTGGTATTATAACGTCAAATTATTCTCTCTCTCTCTCTCTCTCTCTCTCTCTCTCTCTCTCTCTCTCTCTCTCTCATATCATTAATATGAAGATGCAATAAATGTATCAAATTATTTAATAGAAGCTTTTCTACTCCATAATTAATGTTGCTAAAAGTAATTAATAATAGTTTCATTATCATCACAACTACTGATATTACTACTAGTAATTATAACTCCTATTATAATAATAGTAAACTAATAATGACAATAGTAGGCCTACTACTAACAATCATAATTATGAATTATCGTGGCATTAGAGAACTAGGCCTATACGCAAAACACCAAATCTTTTCTTATCAAACAGCAACCAGATATTCATGTTGCTATTTACCTTCTGCTTCTTCTGCTGTTGCTTCTGTTGCTGTTGTTGCTACTTGTGACATGAGAAGCAACAGCAACTAAAGAACTGTTTCATACGACACTAACCTTCCTCCGTGAGAGACTTGAAACATTTCCGCTTCCTTCCCGTCTCTGCATATT
>NC_090767.1:51985188-52040188 GCF_036898095.1 Palaemon carinicauda | reverse complement strand
AAGAATTTTGGAACCGTCAGGTACTATGAGCATCCAAAAGCGAACTATAGCAATAAAATTGTTATTAATGCTATAATTAGGTTTGTTGTATAAATTCTGATAGAAGATATACTACCTTCAAAGATTCTTACAATATATTCCAATATTTGTTTTTAATTTCTAGCTTTCTTAACAATCTTGGATATATACCTTAATATTTATATTGTGCATTACCTTTAGTTTTACTTTTGTTTAGCTTAAACTTCTAATCAACTCCCATTTTCTGTTGTTGTAGTGACGCCATCATGACGTCACACCTAAGGCGGTTGAACCAGCCGTTGAATTTCAAAATCTGCCTCAATCATTTAAGAGAATAACATCTCTTATGTCAAGGACTCTTTTAG
Source organism: Palaemon carinicauda (assembly GCF_036898095.1). NCBI lineage: Eukaryota > Metazoa > Arthropoda > Malacostraca > Decapoda > Palaemonidae > Palaemon > Palaemon carinicauda. Next base: position 52,039,805 of record NC_090767.1, on the reverse strand, counting down.
TCTTTCCTTAATCCTTCATAACGAATACAAAACAAAAACTGGAGTCCTGCATTTATCCTTACAGAGAACAACTGATATAATAAAGAGGTTTGAAGATATTTCAATTTACCTTTTGGTCTGAATTTCGAAAATGTGATTCACGATGTCAGTTTAAATTAAAATATAACTAAGAATAGGGTTTGGGGTCATGGTGGCCGATGTGGTAACGTCTCTGAATGGTGAATAACAGACTGGGGTTCGAATCCCCCTCAAACTCGTTAGATTCTTTGGTTGATGCAACCTCACTATCCTTGTGAGCTAAGGATGGGTGGTTTGGGGGAACCTATAGGTCTATCTGATGGGTCATCGGCAGCCATTGCCTGGTCCTCTCTGGTCCTAGCTTGGGCGCTGATCATATGTATATAAGGTCAGTCTCTAGGGCATTGTCCTGCTTGATAGGGCAATGTCAGTGTCCCCTTGCTTCTGCCATTCATGAGCGGCCTTTAAACCTTTAAAACCTTCTAAATAAAGTAGAGAATAAGTATATATACCGCCATGATCAATTGTGTATATTATAAGGGTGTTATTACCATAGATATAATCCTTAGTGGCAAAGTGCAGACTATTATTCAAATACCTCTGTTGAGAGTGTGACAGAGATTTTATCAATCTCAGAAATAGTGAGGATTTCATCAAAAGCATTTATATTCTAATGAAAGGGATTTAATGGAAGTCTCTTAGATAAATCCTCTCCCAATAAGGATTTCCCTTCTTTGTATAGCCATGATTAGCAAAGCTGTACTAGTCAGGGCTACACATACTAGGTTGGTTTGCTGTGGGCACTCAGACAAAAAATCTTTCAACATCACAATTCCGTACAGGTTAGCGTGGTGATAAAAACTGGTCATCCTCCTAACATTAATTGACATGTCTGAGACCTGTGTCCTGCAGTGGACTAGAAACGGCTGTATTTCTTGTTGTTATATATATATATATATATATATATATATATATATATATATATATATATATATATATATATATTATAAATATATATATATATATTATATATATATATATATATATATATATAATATATATATATATATATATATATATATATATATTATTAGGTTAACGTAAAATTATTTCTTTATTTTATTTAAATCAGCCTTGTTTTTCTTTTTAAGTTAAAGTATTTTTGTTGTTTGTTTACTATAGTGTTAATGTAAGTGGCTCTCCGATTGTTGAATAGTGTTTTTGCGCCTCCTCCTCCTCCTTTGTGTATTAGTGGACTATCGTTTTAACGATTGTTTTTTTTTTGCTGTGAGTGTTGGGAAGGTGATGAGTGGACATGGTCGACCAGTGAAGGCAGTTCGGGCCTTGACAAGCTCTCACCGACACTATTTCCCGTCTCAGCATTCATGGTGTCTTGGAGGACGACTTTGGCAATTACCTTCGCACTTCTGATGAGTGTTTAGCAGATGCTCTGTCATCTGCGACGGTAGTTTTCTGCTACTTGTTCCCGTCGGAGGATTTGTAAGGGAATTGTGTCGACGCTGTTTCCCGACACTGAACCTTGATTTTACTGGCCGTATTCCTCCAGTCCAGCTGTGTACGAGTGTGAGAGCAAACTGGCTCGTGAGGTGATAAGTAGGGAGGCTGACGCCAGGTAAGACAAATTATCGTTCCTTTTGTGTAGGGAAGTGGATTGCCCTTCAGTGCCTGGCGTACAGTTTTACCCTTCAGTATAGCGGCTTGATGGATTAAGTACGGCCCTGTATTCAACTCCCCTTCTGTACTTCACTTGAGGTGAAGTTATATATATATATTATTGATTGTCTAATTCTATATATACGAGTTCTATTGCTATGTTGTGTGACTGTTTAATTCTGTATTATTTAGTTTTGTAAGATAGGTAGGAATATTAAGGTTTTCGTTGTTTTCATCTCCTACTTCCTTCTTCCTTTTTATTATTAGGTTATTGATTTTGGCTAGCTGTATTTGGATCCACCACGTTATTATTAAGTGTTTTCTCTCTTGGAATTTTCTCATGTTTAGGGCTTAGTGTAGTAGCTTTAGGTTATTTTCTTGTGAGTTCCCGAGAACCATTATTTGTTTTCTTGAATATGTGCATAAATAAGTGTATTTAATCTCACAAGGTTGATTTAAGTTATTGTTCTTGTTTATAATAAATATTGTTAAGTTTTCTTGGGTCTCTGTTTCCGTCTTTCCTTATCACTGACGTATTTTTACCGACTGCAATCCATGAGAATTTAAATATCTTAAAAGAATCTGCATTACAACCTGGGAGGTTGTAACAGTTGGCGACCGTGACAGGATTGCACTCGGGTGTACTCGGTGGTTTGGTTGGCGGATCGGTACTCAGTGAATTTACCAATATTTGTTATTGTTTAGTGTGTTGCCTTACTCCCCCTTTAATTTTGAAATCATGGGTGAATATGTTTTTGATCCCGCAGAATTTTTAGGATCAGCAGATTGTCTTAGGCATCTTCCTGTATTAAGTAAAGAGTGTTTGGTGAGTTATGCTCGCTGGTTAGGTGTCCCACTTAGGGCTGCGAACACTAAGGCCCAGTTGTTGTTAGCTGTAGAGAATAAGGTAGCTCAGGGTATGGCTGAAGGAGAGAATTTAGCTAGGGATTTTGACTGTGTTGATGATAGTGGTTCAGAGCGTGAGGATAGTATGATTGATGATGTGAGTGTGAATCCAGGCCTTTCTTTGTTTGAGGACCCCCCTCGTACTGGAACTATTTTTGAAGGAAATGCTAAATTGCCAGATAAAGCTAACGTGTCTACAAACCCATTTCTTGTAGAAAAATCTGTCTCGGAGAATGTAGTCCCAGTGCAGGCTGTGTTGTCCCAAGAGGACTATGAATATAGATTAATTTGCAAGAGGATAGAGTTAGTGAAACTTGAGTTTGAGGAGAACGAGAAGGTGCGGAGACATGAACTAGAGATGGCTAAAGTAAATTTGGAGTTGGCTAAATTGCAAAATGTTCGTAATAAATTAAGTACTCCTTGTGGTCCATATGTCGATAAATTTAATATAGGGGCAGCTTTGAAGTTAGTCCCTGTATTTGACGAAAAAGATGTGCCGAAATTTTTTAAGGCATTTGAACGGGTAGCTACCAGGTTGTCTTGGCCCGCCGAGATGTGGACAGTCTTAATTCAGTGTAGGCTGGTGGGCAAGGCAATCAGAGTTTATAATTCTTTGGAGGAGGGTGTAGCCCGTGATTATGGTAAAGTAAAGGCGTTGGTCCTCAAGGCTTATGATCTTGTCCCTGAGGCCTATCGTCTAAAATTTAGAAATTTTAGCAAGCATGCTTCCATTTCATATGTTGAGTTTGCTAGGCTCAAGGAGGAGCAATTTGATAATTGGCTGAAGAGTCGTCAGGTAGTCTCTTTCTCCTCCTTGAGGGAATTAATGTTATTGGAAGAATTTAAGAAATATTGTAGTAAAGAACTGAGGATATACTTGGAAGAGGTGAAAGCAGCTAACCTAAGTAAAGCGGCTCAGATTGCCGATGAATTTATTTTAACCCATCGAGCAGGGTCCGACAATTTTGGGTCTCAGGGTCTAGATTTCCAGTCTGCCAAGCCAAATGATGGTAATAATAAATCTAATAATGTAGCTAACAACAGGGTAAAGCATTCAGGTGTTCCAACCTATTATAAGAATGAAAAGACTCAGGGAAATATTTCAAATGGAGAGCCCTCTAGATTCTTCTCCAAAAACAGGGTAGTGTCTGGTAATGTGAACAAAGGTAATGGGACCTGTTTTTGGTGCAATAAGCCTGGACATTATCAAGCTCAGTGTAATGCCAGGAGGAGGTATCTGGAGAGAAATAATAACAATATTGACAATCCTATATCTGTAATAACAAATAAGACTATTCCTAACACCCCCAAGGTTGAGAATCCACCGGTAACGGAAGGTAGCAATGTAAATAGTGGTGATGACAGCAATGTAAAACCAACTGGTAATAGACCTTCATGACTCTATGATAAATATATATGGCCTGGTAGACTGGTTACGAATTCAGGAATTCTAAAGGTAAAATTTTTGCGAGACACAGGGTCAGCTCGTTCTTTAGTATTAAGGGAATCTTTAAATGGTTTAGTTGAATATTCAGGGAATTATGTGATTCTGGGAGGTTTCCCGAATACTGTGGTTTCAGCTCCATTGGTGGAAGTTGAATTATCATTCCCTGGGTATAATGAGGTAACAGAGTTGGCTGTGGTGGAGAAACTCCCTATTCCAAATATAGATGGTATTTTAGGAAATGACATGGTAGACCATAGGGGTCTGGAATTATTCCCTATTGTGACTGTGAATGCTTGTCCTGTGACGGTGGTAACTCGGGCCTCCGCTAAGGCAGCTGATTTGATAAATGATGATGACTTAGATTTCAGTAGTTTAGAAGTAGAGTTAGAAAGGCCCGGGCCAGTAGGTAGTCCTAGTAGTACTAGTAATATCTTGCAACTTGATTGGGACCGTTTAACGTTTATTGAGGCTCAGAAACAAGAGTTTGATTTTGAGTTGGGTGACACAGCCGATTTAACTAAACCGAGGTTTTGTGTAATGAAAGGTTTGTTATATCGAATTAGTCGTCCATCTACACATGATCTGAACAAAACTTCTCGAGTGGAACAAATTGTGGTTCCCTCACAATTTAGGGAGTCTGTTTTGAAGTTGTCACATGATGATTCTTTTTCTGGTCACTTTGGAGTATTTAAGACGTTCAAAAGATTAGCAAAATGTTTTTGGTGGCCAGGATTGAAATCATCAGTAAAACAATTTGTTAGTAATTGCGAGGTTTGTCAGGTGATGGGAAAGCCCAATCAAGTGATCCCTAAAGCACCTCTAAATCACATTCCTGCAATTGGGGAACCTTTTGTGGAATTGGTTATAGATGTGGTGGGGCCTTTGCCCAGAACAAAGACTGGGTTTACTCATCTCCTGACCATCATGGACCGAGCTTCTAGATTTCCTGAAGCATTCCCAATGAAAAAGATAACTTCCAATGCAGTATTTGAGAAGCTTGTTGAATTTTTCTCCCGATACGGACTTCCTCGTAAAATTCAGACCGACTGTGGGACGAATTTTACGAGTAAGGTATTTAGGGGTAAGTGTGCTGAACTGGCCATTCAGTGCACTACTAGCGTACCTTACCACCCAGAGAGTCAGGGGGTGGTGGAAAGATTCCACCAGACACTTAAATCAGTTTTGAAAAAATACTGCTATGAACAGGGAGAGGATTGGGAAAAAGGACTTCCCTTTGCTCTCTTTGCCATAAGGAACCATCCAAATGCATCTACAGGTGTAGCTCCCTTTGAGCTGATCTATGGGCACAAAGTACGTGGTCCGTTGGAAATTTTTCATGAATTGTTATCATCTGGGCAGAAAGAGGAACTTAATGTGATGAAATTTGTAGAGAATTTACGGAAAAAGTTAGCTATTGCGTGGAAATTTGCAAGAGAAAATTTGGCTTCCTCCCAAGTAATCATGAAATCAAATTTTGATAAGAAAACCAAGGTGCGATCGTTTGAGCCTGGGGAATTGGTATTGGTGTTGAGTACAGACTCAGACAATTTCCTTGAGCCAAGGTATAAGGGGCCCTGGAAGGTTTTGAGAAAATTGTCTGAAGTGAATTATGAAATTGAAGCCCCCGGGACCAAACGAAAGTGCCGGGTCTTTCATATTAATAGATTAAAATCTTATATTTCAGGTGGTAGGGATTCTTTAGCTATAGTGTGTGAACCTGTGTCTGTAGAAGTAGAGTCTCCAGAGGATAACTTTGAGGACTTGGTTGGTCAGGTATCTTCTGATGCTCTCTTTAATAACGTTAAAAATCTAGAGGTTTTGAAAAGAGAGCTGGACCATCTGGAAGTTACCCAGAAAAGGGACATTATTAATTTAATCTGTTCTTTTCCAGAAATATTTCTTAGTTCGCCAGGTAGGACGAGGTTGCTTCAGCATGATGTGGATGTGGGCAGTGCTTCTCCCGTAAAGCAGAGTCCTTATCGACTAAATCCAGTGAAAAGGGACATAGTCGAGGAGGAAATAAAGTATATGCTGAAACACGACCTCATCCAACCTTCGATAAGTCCTTGGAGCTCTCCGATAGTTTTAGTTAAAAAGTCTGATGGAAAGTACAGAATGTGTGTGGATTACCGTAAAGTTAATGCCAGTACCAAAAATGACTCTTTTCCTTTGCCTCGCATTGACGACTGTCTCGATCAGATAGGGTCTGCAAAATTCATAACCAAGTTGGATTTGCTGAAAGGGTATTGGCAAGTGCCCCTGTCTGATCGAGCCCGGGAAATTTCCGCATTTGTAACTCCCTTTGGGCTTTACGAATGTAAAGTGATGCCCTTTGGGATGAAAAATGCTGCATGCACCTTTCAGAGGCTTATGAACAGAGTCATTTGTAGGTTGAAAGGCACTGAGATTTATATTGATGATTTAGTTGTTCACAGCAATGATTGGCAAACTCATATAGTAAGATTGAGAAAAGTGTTTGAAGCTTTGAGGGATGCCGGTCTTGTTGTGAACTTGGGTAAGTGTGAATTTGGTAAAGCCAAAGTGTGCTATTTGGGTCATGAGGTTGGTTTGGGTCAGGTAGCCCCTAAACAAGCCAATCTCGATGCCATTTTAAATTTGAAGAGGCCGAGTAATGTCAGGGAAGTTCGGAGAGTCCTTGGAATGACGGGTTATTATAGAAGGTTTGTGCGAAACTTCTCGGACATTGCTCAGCCGCTTACTAAGTTATTGGAGAAAGGACAGAAATTTGCGTGGTCTCCTCAATGTGAGGAGTCTTTCATTAAACTCAAGCTGGTGCTGATATCAAACCCAATATTAATATCCCCTGATTTTCAGAAACCTTTCATTATCGCGGTGGATGCTAGTGATGTGGGCATTGGAGGTGTTCTCTTTCAGAGAAATGGGGCTGGAGAGGTACTTCCCGTGTCTTACTTTAGCCGTAAACTATTGGCAGCAGAGAGGCGGTATTCAACTATCGAGAAGGAGTCCTTGGCCTTGATTTGTACTTTGTTACATTTTAAACCCTATGTGACCAATTTCTCCTTCCCGATAGAGATTTGGACTGACCACAATCCTCTAGTGTTCATAGAAAGGATGAAAGGGTCCAATCAGAGAATTTTGAGATGGGCTTTGCAGTTGCAGGAATTCACTCTGGTTATAAAACATATTAAGGGATCGGAGAACCGCATTCCTGATGCCCTTTCTCGTATGTAATCTTGGCTTTTGTCCCTCCCTCGCCCTTCTCGTGTCTTCATGGGGTTTGTATAAAACTATTTTTCCATAGTAAAATCTAATGGCCAGTATGGGTGTGCGTATGAGTGAGTCCTTATCTTAGAGTTTAGTTTATATGTAGGTTTTTGTATGTTCAACCTTAGTTAGGTTTATCAATTTTTTCCTATTATTTTGTACTCGTTGGAGGTATAGTTTAGCCTTTAATTTAAGAGTCCCATTTTCTGATTTGGTAAGTCTTCTTCGTGAAGCTATGTGTTTTTTTTTTCTTTTTGGCATATGTATTGTTATATTTATAACTTCTTTTCAGGTTTTGTATTTCCGTAACATTGTTAATTAATTTTCATTTCAGCATTTTTACAGTATTTAATTTTGAAAAAAAAAAAATGTATTCTATGTGAATAATTTTTTTTTTGTTTTGGGGGAGCAAGGTATTAGGTTAACGTAAAATTATTTCTTTATTTTATTTAAATCAGCCTTGTTTTTCTTTTTAAGTTAAAGTATTTTTGTTGTTTGTTTACTATAGTGTTAATGTAAGTGGCTCTCCGATTGTTGAATAGTGTTTTTGCGCCTCCTCCTCCTCCTTTGTGTATTAGTGGACTATCGTTTTAACGATTGTTTTTTTTTTTTTTGCTGTGAGTGTTGGGAAGGTGATGAGTGGACATGGTCGACCAGTGAAGGCAGTTCGGGCCTTGACAAGCTCTCACCGACACTATTTCCCGTCTCAGCATTCATGGTGTCTTGGAGGACGACTTTGGCAATTACCTTCGCACTTCTGATGAGTGTTTAGCAGATGCTCTGTCATCTGCGACGGTAGTTTTCTGCTACTTGTTCCCGTCGGAGGATTTGTACGGGAATTGTGTCGACGCTGTTTCCCGACACTGAACCTTGATTTTACTGGCCGTATTCCTCCAGTCCAGCTGTGTACGAGTGTGAGAGCAAACTGGCTCGTGAGGTGATAAGTAGGGAGGCTGACGCCAGGTAAGACAAATTATCGTTCCTTTTGTGTAGGGAAGTGGATTGCCCTTCAGTGCCTGGCGTACAGTTTTACCCTTCAGTATAGCGGCTTGATGGATTAAGTACGGCCCTGTATTCAACTCCCCTTCTGTACTTCACTTGAGGTGAAGTTATATATATATATTATTGATTGTCTAATTCTATATATACGAGTTCTATTGCTATGTTGTGTGACTGTTTAATTCTGTATTGTTTAGTTTTGTAAGATAGGTAGGAATATTAAGGTTTTCGTTGTTTTCATCTCCTACTTCCTTCTTCCTTTTTATTATTAGGTTATTGATTTTGGCTAGCTGTATTTGGATCCACCTCGTTATTATTAAGTGTTTTCTCTCTTGGAATTTTCTCATGTTTAGGGCTTAGTGTAGTAGCTTTAGGTTATTTTCTTGTGAGTTCCCGAGAACCATTATTTGTTTTCTTGAATATGTGCATAAATAAGTGTATTTAATCTCACAAGGTTGATTTAAGTTATTGTTCTTGTTTATAATAAATATTGTTAAGTTTTCTTGGGTCTCTGTTTCCGTCTTTCCTTATCACTGACGTATTTTTACCGACTGCAATCCATGAGAATTTAAATATCTTAAAAGAATCTGCATTACAACCTGGGAGGTTGTAACAGTTGGCGACCGTGACAGGATTGCACTCGGGTGTACTCGGTGGTTTGGTTGGCGGATCGGTACTCAGTGAATTTACCAATATTTGTTATTGTTTAGTGTGTTGCCTTACTCCCCCTTTAATTTTGAAATCATGGGTGAATATGTTTTTGATCCCGCAGAATTTTTAGGATCAGCAGATTGTCTTAGGCATCTTCCTGTATTAAGTAAAGAGTGTTTGGTGAGTTATGCTCGCTGGTTAGGTGTCCCACTTAGGGCTGCGAACACTAAGGCCCAGTTGTTGTTAGCTGTAGAGAATAAGGTAGCTCAGGGTATGGCTGAAGGAGAGAATTTAGCTAGGGATTTTGACTGTGTTGATGATAGTGGTTCAGAGCGTGAGGATAGTATGATTGATGATGTGAGTGTGAATCCAGGCCTTTCTTTGTTTGAGGACCCCCCTCGTACTGGAACTATTTTTGAAGGAAATGCTAAATTGCCAGATAAAGCTAACGTGTCTACAAACCCATTTCTTGTAGAAAAATCTATCCCGGAGAATGTAGTCCCAGTGCAGGCTGTGTTGTCCCAAGAGGACTATGAATATAGATTAATTTGCAAGAGGATAGAGTTAGTGAAACTTGAGTTTGAGGAGAACGAGAAGGTGCGGAGACATGAACTAGAGATGGCTAAAGTAAATTTGGAGTTGGCTAAATTGCAAAATGTTCGTAATAAATTAAGTACTCCTTGTGGTCCATATGTCGATAAATTTAATATAGGGGCAGCTTTGAAGTTAGTCCCTGTATTTGACGAAAAATATGTGCCGAAATTTTTTAAGGCATTTGAACGGGTAGCTACCAGGTTGTCTTGGCCCGCCGAGATGTGGACAGTCTTAATTCAGTGTAGGCTGGTGGGCAAGGCAATCAGAGTTTATAATTCTTTGGAGGAGGGTGTAGCCCGTGATTATGGTAAAGTAAAGGCGTTGGTCCTCAAGGCTTATGATCTTGTCCCTGAGGCCTATCGTCTAAAATTTAGAAATTTTAGCAAGCATGCTTCCATTTCATATGTTGAGTTTGCTAGGCTCAAGGAGGAGCAATTTGATAATTGGCTGAAGAGTCGTCAGGTAGTCTCTTTCTCCTCCTTGAGGGAATTAATGTTATTGGAAGAATTTAAGAAATATTGTAGTAAAGAACTGAGGATATACTTGGAAGAGGTGAAAGCAGCTAACCTAAGTAAAGCGGCTCAGATTGCCGATGAATTTATTTTAACCCATCGAGCAGGGTCCGACAATTTTGGGTCTCAGGGTCTAGATTTCCAGTCTGCCAAGCCAAATGATGGTAATAATAAATCTAATAATGTAGCTAACAACAGGGTAAAGCATTCAGGTGTTCCAACCTATTATAAGAATGAAAAGACTCAGGGAAATATTTCAAATGGAGAGCCCTCTAGATTCTTCTCCAAAAACAGGGTAGTGTCTGGTAATGTGAACAAAGGTAATGGGACCTGTTTTTGGTGCAATAAGCCTGGACATTATCAAGCTCAGTGTAATGCCAGGAGGAGGTATCTGGAGAGAAATAATAACAATATTGACAATCCTATATCTGTAATAACAAATAAGACTATTCCTAACACCCCCAAGGTTGAGAATCCACCGGTAACGGAAGGTAGCAATGTAAATAGTGGTGATGACAGCAATGTAAAACCAACTGGTAATAGACCTTCATGACTCTATGATAAATATATATGGCCTGGTAGACTGGTTACGAATTCAGGAATTCTAAAGGTAAAATTTTTGCGAGACACAGGGTCAGCTCGTTCTTTAGTATTAAGGGAATCTTTAAATGGTTTAGTTGAATATTCAGGGAATTATGTGATTCTGGGAGGTTTCCCGAATACTGTGGTTTCAGCTCCATTGGTGGAAGTTGAATTATCATTCCCTGGGTATAATGAGGTAACAGAGTTGGCTGTGGTGGAGAAACTCCCTATTCCAAATATAGATGGTATTTTAGGAAATGACATGGTAGACCATAGGGGTCTGGAATTATTCCCTATTGTGACTGTGAATGCTTGTCCTGTGACGGTGGTGACTCGGGCCTCCGCTAAGGCAGCTGATTTGATAAATGATGATGACTTAGATTTCAGTAGTTTAGAAGTAGAGTTAGAAAGGCCCGGGCCAGTAGGTAGTCCTAGTAGTACTAGTAATATCTTGCAACTTGATTGGGACCGTTTAACGTTTATTGAGGCTCAGAAACAAGAGTTTGATTTTGAGTTGGGTGACACAGCCGATTTAACTAAACCGAGGTTTTGTGTAATGAAAGGTTTGTTATATCGAATTAGTCGTCCATCTACACATGATCTGAACAAAACTTCTCGAGTGGAACAAATTGTGGTTCCCTCACAATTTAGGGAGTCTGTTTTGAAGTTGTCACATGATGATTCTTTTTCTGGTCACTTTGGAGTATTTAAGACGTTCAAAAGATTAGCAAAATGTTTTTGGTGGCCAGGATTGAAATCATCAGTAAAACAATTTGTTAGTAATTGCGAGGTTTGTCAGGTGATGGGAAAGCCCAATCAAGTGATCCCTAAAGCACCTCTAAATCACATTCCTGCAATTGGGGAACCTTTTGTGGAATTGGTTATAGATGTGGTGGGGCCTTTGCCCAGAACAAAGACTGGGTTTACTCATCTCCTGACCATCATGGACCGAGCTTCTAGATTTCCTGAAGCATTCCCAATGAAAAAGATAACTTCCAATGCAGTATTTGAGAAGCTTGTTGAATTTTTCTCCCGATACGGACTTCCTCGTAAAATTCAGACCGACTGTGGGACGAATTTTACGAGTAAGGTATTTAGGGGTAAGTGTGCTGAACTGGCCATTCAGTGCACTACCAGCGTACCTTACCACCCAGAGAGTCAGGGGGTGGTGGAAAGATTCCACCAGACACTTAAATCAGTTTTGAAAAAATACTGCTATGAACAGGGAGAGGATTGGGAAAAAGGACTTCCCTTTGCTCTCTTTGCCATAAGGAACCATCCAAATGCATCTACAGGTGTAGCTCCCTTTGAGCTGATCTATGGGCACAAAGTACGTGGTCCGTTGGAAATTTTTCATGAATTGTTATCATCTGGGCAGAAAGAGGAACTTAATGTGATGAAATTTGTAGAGAATTTACGGAAAAAGTTAGCTATTGCGTGGAAATTTGCAAGAGAAAATTTGGCTTCCTCCCAAGTAATCATGAAATCAAATTTTGATAAGAAAACCAAGGTGCGATCGTTTGAGCCTGGGGAATTGGTATTGGTGTTGAGTACAGACTCAGACAATTTCCTTGAGCCAAGGTATAAGGGGCCCTGGAAGGTTTTGAGAAAATTGTCTGAAGTGAATTATGAAATTGAAGCCCCCGGGACCAAACGAAAGTGCCGGGTCTTTCATATTAATAGATTAAAATCTTATATTTCAGGTGGTAGGGATTCTTTAGCTATAGTGTGTGAACCTGTGTCTGTAGAAGTAGAGTCTCCAGAGGATAACTTTGAGGACTTGGTTGGTCAGGTATCTTCTGATGCTCTCTTTAATAACGTTAAAAATCTAGAGGTTTTGAAAAGAGAGCTGGACCATCTGGAAGTTACCCAGAAAAGGGACATTATTAATTTAATCTGTTCTTTTCCAGAAATATTTCTTAGTTCGCCAGGTAGGACGAGGTTGCTTCAGCATGATGTGGATGTGGGCAGTGCTTCTCCCGTAAAGCAGAGTCCTTATCGACTAAATCCAGTGAAAAGGGACATAGTCGAGGAGGAAATAAAGTATATGCTGAAACACGACCTCATCCAACCTTCGATAAGTCCTTGGAGCTCTCCGATAGTTTTAGTTAAAAAGTCTGATGGAAAGTACAGAATGTGTGTGGATTACCGTAAAGTTAATGCCAGTACCAAAAATGACTCTTTTCCTTTGCCTCGCATTGACGACTGTCTCGATCAGATAGGGTCTGCAAAATTCATAACCAAGTTGGATTTGCTGAAAGGGTATTGGCAAGTGCCCCTGTCTGATCGAGCCCGGGAAATTTCCGCATTTGTAACTCCCTTTGGGCTTTACGAATGTAAAGTGATGCCCTTTGGGATGAAAAATGCTGCATGCACCTTTCAGAGGCTTATGAACAGAGTCATTTGTAGGTTGAAAGGCACTGAGATTTATATTGATGATTTAGTTGTTCACAGCAATGATTGGCAAACTCATATAGTAAGATTGAGAAAAGTGTTTGAAGCTTTGAGGGATGCCGGTCTTGTTGTGAACTTGGGTAAGTGTGAATTTGGTAAAGCCAAAGTGTGCTATTTGGGTCATGAGGTTGGTTTGGGTCAGGTAGCCCCTAAACAAGCCAATCTCGATGCCATTTTAAATTTGAAGAGGCCGAGTAATGTCAGGGAAGTTCGGAGAGTCCTTGGAATGACGGGTTATTATAGAAGGTTTGTGCGAAACTTCTCGGACATTGCTCAGCCGCTTACTAAGTTATTGGAGAAAGGACAGAAATTTGCGTGGTCTCCTCAATGTGAGGAGTCTTTCATTAAACTCAAGCTGGTGCTGATATCAAACCCAATATTAATATCCCCTGATTTTCAGAAACCTTTCATTATCGCGGTGGATGCTAGTGATGTGGGCATTGGAGGTGTTCTCTTTCAGAGAAATGGGGCTGGAGAGGTACTTCCCGTGTCTTACTTTAGCCGTAAACTATTGGCAGCAGAGAGGCGGTATTCAACTATCGAGAAGGAGTCCTTGGCCTTGATTTGTACTTTGTTACATTTTAAACCCTATGTGACCAATTTCTCCTTCCCGATAGAGATTTGGACTGACCACAATCCTCTAGTGTTCATAGAAAGGATGAAAGGGTCCAATCAGAGAATTTTGAGATGGGCTTTGCAGTTGCAGGAATTCACTCTGGTTATAAAACATATTAAGGGATCGGAGAACCGCATTCCTGATGCCCTTTCTCGTATGTAATCTTGGCTTTTGTCCCTCCCTCGCCCTTCTCGTGTCTTCATGGGGTTTGTATAAAACTATTTTTCCATAGTAAAATCTAATGGCCAGTATGGGTGTGCGTATGAGTGAGTCCTTATCTTAGAGTTTAGTTTATATGTAGGTTTTTGTATGTTCAACCTTAGTTAGGTTTATCAATTTTTTCCTATTATTTTGTACTCGTTGGAGGTATAGTTTAGCCTTTAATTTAAGAGTCCCATTTTCTGATTTGGTAAGTCTTCTTCGTGAAGCTATGTGTTTTTTTTTTCTTTTTGGCATATGTATTGTTATATTTATAACTTCTTTTCAGGTTTTGTATTTCCGTAACATTGTTAATTAATTTTCATTTCAGCATTTTTACAGTATTTAATTTTGAAAAAAAAAAAATGTATTCTATGTGAATAATTTTTTTTTTGTTTTGGGGGAGCAAGGTATTAGGTTAACGTAAAATTATTTCTTTATTTTATTTAAATCAGCCTTGTTTTTCTTTTTAAGTTAAAGTATTTTTGTTGTTTGTTTACTATAGTGTTAATGTAAGTGGCTCTCCGATTGTTGAATAGTGTTTTTGCGCCTCCTCCTCCTCCTTTGTGTATTAGTGGACTATCGTTTTAACGATTGTTTTTTTTTTTTTTGCTGTGAGTGTTGGGAAGGTGATGAGTGGACATGGTCGACCAGTGAAGGCAGTTCGGGCCTTGACAAGCTCTCACCGACACTATTTCCCGTCTCAGCATTCATGGTGTCTTGGAGGACGACTTTGGCAATTACCTTCACACTTCTGATGAGTGTTTAGCAGATGCTCTGTCATCTGCGACGGTAGTTTTCTGCTACTTGTTCCCGTCGGAGGATTTGTACGGGAATTGTGTCGACGCTGTTTCCCGACACTGAACCTTGATTTTACTGGCCGTATTCCTCCAGTCCAGCTGTGTACGAGTGTGAGAGCAAACTGGCTCGTGAGGTGATAAGTAGGGAGGCTGACGCCAGGTAAGACAAATTATCGTTCCTTTTGTGTAGGGAAGTGGATTGCCCTTCAGTGCCTGGCGTACAGTTTTACCCTTCAGTATAGCGGCTTGATGGATTAAGTACGGCCCTGTATTCAACTCCCCTTCTGTACTTCACTTGAGGTGAAGTTATATATATATATTATTGATTGTCTAATTCTATATATACGAGTTCTATTGCTATGTTGTGTGACTGTTTAATTCTGTATTGTTTAGTTTTGTAAGATAGGTAGGAATATTAAGGTTTTCGTTGTTTTCATCTCCTACTTCCTTCTTCCTTTTTATTATTAGGTTATTGATTTTGGCTAGCTGTATTTGGATCCACCTCGTTATTATTAAGTGTTTTCTCTCTTGGAATTTTCTCATGTTTAGGGCTTAGTGTAGTAGCTTTAGGTTATTTTCTTGTGAGTTCCCGAGAACCATTATTTGTTTTCTTGAATATGTGCATAAATAAGTGTATTTAATCTCACAAGGTTGATTTAAGTTATTGTTCTTGTTTATAATAAATATTGTTAAGTTTTCTTGGGTCTCTGTTTCCGTCTTTCCTTATCACTGACGTATTTTTACCGACTGCAATCCATGAGAATTTAAATATCTTAAAAGAATCTGCATTACAACCTGGGAGGTTGTAACAGTTGGCGACCGTGACAGGATTGCACTCGGGTGTACTCGGTGGTTTGGTTGGCGGATCGGTACTCAGTGAATTTACCAATATTTGTTATTGTTTAGTGTGTTGCCTTACTCCCCCTTTAATTTTGAAATCATGGGTGAATATGTTTTTGATCCCGCAGAATTTTTAGGATCAGCAGATTGTCTTAGGCATCTTCCTGTATTAAGTAAAGAGTGTTTGGTGAGTTATGCTCGCTGGTTAGGTGTCCCACTTAGGGCTGCGAACACTAAGGCCCAGTTGTTGTTAGCTGTAGAGAATAAGGTAGCTCAGGGTATGGCTGAAGGAGAGAATTTAGCTAGGGATTTTGACTGTGTTGATGATAGTGGTTCAGAGCGTGAGGATAGTATGATTGATGATGTGAGTGTGAATCCAGGCCTTTCTTTGTTTGAGGACCCCCCTCGTACTGGAACTATTTTTGAAGGAAATGCTAAATTGCCAGATAAAGCTAACGTGTCTACAAACCCATTTCTTGTAGAAAAATCTATCCCGGAGAATGTAGTCCCAGTGCAGGCTGTGTTGTCCCAAGAGGACTATGAATATAGATTAATTTGCAAGAGGATAGAGTTAGTGAAACTTGAGTTTGAGGAGAACGAGAAGGTGCGGAGACATGAACTAGAGATGGCTAAAGTAAATTTGGAGTTGGCTAAATTGCAAAATGTTCGTAATAAATTAAGTACTCCTTGTGGTCCATATGTCGATAAATTTAATATAGGGGCAGCTTTGAAGTTAGTCCCTGTATTTGACGAAAAATATGTGCCGAAATTTTTTAAGGCATTTGAACGGGTAGCTACCAGGTTGTCTTGGCCCGCCGAGATGTGGACAGTCTTAATTCAGTGTAGGCTGGTGGGCAAGGCAATCAGAGTTTATAATTCTTTGGAGGAGGGTGTAGCCCGTGATTATGGTAAAGTAAAGGCGTTGGTCCTCAAGGCTTATGATCTTGTCCCTGAGGCCTATCGTCTAAAATTTAGAAATTTTAGCAAGCATGCTTCCATTTCATATGTTGAGTTTGCTAGGCTCAAGGAGGAGCAATTTGATAATTGGCTGAAGAGTCGTCAGGTAGTCTCTTTCTCCTCCTTGAGGGAATTAATGTTATTGGAAGAATTTAAGAAATATTGTAGTAAAGAACTGAGGATATACTTGGAAGAGGTGAAAGCAGCTAACCTAAGTAAAGCGGCTCAGATTGCCGATGAATTTATTTTAACCCATCGAGCAGGGTCCGACAATTTTGGGTCTCAGGGTCTAGATTTCCAGTCTGCCAAGCCAAATGATGGTAATAATAAATCTAATAATGTAGCTAACAACAGGGTAAAGCATTCAGGTGTTCCAACCTATTATAAGAATGAAAAGACTCAGGGAAATATTTCAAATGGAGAGCCCTCTAGATTCTTCTCCAAAAACAGGGTAGTGTCTGGTAATGTGAACAAAGGTAATGGGACCTGTTTTTGGTGCAATAAGCCTGGACATTATCAAGCTCAGTGTAATGCCAGGAGGAGGTATCTGGAGAGAAATAATAACAATATTGACAATCCTATATCTGTAATAACAAATAAGACTATTCCTAACACCCCCAAGGTTGAGAATCCACCGGTAACGGAAGGTAGCAATGTAAATAGTGGTGATGACAGCAATGTAAAACCAACTGGTAATAGACCTTCATGACTCTATGATAAATATATATGGCCTGGTAGACTGGTTACGAATTCAGGAATTCTAAAGGTAAAATTTTTGCGAGACACAGGGTCAGCTCGTTCTTTAGTATTAAGGGAATCTTTAAATGGTTTAGTTGAATATTCAGGGAATTATGTGATTCTGGGAGGTTTCCCGAATACTGTGGTTTCAGCTCCATTGGTGGAAGTTGAATTATCATTCCCTGGGTATAATGAGGTAACAGAGTTGGCTGTGGTGGAGAAACTCCCTATTCCAAATATAGATGGTATTTTAGGAAATGACATGGTAGACCATAGGGGTCTGGAATTATTCCCTATTGTGACTGTGAATGCTTGTCCTGTGACGGTGGTGACTCGGGCCTCCGCTAAGGCAGCTGATTTGATAAATGATGATGACTTAGATTTCAGTAGTTTAGAAGTAGAGTTAGAAAGGCCCGGGCCAGTAGGTAGTCCTAGTAGTACTAGTAATATCTTGCAACTTGATTGGGACCGTTTAACGTTTATTGAGGCTCAGAAACAAGAGTTTGATTTTGAGTTGGGTGACACAGCCGATTTAACTAAACCGAGGTTTTGTGTAATGAAAGGTTTGTTATATCGAATTAGTCGTCCATCTACACATGATCTGAACAAAACTTCTCGAGTGGAACAAATTGTGGTTCCCTCACAATTTAGGGAGTCTGTTTTGAAGTTGTCACATGATGATTCTTTTTCTGGTCACTTTGGAGTATTTAAGACGTTCAAAAGATTAGCAAAATGTTTTTGGTGGCCAGGATTGAAATCATCAGTAAAACAATTTGTTAGTAATTGCGAGGTTTGTCAGGTGATGGGAAAGCCCAATCAAGTGATCCCTAAAGCACCTCTAAATCACATTCCTGCAATTGGGGAACCTTTTGTGGAATTGGTTATAGATGTGGTGGGGCCTTTGCCCAGAACAAAGACTGGGTTTACTCATCTCCTGACCATCATGGACCGAGCTTCTAGATTTCCTGAAGCATTCCCAATGAAAAAGATAACTTCCAATGCAGTATTTGAGAAGCTTGTTGAATTTTTCTCCCGATACGGACTTCCTCGTAAAATTCAGACCGACTGTGGGACGAATTTTACGAGTAAGGTATTTAGGGGTAAGTGTGCTGAACTGGCCATTCAGTGCACTACCAGCGTACCTTACCACCCAGAGAGTCAGGGGGTGGTGGAAAGATTCCACCAGACACTTAAATCAGTTTTGAAAAAATACTGCTATGAACAGGGAGAGGATTGGGAAAAAGGACTTCCCTTTGCTCTCTTTGCCATAAGGAACCATCCAAATGCATCTACAGGTGTAGCTCCCTTTGAGCTGATCTATGGGCACAAAGTACGTGGTCCGTTGGAAATTTTTCATGAATTGTTATCATCTGGGCAGAAAGAGGAACTTAATGTGATGAAATTTGTAGAGAATTTACGGAAAAAGTTAGCTATTGCGTGGAAATTTGCAAGAGAAAATTTGGCTTCCTCCCAAGTAATCATGAAATCAAATTTTGATAAGAAAACCAAGGTGCGATCGTTTGAGCCTGGGGAATTGGTATTGGTGTTGAGTACAGACTCAGACAATTTCCTTGAGCCAAGGTATAAGGGGCCCTGGAAGGTTTTGAGAAAATTGTCTGAAGTGAATTATGAAATTGAAGCCCCCGGGACCAAACGAAAGTGCCGGGTCTTTCATATTAATAGATTAAAATCTTATATTTCAGGTGGTAGGGATTCTTTAGCTATAGTGTGTGAACCTGTGTCTGTAGAAGTAGAGTCTCCAGAGGATAACTTTGAGGACTTGGTTGGTCAGGTATCTTCTGATGCTCTCTTTAATAACGTTAAAAATCTAGAGGTTTTGAAAAGAGAGCTGGACCATCTGGAAGTTACCCAGAAAAGGGACATTATTAATTTAATCTGTTCTTTTCCAGAAATATTTCTTAGTTCGCCAGGTAGGACGAGGTTGCTTCAGCATGATGTGGATGTGGGCAGTGCTTCTCCCGTAAAGCAGAGTCCTTATCGACTAAATCCAGTGAAAAGGGACATAGTCGAGGAGGAAATAAAGTATATGCTGAAACACGACCTCATCCAACCTTCGATAAGTCCTTGGAGCTCTCCGATAGTTTTAGTTAAAAAGTCTGATGGAAAGTACAGAATGTGTGTGGATTACCGTAAAGTTAATGCCAGTACCAAAAATGACTCTTTTCCTTTGCCTCGCATTGACGACTGTCTCGATCAGATAGGGTCTGCAAAATTCATAACCAAGTTGGATTTGCTGAAAGGGTATTGGCAAGTGCCCCTGTCTGATCGAGCCCGGGAAATTTCCGCATTTGTAACTCCCTTTGGGCTTTACGAATGTAAAGTGATGCCCTTTGGGATGAAAAATGCTGCATGCACCTTTCAGAGGCTTATGAACAGAGTCATTTGTAGGTTGAAAGGCACTGAGATTTATATTGATGATTTAGTTGTTCACAGCAATGATTGGCAAACTCATATAGTAAGATTGAGAAAAGTGTTTGAAGCTTTGAGGGATGCCGGTCTTGTTGTGAACTTGGGTAAGTGTGAATTTGGTAAAGCCAAAGTGTGCTATTTGGGTCATGAGGTTGGTTTGGGTCAGGTAGCCCCTAAACAAGCCAATCTCGATGCCATTTTAAATTTGAAGAGGCCGAGTAATGTCAGGGAAGTTCGGAGAGTCCTTGGAATGACGGGTTATTATAGAAGGTTTGTGCGAAACTTCTCGGACATTGCTCAGCCGCTTACTAAGTTATTGGAGAAAGGACAGAAATTTGCGTGGTCTCCTCAATGTGAGGAGTCTTTCATTAAACTCAAGCTGGTGCTGATATCAAACCCAATATTAATATCCCCTGATTTTCAGAAACCTTTCATTATCGCGGTGGATGCTAGTGATGTGGGCATTGGAGGTGTTCTCTTTCAGAGAAATGGGGCTGGAGAGGTACTTCCCGTGTCTTACTTTAGCCGTAAACTATTGGCAGCAGAGAGGCGGTATTCAACTATCGAGAAGGAGTCCTTGGCCTTGATTTGTACTTTGTTACATTTTAAACCCTATGTGACCAATTTCTCCTTCCCGATAGAGATTTGGACTGACCACAATCCTCTAGTGTTCATAGAAAGGATGAAAGGGTCCAATCAGAGAATTTTGAGATGGGCTTTGCAGTTGCAGGAATTCACTCTGGTTATAAAACATATTAAGGGATCGGAGAACCGCATTCCTGATGCCCTTTCTCGTATGTAATCTTGGCTTTTGTCCCTCCCTCGCCCTTCTCGTGTCTTCATGGGGTTTGTATAAAACTATTTTTCCATAGTAAAATCTAATGGCCAGTATGGGTGTGCGTATGAGTGAGTCCTTATCTTAGAGTTTAGTTTATATGTAGGTTTTTGTATGTTCAACCTTAGTTAGGTTTATCAATTTTTTCCTATTATTTTGTACTCGTTGGAGGTATAGTTTAGCCTTTAATTTAAGAGTCCCATTTTCTGATTTGGTAAGTCTTCTTCGTGAAGCTATGTGTTTTTTTTTCTTTATGGCATATGTATTGTTATATTTATAACTTCTTTTCAGGTTTTGTATTTCCGTAACATTGTTAATTAATTTTCATTTCAGCATTTTTACAGTATTTAATTTTGAAAAAAAAAATGTATTCTATGTGAATAATTTTTTTTTTGTTTTGGGGGAGCAAGGTATTAGGTTAACGTAAAATTATTTCTTTATTTTATTTAAATCAGCCTTGTTTTTCTTTTTAAGTTAAAGTATTTTTGTTGTTTGTTTACTATAGTGTTAATGTAAGTGGCTCTCCGATTGTTGAATAGTGTTTTTGCGCCTCCTCCTCCTCCTTTGTGTATTAGTGGACTATCGTTTTAACGATTGTTTTTTTTTTTTTTGCTGTGAGTGTTGGGAAGGTGATGAGTGGACATGGTCGACCAGTGAAGGCAGTTCGGGCCTTGACAAGCTCTCACCGACACTATTTCCCGTCTCAGCATTCATGGTGTCTTGGAGGACGACTTTGGCAATTACCTTCGCACTTCTGATGAGTGTTTAGCAGATGCTCTGTCATCTGCGACGGTAGTTTTCTGCTACTTGTTCCCGTCGGAGGATTTGTACGGGAATTGTGTCGACGCTGTTTCCCGACACTGAACCTTGATTTTACTGACCGTATTCCTCCAGTCCAGCTGTGTAGGAGTGTGAGAGCAAACTGGCTCGTGAGGTGATAAGTAGGGAGGCTGACGCCAGGTAAGACAAATTATCGTTCCTTTTGTGTAGGGAAGTGGATTGCCCTTCAGTGCCTGGCGTACAGTTTTACCCTTCAGTATAGCGGCTTGATGGATTAAGTACGGCCCTGTATTCAACTCCCCTTCTGTACTTCACTTGAGGTGAAGTTATATATATATATATTATTGATTGTCTAATTCTATATATACGAGTTCTATTGCTATGTTGTGTGACTGTTTAATTCTGTATTGTTTAGTTTTGTAAGATAGGTAGGAATATTAAGGTTTTCGTTGTTTTCATCTCCTACTTCCTTCTTCCTTTTTATTATTAGGTTATTGATTTTGGCTAGCTGTATTTGAATCCACCTCGTTATTATTAAGTGTTTTCTCTCTTGGAATTTTCTCATGTTTAGGGCTTAGTGTAGTAGCTTTAGGTTATTTTCTTGTGAGTTCCCGAGAACCATTATTTGTTTTCTTGAATATGTGCATAAATAAGTGTATTTAATCTCACAAGGTTGATTTAAGTTATTGTTCTTGTTTATAATAAATATTGTTAAGTTTTCTTGGGTCTCTGTTTCCGTCTTTCCTTATCACTGACGTATTTTTACCGACTGCAATCCATGAGAATTTAAATATCTTAAAAGAATCTGCATTACAACCTGGGAGGTTGTAACAGTTGGCGACCGTGACAGGATTGCACTCGGGTGTACTCGGTGGTTTGGTTGGCGGATCGGTACTCAGTGAATTTACCAATATTTGTTATTGTTTAGTGTGTTGCCTTACTCCCCCTTTAATTTTGAAATCATGGGTGAATATGTTTTTGATCCCGCAGAATTTTTAGGATCAGCAGATTGTCTTAGGCATCTTCCTGTATTAAGTAAAGAGTGTTTGGTGAGTTATGCTCGCTGGTTAGGTGTCCCACTTAGGGCTGCGAACACTAAGGCCCAGTTGTTGTTAGCTGTAGAGAATAAGGTAGCTCAGGGTATGGCTGAAGGAGAGAATTTAGCTAGGGATTTTGACTGTGTTGATGATAGTGGTTCAGAGCGTGAGGATAGTATGATTGATGATGTGAGTGTGAATCCAGGCCTTTCTTTGTTTGAGGACCCCCCTCGTACTGGAACTATTTTTGAAGGAAATGCTAAATTGCCAGATAAAGCTAACGTGTCTACAAACCCATTTCTTGTAGAAAAATCTGTCTCGGAGAATGTAGTCCCAGTGCAGGCTGTGTTGTCCCAAGAGGACTATGAATATAGATTAATTTGCAAGAGGATAGAGTTAGTGAAACTTGAGTTTGAGGAGAACGAGAAGGTGCGGAGACATGAACTAGAGATGGCTAAAGTAAATTTGGAGTTGGCTAAATTGCAAAATGTTCGTAATAAATTAAGTACTCCTTGTGGTCCATATGTCGATAAATTTAATATAGGGGCAGCTTTGAAGTTAGTCCCTGTATTTGACGAAAAAGATGTGCCGAAATTTTTTAAGGCATTTGAACGGGTAGCTACCAGGTTGTCTTGGCCCGCCGAGATGTGGACAGTCTTAATTCAGTGTAGGCTGGTGGGCAAGGCAATCAGAGTTTATAATTCTTTGGAGGAGGGTGTAGCCCGTGATTATGGTAAAGTAAAGGCATTGGTCCTCAAGGCTTATGATCTTGTCCCTGAGGCCTATCGTCTAAAATTTAGAAATTTTAGCAAGCATGCTTCCATTTCATATGTTGAGTTTGCTAGGCTCAAGGAGGAGCAATTTGATAATTGGCTGAAGAGTCGTCAGGTAGTCTCTTTCTCCTCCTTGAGGGAATTAATGTTATTGGAAGAATTTAAGAAATATTGTAGTAAAGAACTGAGGATATACTTGGAAGAGGTGAAAGCAGCTAACCTAAGTAAAGCGGCTCAGATTGCCGATGAATTTATTTTAACCCATCGAGCAGGGTCCGGCAATTTTGGGTCTCAGGGTCTAGATTTCCAGTCTGCCAAGCCAAATGATGGTAATAATAAATCTAATAATGTAGCTAACAACAGGGTAAAGCATTCAGGTGTTCCAACCTATTATAAGAATGAAAAGACTCAGGGAAATATTTCAAATGGAGAGCCCTCTAGATTCTTCTCCAAAAACAGGGTAGTGTCTGGTAATGTGAACAAAGGTAATGGGACCTGTTTTTGGTGCAATAAGCCTGGACATTATCAAGCTCAGTGTAATGCCAGGAGGAGGTATCTGGAGAGAAATAATAACAATATTGACAATCCTATATCTGTAATAACAAATAAGACTATTCCTAACACCCCCAAGGTTGAGAATCCACCGGTAACGGAAGGTAGCAATGTAAATAGTGGTGATGACAGCAATGTAAAACCAACTGGTAATAGACCTTCATGACTCTATGATAAATATATATGGCCTGGTAGACTGGTTACGAATTCAGGAATTCTAAAGGTGAAATTTTTGCGAGACACAGGGTCAGCTCGTTCTTTAGTATTAAGGGAATCTTTAAATGGTTTAGTTGAATATTCAGGGAATTATGTGATTCTGGGAGGTTTCCTGAATACTGTGGTTTCAGCTCCATTGGTGGAAGTTGAATTATCATTCCCTGGGTATAATGAGGTAACAGAGTTGGCTGTGGTGGAGAAACTCCCTATTCCAAATATAGATGGTATTTTAGGAAATGACATGGTAGACCATAGGGGTCTGGAATTATTCCCTATTGTGACTGTGAATGCTTGTCCTGTGACGGTGGTAACTCGGGCCTCCGCTAAGGCAGCTGATTTGATAAATGATGATGACTTAGATTTCAGTAGTTTAGAAGTAGAGTTAGAAAGGCCCGGGCCAGTAGGTAGTCCTAGTAGTACTAGTAATATCTTGCAACTTGATTGGGACCGTTTAACGTTTATTGAGGCTCAGAAACAAGAGTTTGATTTTGAGTTGGGTGACACAGCCGATTTAACTAAACCGAGGTTTTGTGTAATGAAAGGTTTGTTATATCGAATTAGTCGTCCATCTACACATGATCTGAACAAAACTTCTCGAGTGGAACAAATTGTGGTTCCCTCACAATTTAGGGAGTCTGTTTTGAAGTTGTCACATGATGATTCTTTTTCTGGTCACTTTGGAGTATTTAAGACGTTCAAAAGATTAGCAAAATGTTTTTGGTGGCCAGGATTGAAATCATCAGTAAAACAATTTGTTAGTAATTGCGAGGTTTGTCAGGTGATGGGAAAGCCCAATCAAGTGATCCCTAAAGCACCTCTAAATCACATTCCTGCAATTGGGGAACCTTTTGTGGAATTGGTTATAGATGTGGTGGGGCCTTTGCCCAGAACAAAGACTGGGTTTACTCATCTCCTGACCATCATGGACCGAGCTTCTAGATTTCCTGAAGCATTCCCAATGAAAAAGATAACTTCCAATGCAGTATTTGAGAAGCTTGTTGAATTTTTCTCCCGATACGGACTTCCTCGTAAAATTCAGACCGACTGTGGGACGAATTTTACGAGTAAGGTATTTAGGGGTAAGTGTGCTGAACTGGCCATTCAGTGTACTACCAGCGTACCTTACCACCCAGAGAGTCAGGGGGTGGTGGAAAGATTCCACCAGACACTTAAATCAGTTTTGAAAAAATACTGCTATGAACAGGGAGAGGATTGGGAAAAAGGACTTCCCTTTGCTCTCTTTGCCATAAGGAACCATCCAAATGCATCTACAGGTGTAGCTCCCTTTGAGCTGATCTATGGGCACAAAGTACGTGGTCCGTTGGAAATTTTTCATGAATTGTTATCATCTGGGCAGAAAGAAGAACTTAATGTGATAAAATTTGTAGAGAATTTACGGAAAAAGTTAGCTATTGCGTGGAAATTTGCAAGAGAAAATTTGGCTTCCTCCCAAGTAATCATGAAATCAAATTTTGATAAGAAAACCAAGGTGCGATCGTTTGAGCCTGGGGAATTGGTATTGGTGTTGAGTACAGACTCAGACAATTTCCTTGAGCCAAGGTATAAGGGGCCCTGGAAGGTTTTGAGAAAATTGTCTGAAGTGAATTATGAAATTGAAGCCCCCGGGACCAAACGAAAGTGCCGGGTCTTTCATATTAATAGATTAAAATCTTATATTTCAGGTGGTAGGGATTCTTTAGCTATAGTGTGTGAACCTGTGTCTGTAGAAGTAGAGTCTCCAGAGGATAACTTTGAGGACTTGGTTGGTCAGGTATCTTCTGATGCTCTCTTTAATAACGTTAAAAATCTAGAGGTTTTGAAAAGAGAGCTGGACTATCTGGAAGTTACCCAGAAAAGGGACATTATTAATTTAATCTGTTCTTTTCCAGAAATATTTCTTAGTTCGCCAGGTAGGACGAGGTTGCTTCAGCATGATGTGGATGTGGGCAGTGCTTCTCCCGTAAAGCAGAGTCCTTATCGACTAAATCCAGTGAAAAGGGACATAGTCGAGGAGGAAATAAAGTATATGCTGAAACACGACCTCATCCAACCTTCGATAAGTCCTTGGAGCTCTCCGATAGTTTTAGTTAAAAAGTCTGATGGAAAGTACAGAATGTGCGTGGATTACCGTAAAGTTAATGCCAGTACCAAAAATGACTCTTTTCCTTTGCCTCGCATTGACGACTGTCTCGATCAGATAGGGTCTGCAAAATTCATAACCAAGTTGGATTTGCTGAAAGGGTATTGGCAAGTGCCCCTGTCTGATCGAGCCCGGGAAATTTCCGCATTTGTAACTCCCTTTGGGCTTTACGAATGTAAAGTGATGCCCTTTGGGATGAAAAATGCTGCATGCACCTTTCAGAGGCTTATGAACAGAGTCATTTGTAGGTTGAAAGGCACTGAGATTTATATTGATGATTTAGTTGTTCACAGCAATGATTGGCAAACTCATATAGTAAGATTGAGAAAAGTGTTTGAAGCTTTGAGGGATGCCGGTCTTGTTGTGAACTTGGGTAAGTGTGAATTTGGTAAAGCCAAAGTGTGCTATTTGGGTCATGAGGTTGGTTTGGGTCAGGTAGCCCCTAAACAAGCCAATCTCGATGCCATTTTAAATTTGAAGAGGCCGAGTAATGTCAGGGAAGTTCGGAGAGTCCTTGGAATGACGGGTTATTATAGAAGGTTTGTGCGAAACTTCTCGGACATTGCTCAGCCGCTTACTAAGTTATTGGAGAAAGGACAGAAATTTGCGTGGTCTCCTCAATGTGAGGAGTCTTTCATCAAACTCAAGCTGGTGCTGATATCAAACCCAATATTAATATCCCCTGATTTTCAGAAACCTTTCATTATCGCGGTGGATGCTAGTGATGTGGGCATTGGAGGTGTTCTCTTTCAGAGAAATGGGGCTGGAGAGGTACTTCCCGTGTCTTACTTTAGCCGTAAACTATTGGCAGCAGAGAGGCGGTATTCAACTATCGAGAAGGAGTCCTTGGCCTTGATTTGTACTTTGTTACATTTTAAACCCTATGTGACCAATTTCTCCTTCCCGATAGAGATTTGGACTGACCACAATCCTCTAGTGTTCATAGAAAGGATGAAAGGGTCCAATCAGAGAATTTTGAGATGGGCTTTGCAGTTGCAGGAATTCACTCTGGTTATAAAACATATTAAGGGATCGGAGAACCGCATTCCTGATGCCCTTTCTCGTATGTAATCTTGGCTTTTGTCCCTCCCTCGCCCTTCTCGTGTCTTCATGGGGTTTGTATAAAACTATTTTTCCATAGTAAAATCTAATGGCCAGTATGGGTGTGCGTATGAGTGAGTCCTTATCTTAGAGTTTAGTTTATATGTAGGTTTTTGTATGTTCAACCTTAGTTAGGTTTATCAATTTTTTCCTATTATTTTGTACTCGTTGGAGGTATAGTTTAGCCTTTAATTTAAGAGTCCCATTTTCTGATTTGGTAAGTCTTCTTCGTGAAGCTATGTGTTTTTTTTTCTTTATGGCATATGTATTGTTATATTTATAACTTCTTTTCAGGTTTTGTATTTCCGTAACATTGTTAATTAATTTTCATTTCAGCATTTTTACAGTATTTAATTTTGAAAAAAAAAATGTATTCTATGTGAATAATTTTTTTTTGTTTTGGGGGAGCAAGGTATTAGGTTAACGTAAAATTATTTCTTTATTTTATTTAAATCAGCCTTGTTTTTCTTTTTAAGTTAAAGTATTTTTGTTGTTTGTTTACTATAGTGTTAATGTAAGTGGCTCTCCGATTGTTGAATAGTGTTTTTGCGCCTCCTCCTCCTCCTTTGTGTATTAGTGGACTATCGTTTTAAAGATTGTTTTTTTTTTTTTTGCTGTGAGTGTTGGGAAGGTGATGAGTGGACATGGTCGACCAGTGAAGGCAGTTCGGGCCTTGACAAGCTCTCACCGACACTATTTCCCGTCTCAGCATTCATGGTGTCTTGGAGGACGACTTTGGCAATTACCTTCGCACTTCTGATGAGTGTTTAGCAGATGCTCTGTCATCTGCGACGGTAGTTTTCTGCTACTTGTTCCCGTCGGAGGATTTGTACGGGAATTGTGTCGACGCTGTTTCCCGACACTGAACCTTGATTTTACTGGCCGTATTCCTCCAGTCCAGCTGTGTGCGAGTGTGAGAGCAAACTGGCTCGTGAGGTGATAAGTAGGGAGGCTGACGCCAGGTAAGACAAATTATCGTTCCTTTTGTGTAGGGAAGTGGATTGCCCTTCAGTGCCTGGCGTACAGTTTTACCCTTCAGTATAGCGGCTTGATGGATTAAGTACGGCCCTGTATTCAACTCCCCTTCTGTACTTCACTTGAGGTGAAGTTATATATATATATTATTGATTGTCTAATTCTATATATACGAGTTCTATTGCTATGTTGTGTGACTGTTTAATTCTGTATTGTTTAGTTTTGTAAGATAGGTAGGAATATTAAGGTTTTCGTTGTTTTCATCTCCTACTTCCTTCTTCCTTTTTATTATTAGGTTATTGATTTTGGCTAGCTGTATTTGGATCCACCTCGTTATTATTAAGTGTTTTCTCTCTTGGAATTTTCTCATGTTTAGGGCTTAGTGTAGTAGCTTTAGGTTATTTTCTTGTGAGTTCCCGAGAACCATTATTTGTTTTCTTGAATATGTGCATAAATAAGTGTATTTAATCTCACAAGGTTGATTTAAGTTATTGTTCTTGTTTATAATAAATATTGTTAAGTTTTCTTGGGTCTCTGTTTCCGTCTTTCCTTATCACTGACGTATTTTTACCGACTGCAATCCATGAGAATTTAAATATCTTAAAAGAATCCGTATTACAACCTGGGAGGTTGTAACATATATATAAATGTTTATAAATATAAATGTATCAACTAGAAATGCAGCCATTTCTGGTAAACTGCAGGACAAAGGTCTCAGACATGTTCTTAGTCAGATCTTTGGTTTGGCCATTTTCATCACACACATATACAGTGTGTATATATATATATATATATATATATATATATATATATATATATATATATATATATATATATATATATATATATATATATATATATTTGTGTGTATGTATGTGTATATATGTAGTTATGCATGTATACATAGATTCAACCAGCTTACCAGCATTTACTGGTGAGCTGAATGTTTTGTTAAAGGAGGAGAAGAAAGGGTCATTGTTTTGACACATGCATTTTAAGGATCTCGTGATGAAAATAGCAAAAACAACAACAACAATAACAAAAATAATAATAATCTTCCTTCTTGAGTAATTCTAACTTGTTCCTGTGAAAGAGACAAATGACCAAAGGCCTTCTCTAATGGTTAGGTTGTGTTGATCTCTCTCTCTCTCTCTCTCTCTCTCTCTCTCTCTCTCTCTCTCTCTCTCTCTCTCTCTCTCCTTTTAGTTCCTAGTGGTTTGGGCCATTTGTCTTGTCCCCTAAAAGTCATAGCGTTTTGAATTGACACCAAAAGTTATTGGGTCAAGTTGCTTGGACACCAGACGGAGCTATTGAATCATTAGGCTTTTGAACCTCTTGTTGTCCAAAGACTGAGCGAAAGGATCACTTAAACTGCTGCTGCTGCTTCTTCTTCTTGGAGTCCAGAGTAAGGACAGAAGGTCAAATTCCCTGAATCTCTTCCTCCTCCTCTTGTTAGGAAAGAGAGAATCGAGACCCACTTCTGACCTTCAGGGGATGTCTTCAAAGGGCTCCGGAGTTAAATTCTTCTTTTAGATGTTTCCCACCTCAGAGGATTCCCTCGGAAGGACTCTTTACCCTCCGAAGTTCATATTGCAGTTAGACTTTGGGTCAAAGGACTTCTGGGGAAACTTATAATAATACCAATACTAATACTAGTACTAGTAATGGTACTGGTATTGGTACTGGAACTGGTAGGCTACTGGTATCAATAGGCTATCAGTTCTAGTACCAGTGCCAGTACTAATACTAGTATTAGTACTAGTACTAGTACTAGTACTAGTACGAAACGGGTACTGGTACTAGAACTGGTACTGGTATCATTACCAGTACCAGAACCAATACCAGTACTAATACTAGTACTAGTACTAATACTAGTACTAATAGTAATGCTGTTAGTGGCATTGGTACTGGTACTGGTACTTGTAATGATATCCGCACCAGTCCTGGTACCAGGACAAGTACTATTTCTAGTACCAGTACAAGTACTATTTCTAGTACCAGTACAAGTACTATTACTAGTACTAGTACTTGTACTGACACCAGTACCCTTACCAGTACTAGTACTGGTATCAGTACCAGTACCAGTACAGTTGAATTCATCTTCCGAAAACTTGGATTTAGTCTCTCTCTCTCTCTCTCTCTCTCTCTCTCTCTCTCTCTCTCTCTCTCTCTCTCTCTCTCTCTCTTCAAGAGAGAGAGAGTCTACACAATCAGAGGAACAAAACAGTATTTAAAATCCTATTTCTCTTCATTTTGGCCAAAGGAATCTCTTCATAACTCTGTGGTTACCTACTTACTAGAAACAACCTCCCTGACTTGCAATATGTGGGTCAGGTGTTCAATACCTACCTAATCCCCATAGCTTCCAGTAGTGAACATACCTTCACTTTCCATCTGAGATAGCAATGGGAGGTTTGGGGGAGTCTATAGGTCTCTAACTGTTGAGTTATCTACAGCCATTGCCTTTCCCTTCCTGGTCCTAGCATGGGTGGAGAGGCGACCTGGACATTGTCCTATGGGAGGTACGAAAATGGAGAGTAAGTGGCTTGCTGAAAAGGATCGTTCGAGAATTTGAGAAAGAAAGATTCTTTAGAGGAAATCATGTGACACTTTCTATGATCGAATTAAGGACTCATGACAAAGAAGGCTCTGCCCTGGGGCAGAGAGGCTATTCAATGCAGGTAGGGCATAACCTCTTATGTTATTTCTCAGTTTTTGAAATATATATATAAAAATGTTTTCTTAATATTGTCAATCAATGTTTGTCCAAAGACACAGAATCCCCATCTGAGGTTCACTGGTGACTTGCATTGGAGACACCACAAGTAAAGATCTCATTCCTCTGATCAGTTCCTCTGTGTTGGAAGTGTTGCAATTGAAAAGTGTAAAACAGAGCAATATTGAAGGACATTGCAAAAGAGATTCAGATTCAGAAGAAATTATTTCGTAAAGTCGAGATCTCTCATCATTTTAACAAAGCTTTTGATAGTTCAATTGGTCTCCCAACTGATATTATCACTCAAAGAAAAGGAACAGTATTTTTGCATTTGTTTATTTTCTTCCTGTTTGCAAAGAATCAAAGAAAATTTGCATTTTTAGTTGGCTTAGACGAACTGTTGGTTAGCTCTATGTGTAGTTAATGTAATGGAAGATTTAGTTTCCAAATCCCCCCCCTCTCTCTCTCTCTCTCTCTCTCTCTCTCTCTCTCTCTCTCTCTCTCTCTCTCTCTCTCTCTCTCTCTCTCTCCTGGGACCCCCTTGACAGGTCTAATCATCTATGCAAGCGATTCATCATCTTTTCTTTTGGCGCCAAAAAGATGTTTACCAGAACCGTTTCATACGACATCAACTTTCCCCTTTGAGACTCTGGAAGTATTCCAGCCTCCTACACATCTCTGCATATTCTCTCCTATACTTACTATTCTCTCCTGTTCTTTCTATTCTCTCCTATTCTTCCTATTCTCTATTCTTCAACACGACTAAGTCAGACAGTATCGGAAGCTATTCTTTTGTTCAGGATGTCTCTACATTTTGTCCTTCTTCCCCTCAGAGAACGGTACCGATCTAGACACCTTTTGTCTCGGATGTAAACATTGGAGCTTCTTCTTCTTGTGCAAATTTGCGGGCAAAAATGCTGACGTTTTAGAGCCTTTTTTGCAAATATAACTATTAAGGATAATCTGACTCAACCCAGAGATGGAGAATAATCGAATATATATTTAGTAAAACATGTTCTCTATTAAGATAACAGTGAAAAGAGGAAATGCTTAACTACAGGAATAATGTTTACCAGAAACTTAGAACACTTTAAACAAAGCCTTTGGGGAGAGAGAGCTCTTTTTTATTATGTTTGTTGTATACGAGGGAAGAGAGTGTGTGTATATAAACTTGCTTTCCGAGAGGTACCCTACTCTCTTCAGTGTACTGTAACTCAATAGGCATTTCTTATAGATGTAAAAGGCCTCAGTGCCAGTCCATATGTCCCAAATGATCACCTCGCAGTTCCACAGAGAATCATCAGATGGCAACACTGTCTTTGCTTTGCTTTGCTTTCTCTGCTTTGTTGTTTTGTTGTTGTTGTTGTTGTTGTTGATATCGTCAGTTTGTTTGACAACATAACACAGAAGATCCTTTGTCTTACTTTTGCCTTCGTTGGCAAAGCTTTGAAGCTGCTGACACCATTTACTGGTGAGTAGGTTGGCAATGTTGCTAGCGTTATGTTGGCAGCACTGGTGAGATGGTTGGTAACACTGCAACTGTCATGTTGGCTGCTCTGAATCTGTTTCATAATGCGGAAGACAAAAGATACAAAACCACATGTTGCTTCCTCCTCTGATATTGAAGATTGGTTCATTATTAGGAGGGGAAGGTCTCTCTCTCTCTCTCTCTCTCTCTCTCTCTCTCTCTCTCTCTCTCTCTCTCTCTCTCTCTCTCTCTCTCTCTCTTACATACTCCTTTATGTAATCTACTGCACAATCAATAGCATTCTATAATACATGTTTAATGGCCATCATTATAGTTGAACCATGTAGAGAGAGAGAGAGAGAGAGAGAGAGAGAGAGAGAGAGAGAGAGAGAGAGAGAGAGGCCTTAAAGCTGACCTCTCCAATCGGAAGGTCCTTTTGGGGATTCCTGTCAATTCAGACAGAAAAGGATCAGTAACAAGAAGGAAACGTTTTGGTCAAGCAATATTTTTGAGACCACTTGTTGGCAACCCTGGATTAGAGATTGTTGTCATCAGCATATGATAAATAAAGCTCTACTAGTCAGTGCCAATTATTCTAGGTTAGTTTGCTGTGAGCAATCAGAAGAAAATCTCCCACCATCACTAATCCGCACTGGCCAGCGTAGTGATGAAAATTGGACAAACCCCAGACATGAATAAGGACATGTCAGACATATTTATCCTGCAGTAGACTAGAAATGGCTGCATTTGTATTTGCATTATTGAATAGCTAATATTATCCTTAGTGGTGTCCAAGAATCGAAGACAACATCTCTCCGGATAATCTGATAGTTTTGATATTAAGAGGAAAACTGTTTACGTTTCTCCATTTATCACTTGGCGTCGACACCTGTTTCAAGTCACTTCTTTCCCCGTGACTCTTCATCAGGACAACAATGGTCGAGAGATTACACTTTAATATAAATGTTATTCTGGTGAAAATTCGAAGACAAAAATATTTGGATAACCCAAAATTAATTCTAAAAATTGTAAATGAAAACTTATGAATTTTTGTAAAGAAAGAAATTAAAAGTCAAAAGCTTACTATTTCATGGCTGATATCACAAGCTTTCTCCCTCTTCGACAGAGCTTAGAAAAAAATAACTTATTCAAGCTATAATTATGCATAAGTCATAATAAAGGACAATGATATTAATAATAGGGGTAAATAGCAGTAACTGTAAACACAATGAACTCCCAACCTCATCTAAAAGAGACATCTCTGAATGGACCAATCAGTAGTAATAGTAAAGTTCCATTCATGATAATTTTATGAATGAATGAACGTAGGAGGAGGAGGAGACTTACTACTACGGCAATGAATGAAGGTGTTGGGATTACGATGTAAACAAAGAAAGAATCTACCAAGTGGGTCAATGGATGACAAGAGGGAATGGAACCAGGAATCATCTCTCTCTCTCTCTCTCTCTCTCTCTCTCTCTCTCTCTCTCTCTCTCGCTTGCTTTGGGGAATCCCATGACAGACCCGGGATCGATCCCACGGGAGGGGTGAGATTGGAAGCTGCAGGGGGGGATTGTTGACCTGCTGAGTAGGATAGGTACCTGAGGGATAGGTGACTGTGGTGGGTCATTGTCAGGGTGAAGAAAGGGGTTGAGCCTCGCAGTTGCATCCCAGAACACTCGGTGAGATCTTGAAGGCTAATTGAGAGAGAGAGAGAGAGAGAGAGAGAGAGAGAGAGAGAGAGAGAGAGAGAGAGAGAGAGAGAGAGAGAGTAATCTTTGAGCATCTCACGTTTTTATGATGTTTCAAAACCCCTTTTGAGATGCATGCTCATCTCTCTCTCTCCTCTCTCTCTCTCTCTCTCTCTCTCTCTCTCTCTCTCTCTCTCTCTCTCCCGAGGGAGAAAGCTGTTTCGTGATTGTGTGTGTGTGTGTTCAAGGGCCCAATCCTCTCCTTCCTTCCTTCCTCTCCTGTACTGGTTTTTCATCTTCATTACGGAATTCAATTAGAAGTCGAGTTTTCGTGATGTTTTTCATATTTTCATCTCTCAATGAACTTTCAAGAATTCTTCATTTTATTCATACCTCATCTAGGACGTGCCTGAAGGATGAAGATATTGGTTCGCGTTTGCTAGGCCCTTCGATTGCCGACTACATCCCAGCCATATATGATTTCTACTCTCTTGTAGGATCGTGGAAAACTAGTTACATATGCAGATGATGCTACTCTCTTTGCCTCATTTCCATATTCTGAATGTAGATCTTGGGTTGTTGAGTCCCTTACTAGAGATATAATTAAAATTAGTGCATAGTGTAAATTATATACACGTGTTTATGTATAACCATTGAAATTCCAAGAATCGATCCCATGAGGGGGTTTGTAGCTAATGTTTCTCTCCTAGGTTTGGAACCACAACAGTTTGTTGACTATCAGGGACAGTTGGATACTGGAATTTCTGGTACACATTGCTTTAAATAAGTAAACCCACCCACACCCTTGCTGCGTGGGGAGTTCCTGTGTTTTGCCTTCACCTCCGCAATTTCTTCCTACACTGTTTGGTTACTTGCTGTGAAGTAAGGGTGTCAGAGGGTGTACGTCTTCGGAGTGAGGTGTAACAGGGACCTAAAGTGTCCAACTGTACCTTGGCTTTTCTCTCTCGTGTGAATATTCATCTTCCAGAGTTGCCAGTTACTCCTATTTAGATTGACTGTTGCCAGTTAGTACCCAGGAGATGCAATTTATTCCTCTTTTTATAACTTTCATATATAACTTTTCATATATTTCTACAATAAATTCGAAAATGCTGAAGCACATGATTCCACCACGTATGTAATTGATTGGATTAGACTTGGCCTTATGCCAGCACAAACTTTTGCAGTTTGCGTAAACAGTTCATGAAATTGCCATCATAAATCAAACGTGGCGTGAAACATCCGTAGACCTTTCAGAAACTACCTCCATTTGCTGTCTTTGTTTACATTTGAGGCGTTACCATGGCAACGGGGACGCTTTATGGCCTGAGGTTGAAGCTTTTAGGGCGATTTGGTCTGGGACATAAAAAGATCTTTTTACCATATCTTCTTATATTGCATTTTGTTGAGAGAGAGAGAGAGAGAGAGAGAGAGAGAGAGAGAGAGAGAGAGAGAGAGAGAGAGAGAGAGAGAGAGAGAAACTATAAAAAAATCATTAGTTAAATTTGGACTCAAGTGGGAGCGTGGAGTCGAAGTCAAATGTTCCCGTAAGATCTGAAGTAAATTCTTCCTTAACTATCTTAAATGCTCCGAAGTTAAAACTTCTAGAAGTTAGAAGTTCTACAAAATGCTCTTTTATTTTGCATTTAGGACTATTAGATATGCTCCCTTTTGTAGATTGTTCTTTGTTGGAGGTATCACAAGTCTCATTTATGCTCCGAAATTCAACGCTCCTTATTGCAAAGATTAAATCATAGGAAATGCTCCAATTAATTTTAGATAATCCAATACGATATGCTCTCCATATATTCCATACATAATTAATATATCAGAGCCCAAATGCTCCCATATGCTCCTCCGTTCGAGCGAGAGCATAGAGTCAACGCTCCGCTTCCCATATCGCAAAATACCAAACAATCTTAAACCAACATTGGATTCAACTCTGAAGGAAGTTCGAGACTCAGTTTTAATCAACAGCTGATGCGATGCGATCTTCGTCTCGGACTCATTTCGGACTAGAGGAAAACTTACTTAATCCAGAGAGTGCAGACCACCGCCACGGCAGATTATTTCTCGAAACAGCTTGCCTTTTCCAGAATCAATTAATAATTTCCAGGTCTTAACATAAGTTTAAAATCCCTGAAAGTTTCATTACTTTACGATTAAAATCATGGCCGTATGGTTGATGACAGTAATTTGACCTTTTGCTTGACCTTGACCTTAACCTTGGACTTGACTTTGACCTTTGACTTGAAACGTGTATTAATTGGCTTGGATTTTCATACACTCAAATATGAACCAAGGTTGAAGTCTCTGTGACAACGATGTCCAAACTTATGACTGATTATATGAATTATACATTTTACTTGACCCTGACCTTTGACCTTGACCTTCCAAAATTTAATCATATCAAGCTTTATACATAACAGTTAATCCCTTAAAGTTTCATTACTCTACTATTAAATTTGTGGCCAGGGAGCTGTTCACAAACAAACAAAAATACACACACACAGAAACAGGAGCGAAAACATAACCTCCTTCCAACTTCGTTGGCGAAGGTAACTATTATATGCAATACTTCTGGGCAGATCCTGTGGTTTATTGAATCATCAAATGTTTTTTTTCGCCTATGTTTGAAAAACTGAAAGTTAAAAAATCATTGTAGTAGTCTAGAAAAATTGTGGATAAATTGCGTATGTCTGATGAATAAAATGTATAAATTATTATATTAAAATCCGTATATAGAGAGAGAGAGAGAGAGAGAGAGAGAGAGAGAGAGAGAGAGAGAGAGAGAGAGAGAGAGAGAGAGAGAGAGAGAGAAAGAGAATATTTTGTACATGAAAATTGGCAATTATATAATAATACTGATAATGATAATAATAATCATTATTATTATGATAATAATAAGAAAAGAGTAACTGTAAACTCAACTGATGAATGAAAATGAATGACATACAGTATATATGACCTGACCTCATTTAAGATAAGTTAAGTGAAGGTCATTTAATGACTTATGTTATTCTGATACAAAATCTTTTCCTTTACTTTCAGGTAAGATTCTTTTGTGTCTTCTGCATCAGGAGGGAGATTGGGAGTCAGGTGTCCAGGTAGAGTGATAAGAGAAGGTTTTTTTGTAGACTATTCTTATAGGTATATATATATATATATATATATATATATATATATATATATATATATATATATATATATATATATATATATATATATATATATATATATATATATATATATATATATATATATATATATATATATATATATATATTATATATTATATAATCGCAAGATTCCAACCTTGGCCACGCATACCCCTCTCACAAAAAACAAAAAACTCTTTTCTTTCAGTATCACTGTTATTGCAAATATGCACAAAAAGGATATGAAAAGATACACTACTAATTTTAGCAGGTGGAAAGTAGTGTAATTTGGATCTTGGGATAATATCATCATCATCATCATCATCATTGCTTTGTTACTCAAATCTTACTTTTGATTCCTATTTTCGTAGCTGATTTATTTTCTTTATTGTTTTTCTTTAGTATTTATTTTTTGTTTTTGTTTACAATTGTCACAAATTTTTTGATCTTTTTTTATCCATAATTTGCAATTTTGGGGAGATTATTATTCTAATTTCTGCAATTGGCAACATTATAATTTATTTTGTTTCAGCTCAACGTTGATTTCTGCAAAATATGAGTTAGAATTTGATATATATACCTGATATGAACTAATTGAGAATATGTATTAGTGCGTTTCATAGATAAGTCTAACTTCATATTTAAATTCAAATAAGTTTTTATTTTTTAACTGTTTAATATAATCGTTTTTGTTTGTAGGTAAGTATGGTTAAAGATGTTTATATTCATAAATCCATACTGTACCTACACACACACACACACTCTTTGGTAGTTAGGAAAGGTGAGTCGATGGGAAGGGTTGAATTTCATAAACCTTAACTTTAATGGAAGTTGTGTATCAGTATATATCTATATAATATATATATATATATATATATATATATATATATATATATATATATATATATATATATATATATATATATATATATATATATATATATATTGTTACGAACTCCCTCTAGAAGGAAGCCATAACGGGTTCTTTTATCTTATTCACAAATCCAGTGACAAAAACTCAAATCAGTAGGAACGAGGAAAACCAGAAAGACACAAGGGCAAAAATTTCACAATATTTATTACAACAATAAAGGTACTAACACTGATGGCCCACAAAAATTAATAAATTGATTAAGTACAATATGCCATCGATTAACTCAATGAGTCACCTAATGCTAAAACTAAACCCTACTCATAGTGAGGAAATCAAATCTTTAATGTTAGGGTATCCAAAAGCCTTTACCCACCACGCTAACCTATTACTAAACAGAAAGGAAAGAAGTGGAAGAACATACAAAAAGAAACAATAATCCTACCTATATCACAATCTAAACCTTAATATTAAAGTACATAATCTTACAACACACTCATATTAAACCTTCAACAGCTTTGACAATAGTTAAATGCACAAATATATCGGTCCTATGACACAGACCGGTACTGATATAGATGAGTCCATTTGCTGCTCAAAAATGTGGTCACAAGTAGTCACTTTCATCAGTAGAACAGCCCTTCACAACCGTTGGTGGATATGCACTTTCAGTCTATGGCTCGACAAAATACAGGGGATGTTCCTCTTACCTGAGAGAAGCCTCCCTACTTGCTCCAACAAGACCACTCTGGTGCTGATACAGTAGATATATCCATCAAAGATGAAAAAGGCTCTCGAGCCCTGCTCTACACCAAACTGCCAATGTCCAGGTTAAACCAGTAGATCACTTGAACCACAGTTGCAAGTCTTGTTCTCACACGTAGCTTCACAGGTAAACTGCCTTCCACATTAAGAAGCAGCTCAATGACAGATTGTATATATATTCCACAATAGGCAGATCAGCAGCTCCAGAGTCTTCAACGGCCTTGAACTCGACTGACGAGGATAATTTAGGAGAGTCACAAGTCACTTCTCCTTACAACACTCCCAGTCACCACAAAGAAAAATAAATGAGTTAAAAATTTGCCAAGGAAGTAAAAATACTGAGGAAGGCCGCACTTCAAAATGCACTCAATAGATGGCGCCACAAAACTTAAGCTTTTTCAACCAAAGCAAATTAAACATTACATTTAAACCAAAGCAAATTAAACACTACATTTAACCAAAATATATGTACTAAGGTAAAACCAACAGCAAAATACTTAATTTAGCTTTACAAAATTGTAAACAAAATAAAAATGAAAGCCATCAGTGCAAAAAGGCAAAAAAACAAGATTTCACTTTAAAATTACGTTACTGCCTGACACCTTCCTCCTTCAACGAAAAAAAAAAAATTAATTTGACTAAACAGGAAAAATATTTTTTTTTTAACCTTAATACGAAAATAAGAAAGTAAACATGACCAACCAAAACACTTAAACTAAGACTACTTAACCTAACTGGACACCCCCCCCCAAAAAAAAAAAAACAGGGAACTCCGGGATTGCACAAAAATAAACAAAAACAACCTTAGAATACATTAATAGCCTATACATCATCTGAAAAGAAAATAAAAAAAATCAGGAACGGCACAGCAGCCCACACTTCACATCCTAGAAGGTGCATCGGGGATCTTGTTGTCCACTCCTTTTATATGCTGAAAGACCAGGTTATATTCCTGAAGGAGAAGTGCCCATCGCAGAATTCTTTGATTCGCTCCCTTCATCTTATTTATAAATACCAACGGGTTATGGTCCGTCAACACTTCAACCTGGAGAGAACTAGATAAGTAAATAGAAAAATGGGTTACGCTCTTCACCAGAGCCAAAGCTTCCTTCTCTATGGTGGAATACCTTCTTTCAGCCGGGAGTAACTTTTTACTGAAATAAGATACAGGGTGCATTTCCCCCTCATCATCTCTCTGAAACAGAACTCCTCCAACACCCACGTCACTGGCATCCACCGCCAAAATAAAAGGTTTATTAAAATTGGGAGAGCTAAGAATTGGTTCCGAGACTAATACCGATTTCAAATTAGAAAATGCTTTTTCACATTCTGTACTCCACAAAAACTTAGTGTTCTTTTTCAATAGATTAGTTAAAGGCTGGGCGATGTCAGCAAAATTCTTCAGGAACCTCCTGTAATACCCTAACATGCCAAGAACTTTGCGGACATCACGGACATTACGCGGCTGAGGAAGGTTGGCTATAACCTCAATATTAGCATGTTTAGGAGCAACCTTCCCCAAACCAACCTCATGACCCAGATACGTCACTACAGCCTTACCAAACTCACACTTATCGACGTTTACAACCAAACCAGCCTTTCGTAAAACCTGAAAGAGTTTTCTTAACCTTTCAACATGGGTTTTCCAGTCCTGACTATATACCACTAAGTCATCAATATATATTTCGGTACCCTCCAGCCCGCATATCACCCTATTCATAAGGCGCTGGAACGTACAGGCTGCATTTTTCAAACCAAAAGGCATCACCTTACACTCATATAACCCATTGGGGGTGACAAATGCCGAAATCTCACGGGCCCTGTGAGACAATGGCACCTGCCAATAACCCTTCAATAAGTCTAATTTCGTTACAAATTTGGCATTACCTATTCGGTCTATTAAATCGTCAATCCGGGGAAGAGGGAAACTGTCACTCTTTGTTACCTGATTAACCCTACGGTAGTCAACACACATTCTATAATTACCATCAGGTTTCTTTACCAGAACAATAGGAGAACTCCAAGGACTTGAACTGGGTTGAATAAGATTGTGGTCCAGCATATACTGTACCTCCTTCTCGACTACTTTGGCTTTTTCTGGGTTCAGGCGGTAAGGAGCCTGCTTTACTGGAAGAGCATCACCAACCTCAACATCATGTTCAAGCCATGAAGTAAGCCCTGGAGCCTCTCTAAACACTTCTGGAAAAGCCGTTATCAAACATAACAAATCTTTCTTCTGGACTTCATCCAGATGTTCCAACAAAACATTTGCCTTATTAAAAATCTCAACCTTAGTTCTTAAATTCTCTACAGGTACATGGTCATCAACAATATCATAAAATACAGTAGCTAGAGGACATGGCATTTCATAAACAATATTTAATGGACTTAGATTTCTACCTTCATATTTCTTTAACCTATTAATGTGAAAAATTCTACTCTTCCTAGTAGAACCTGGAGAATCTAATTCGTAGTTAAAGTCAGACACCTTTCTTATTACCTTCCACGGACCTTTAAATCTGGGTTTCAGAAAACTATCAGGGTCCATATCTAAAACCAGAACCAGATCTCCAGATTCGAAAGAACGACTAACTGCCTTACGATCATGGAATGCTTTCATACTAGCCTGGGAAGCTTCCAGATTACCTTTGGCAAACTTCCAGGCACCACTCAGTTTATTTTTCAAATTGGATAAAAATATATTTAGATTTTGAATTTGTTTTCGTCCCCCAATCAACACTTCAAATAACACTTCTAAAAGACCTCGAACCTCATGACCATACACCAATCTGAAAGGAGAAACACCAGTCGATTCATTTGGGTGAGTTCTTATTGCAAATAACGCATAAGGTAGTTCCTTATCCCAACTACTCTCCCTTTCATAACAGTACTTGCCAATTATACTTTTTAAGGTTTGGTGGAACCTTTCCACAACCCCTTGACTTTCAGGATGGTATGGGACACTGGTGATGTGCTGAATGGCCAGTTCAGCACACCTGTCCTTAAAGTACTTGGAAGTAAAGTTAGTACCACAATCTGATTGAATGGTACAAGGTAACCCATAACGACAAAAATATTCTACTAACTTTTCCCAGACAGCTTTTGACGTTACTTTCCTAAGAGGGAAAGCCTCTGGGAACCGAGAAGCCCTATCCATCACAGTTAATAAATACATATATCCCGATTGAGTTCTAGGTAAAGGACCAACAACATCAATGACAATCTCAGAAAATGGTTCACCAATTACAGGGATGGGTTTTAATGGAGCTTTTCGCAATACCTGATTAGGTTTACCCATGACCTGGCACGTTACACAAGTTCGCAAGAACTGCTTAATACGCCTTCTCATATTAGGCCACCAAAAAAGCTTGGTTAATCTCTTAAAAGTTTTTGTTACCCCAAAGTGTCCCGAGAAAGGATCCTCATGAGCTAACTGCAGCAATTCGTCTCTGAATTGTTTAGGTACCAAAATCTGCTTATGATACTCTGAGGATTCCATAAGAGCAGAACGGCTTAATCTACACAATAATCCTCTCTCCGATACAAAACATGGCTTAGAAATATCATCCCCCTCAGTTATTTCCACATCAAATTCATCATGCTGAGCTTTTATAAAATCAGCCCTATTCCATGCTCTAACTACCTTACTACTATCACTACTTCCTACAGACTCGAGCCTTCCTACTGCTACATCTACTTGAACAGGGTCTAAATGTAAATCCTCTCCGTCCATCAAGAGGTTACGCCCTTTCCTCTGGGAGCGAATAATTACAGCAATGGGTAATTTATTTAAAGTTAAAATGGGAAACAATTCTTGTCCCTCCACATTACACAAGTCATTTCCTAGGATACCATCTATCCCAGGTATA
Source organism: Palaemon carinicauda (assembly GCF_036898095.1). Lineage (NCBI taxonomy): Eukaryota > Metazoa > Arthropoda > Malacostraca > Decapoda > Palaemonidae > Palaemon > Palaemon carinicauda. Next base: position 51,997,196 of record NC_090767.1, on the reverse strand, counting down.
GGTAGTTTATCAACAATGGCCAGATTAATATTCTTTACGACACCCAATATGTCAATCTCTCCTTCAACCACAGGAGCCGACACAACAGTGTCCGGAAAACCACTTAAAATAATATAGTTAGTGATCTTCACGTTAAGAGGTAACCTGCTTCTTAACAATAAAGATCGAGCAGCACCTGTATCCCTCAAAAATTTTATATTTATAACTTCCTTCCCAAATCTCAGCTTACCTGGCCAAATATACTTATTAAATGACAGTCACATGGGGGAATCATTCTCTTTATTACCTTTGTTACCATTTTCTTCATTCTCTACAGATTGTTGAGAAGCCTTAACATTATTCACCACAGCAATAGGAGAAGTAGTCTGCCTCTGTAAATACCTCTGACGAGCAAAACAATTAGCTTGGATATGTCCTGTCTTATTACACCAGTAACAGGTTCTACTTCCCACACCACTTGTTATAGTGCGACTAGGATGAGCATTATTAGTTTTTGCAGAATTCCTATCTACAAAATTACCACTGGGATTACTGTTTGGTTGATTTTTGACCTGAAAATTGGAATTTGCTTTAGAGTTAGAGTAAGCCTGGAAATTAGAATTATTTTGGTTAGCAAACACCCTCTTTTTACTCTCCCAGTTACCCTTGACCACAGGGAAATTACCCCTGACGTTCTCAGTACCAACCTTATGGGTCAATATATATTCATCACTCAACTGAGCAATTCTGGGAAAAGAAGTCACTTTCAAGTCTTCTAAATGAACTCTTAAATCTTTAGCACACGATTTTTTAAAATCTTCAATCAATATCAACTCTCTCAAGGCCGCCAAAGTAGTTACTTGGCGACTCTTGAGCCAATCATCAAAATGCTCCTGCTTTACACGAGCAAACTCCACATAAGTCATGTTCGGGGTTTTGTTAAAATTCCTAAACCTCTGCCTGTAGGCCTCGGGAACCAAATCATAAGCTTTTAATATCAAAGCTTTCACTTTCTCATAATCCCGAGATACTTGCTCCTCTATGGCATTATAAACCTTCTGAGCCTTGCCCAGTAAGCGACATTGAATCAACACTGTCCAGACCTCCCTAGGCCAAGACAACCTAGAAGCAACCCTTTCGAAAGCCTTAAAGAATTCAGGCACATTCTCCTCAGTAAAACAAGGTACAAGTTTTAGAGCATCCCCAAAACTAAACTTTTCCCCAATATCTTCATGGATGCGGGTACTCTCACACTTCTTACCTTGCTGGATCTTGGCCAGCTCTAACTGCATGCTAAGCATCGTTCTCTCATGTGCTCTGATTCTCTCAAACTCCTCGAACTCTAACTTCTTTAGTTCCAACATGTTCTGGAAATCCTTAACTAGTGGCTTATTTTCTCCTTTGACCGAACGAGTAGGAACAGCTGGAGACACATTATCAGTACGAGGAACCCCCTCAGTCTGACTTTTACCATCAGGCAGACTGCCATACCCTTCAAAAATCAGTCCACATTGAGACGGATCCTGAAAAAGACTCAATCCCGGAGCCCCTTCTACATCAGACTCACTCATGCTTTCACTAGTTAATTCATCAGCAGTTTGTTTAAGTTCACACAGCCTATTCTTTACCAAATCATATACGTCCATTTTCAATTCCCTATTTGTCAAAGAAATGCCTAACGACCTAGCACAAGCTTTCAAGTTTCCTTTAGTTAGAGCACTCAAATACCTAATACAATTCTCATTAGCCAAAAATTCGGCAGGGTTAAATTCTACATCAGACATAATGAAAAGGAAAAGAAGGAAGGTGGTGAGGCACAACAAAAATAAATACTGAAAAATCTCACCCAGAGCACAGTCTGGTAACTCGCACCACCGATTGAGTTTGTCCTGGATCCTGTCACGGTCGCCAAAATATGTTACGAACTCCCTCTAGAAGGAAGCCATAACGGGTTCTTTTATCTTATTCACAAATCCAGTGACAAAAACTCAAATCAGTAGGAACGAGGAAAACCAGAAAGACACAAGGGCAAAAATTTCACAATATTTATTACAACAATAAAGGTACTAACACTGATGGCCCACAAAAATTAATAAATTGATTAAGTACAATATGCCATCGATTAACTCAATGAGTCACCTAATGCTAAAACTAAACCCTACTCATAGTGAGGAAATCAAATCTTTAATGTTAGGGTATCCAAAAGCCTTTACCCACCACGCTAACCTATTACTAAACAGAAAGGAAAGAAGTGGAAGAACATACAAAAAGAAACAATAATCCTACCTATATCACAATCTAAACCTTAATATTAAAGTACATAATCTTACAACACACTCATATTAAACCTTCAACAGCTTTGACAATAGTTAAATGCACAAATATATCGGTCCTATGACACAGACCGGTACTGATATAGATGAGTCCATTTGCTGCTCAAAAATGTGGTCACAAGTAGTCACTTTCATCAGTAGAACAGCCCTTCACAACCGTTGGTGGATATGCACTTTCAGTCTATGGCTCGACAAAATACAGGGGATGTTCCTCTTACCTGAGAGAAGCCTCCCTACTTGCTCCAACAAGACCACTCTGGTGCTGATACAGTAGATATATCCATCAAAGATGAAAAAGGCTCTCGAGCCCTGCTCTACACCAAACTGCCAATGTCCAGGTTAAACCAGTAGATCACTTGAACCACAGTTGCAAGTCTTGTTCTCACACGTAGCTTCACAGGTAAACTGCCTTCCACATTAAGAAGCAGCTCAATGACAGATTGTATATATATTCCACAATAGGCAGATCAGCAGCTCCAGAGTCTTCAACGGCCTTGAACTCGACTGACGAGGATAATTTAGGAGAGTCACAAGTCACTTCTCCTTACAACACTCCCAGTCACCACAAAGAAAAATAAATGAGTTAAAAATTTGCCAAGGAAGTAAAAATACTGAGGAAGGCCGCACTTCAAAATGCACTCAATAGATGGCGCCAAAAAACTTAAGCTTTTTCAACCAAAGCAAATTAAACATTACATTTAAACCAAAGCAAATTAAACACTACATTTAACCAAAATATATGTACTAAGGTAAAACCAACAGCAAAATACTTAATTTAGCTTTACAAAATTGTAAACAAAATAAAAATGAAAGCCATCAGTGCAAAAAGGCAAAAAAACAAGATTTTACTTTAAAATTACGTTACTGCCTGACATATATATATATATATATATATATATATATATATATATATATATATATATATATATATATATATATATATATATATATATATATATATATATATATATATATATATATAATCACCAACAGCACATCTAACACGTATAAGGTATGAAGACCTCGTGTCTCTCTCGATCCCTCTATTCCATAACTTATCATCTTCGCAACACTATAATTTCTTTCTTACAACTTGAAGTTAAAGAAAAAAACAACAGGTTTAAGTACTGTTTTGGTCTTTGTTTTGTCTGTCTGTCTCTGTTAAGGACGTAATAATTCAATTTCTGGTGAAGAGATTTCGGGAGATGGAGGAAGATGCTGGAAGGGAATATTAATCTGCTGAGAGTCAGTGTCCCATTGACTTCCCGTTTGGAGGAACAAACGCCTAGATATGTATAGCATCCATCTCTTTAATGAGGTACAAATTAATCTCATCCGAGAGAGAGAGAGAGAGAGAGAGAGAGAGAGAGAGAGAGAGAGAGAGAGAGAGAGAGAGAGAGAGAGAGAGAAGGGGGTACTCTCCTACAAGTGACCACAGGAAGAACTTCTCTCCTCCAGCAGATGTAAACAAAGTCGTCTTCTGCCTAAAAGTCTATCAATAATTCAGGGCAAATCAGCGTCACGCGTGGCCAGGATTTCAACTTCTTCCTTTCCACACGATTTTCACAGAGATTTCTTTGTTGTTGTTATGGTTATTATTGCATCTTTATACATTCTGGATTCTTATAGTGCCCCCAGAGAGTTAAAACAGACGGCAATGTAAGATATTGCTGTCGTTAGAGACCCTCCTTATAACAATAACTCAAGATCTCTCTCACATCTTTATATCCCGTTATATCCTTAACATCACACAGGCCTTATGCCAGCACAGAATATTGCCTGAAGGTGATCCCTGAATGAATTGAATGTTACGGGTAATAAAAAACACTTAGAAGAGCCACTCACTTTCTCACAAGAATGATAATTATATTAATAAACCCAAGAGGTCCATTGCACAAGATAGTAATATTGGGTTAGTAAGGGACGACCTTCTTTCCTTCGTGACCTGCTTTTCTCCATGACCTGCTTTTCTCCATGACCTGCTTTCCTTCAAGACCTCATTTTCTTCATAGACCTGCTTCTCTCATGGCCTGCTTTCCTTCATCACCTGCTTTCCTCATGACCTGCTTCTCTCATGACCTGCTTTCCTTCAAGACCTGTTTTTCTCATGACCTGCTTTTCTCATGACCTGCTTTCCTCGTGACCTGCTTTCCTACAGGACCTGCTTTCCTCATGACCTGCTTCCTCATAGACCTGCTTTCCTACAAGACCTTCTTTCCTCATGACCTGCTTTCCTCATGACCTGCTTTCCTACAAGACCTTCTTTCCTCATGACCTGCTTTCCTTCAAGTCCTGCTTTTCTCATGACCTGCTTTCCTACAAGACCTTCTTTCCTCATAACCTGCTTTCCTACTAGACCTTTTTTCCTCATGACCTGCTTTCCTCATGACCTGCTTTCCTACAAGACCTTCTTTCCTCATGACCTGCTTTCATTCAAGACCTGCTTTCCTCATGACCTGCTTTCCTCATGACCTGCTTTCCTACAAGACCTTCTTTCCTCGTGACCTGCTTTCCTACAAGACATTTTTTCCTCATGACCTGCCTTCCTCGTGACCTGCTTTCCTCATGACCTGCCTTCCTCATGACCTGCTTTCCTCATGACCTGCTTTCCTACAAGAACTTCTTTCCTCATGACCTGCTTCCTCATAACCTGCTTTCCTCATGACCTTCTTTCCTCATGACCTGCTTTCCTTCAAGACCTGCTTTCCTCATGACCTGCTTTCCTCAGACCTCTTTCCTCATGACCTGCTTTCCTACTAGACCTTGCTTTCCTCATGACCTGCTTTCCTTCATGACCTGCTTTCCTCATGACCTGCTTTCCTCATGACCTGCTTTCCTTCATGACCTGCTTTCCTCATGACCTGCCTTCCTCGTGACCTGCTTTCCTACAAGACCTGCTTTCCTCATGACCTGCCTTCCTCATGACCTGCTTTCCTACAAGTCCTGCTTTCCTCATGACCTTTCCTCATGACCTGCTTTCCTCATGACCTGCTTTCCTATAAGACCTTTTTCCTCATGACCTGCTTTCCTCATGACCTGCTTCCTCATGACCTGTTTTCCTCAAGACCTGCTTTCCTCATGACCTGCTTTCCTCATGACCTGCTTTCCTACAAGACCTGCTTTCCTCATGACCTGCTTTCCTCATGACCTGCTTTCCTACAAGACCTTCTTTCCTCATGACCTGCTTTCCTTCAGACCTGCTTTCCTCATGACCTTCTTTCCTCATGACCTGCTTTCCTTCATGACCTGCTTTCCTCATGACCTGCTTCCTCTGACCTGCTTTCCTACAAGACCTGCTTTCCTCATGACCTGCTTTCCTAAGACCTCTTTCCTCATGACCTGCCTTTCCTCATGACCTGCTTTCCTAAAGACCTCTCTCCCATGACCTGCTTTCCTCTGACCTGCTTTCCTCAAGACCTGCTTTCCTCATGACCTGCTTTCCTCATGACCTGCTTTCCTACAAGACCTTCTTTCCTCATGACCTGCTTTCCTCAAGACCCTTTTCTCATGACCTGCTTTCCTACAAGACCTTCTTTCCTCATGACCTGCTTTCCTTCAAGACCTGCTTTTCTCATGACCTGCTTTCCTCATGACCTTCTTTCCTCATGACCTGCTTTCCTCATGACCTACTTTTCTCATGACCTGCTTTCCTATGACCTCTTTCCTCATGACCTGCTTTCCTACAAGACCTCTTTCCTCATGACCTGCCTTCCTAAAACCGTCTTTCTCATGACCTGCTTTCCTACAAGACCTCTTTCTCATGACCTGCTTTCCTCATGACCTGCTTTCCTCATGACCTGCTTTCCTCAAGACCTTCTTTCCTCATGACCTGCTTTCCTCATGACCTGCTTTCCTACAAGACCTTCTTCCTCATGACCTGCTTTCCTTCATGACCTGCTTTACTCATGACCTGCTTTCCTACAAGACCTTCTTTCCTCATGACCTGCTTTCCTCATGACCTCTTTCCTCATGACCTGCTTTCCTCAAGACCTGCTTTCCTCATGACCTCTTTCCTTCAGACCTGCTTTCCTCATGACCTGCTTTCCTCATGACCTGCTTCCTCGTGACCTGCTTTCCTACAAGACCTGCTTTCCTCATGACCTGCTTTCCTCAGACCTGCTTTCCTCATGACCTGCTTTCCTCATGACCTGCTTTCCTACAAGACCTTCTTTCCTCATGACCTGCTTTCCTACAAGACCTGCTTTCCTCATGACCTGCTTTCCTCATGACCTGCTTTCCTATAAGACCTTCTTTCCTCATGACCTGCTTTCTTCAAGACCTGCTTTTCTCATGACCTGCTTTCCTCAGACCTGCTTTCCTCATGACCTGCCTTCCTCGTGACCTGCTTTCCTACAAGACCTGCTTTCCTACAATGACCTCTTTCCTCGTGACCTGCTTTCCTTCAAGACCTGCTTTCCTCATGACCTGCTTTCCTATGACCTTCTTTCCTCATGACCTGCTTTCCTCAAGACCTGCTTTCCCCATGACCTGCTTCCTCATGACCTGCTTTCCTACATGACCTCTTTCCTCATAACCCTTTTCCTACAAGTCCTTCTTTCCTCATGACCTGCCTTCCTCGTGACCTGCTTTCCTACAAGACCTGCTTTCCTCATGACTGCCTTTCTCGTGACCTTCTTTCCTCATGACCTGCTTTCCTACAAGACCTTCTTTCCTCATGACCTGCTTTCCTACAAGACCTTCTTTCCTCATGACCTGCTTTCCTGTGACCTGCTTTCCTACAAGACCTGCTTCCCTCATGACCTGCCTTCCTCATGACCTTCTTTCCTCATGACCTGCTTTCCTACAAGACCTTCTTTCCTCATGACCTGCTTTCCTACAAGACCTTCTTTCCTCATGACCTCTTTCCTACAAGACCTTCTTTCCTCATGACCTACTTTCCTCAAGACCTGCTTTCCTCATGACCTGCTTTCCTACAAGACCTTCTTTCCTCATGACCTGCCTTCCTCGTGCCTGCTTTCTACAAGACCTGCTTTCCTCATGACATGCTTTCACGTGACCTTCTTTCCTCATGACCTGCTTTCCTACAAGACCTTCTTTCCTCATGACCTGCTTTCCTACAAGACCTTCTTTCCTCATGACCTGCCTTCCTGTGACCTGCTTTCCTACAAGACCTGCTTCCCTCATGACCTCTTCCTCATGACCTTCTTTCCTCATGACCTGCTTTCCTACAAGACCTTCTTTCCTCATGACCTGCTTTCCTACAAGACCTTCTTTCCTCATGACCTGCTTCCTTCAAGACCTGCTTTCTCATGACCTGCTTTCCTCATGACCTGCTTTCCTTCATGACCTGATTTCCTCGTGACCACCCTTCCTCATGACCTGCTTTCCTCATGACCTGCCTTTCCTCATGACCTGCTTTCCTACAAGACATTCTATCCTCATGACCTGCTTTCCTCAAGACCTGCTTTCCTCATGACCTTGCTTTCCTCATGACCTGCTTTCCTACAAGACCTGCTTTCCTCTTAACCTGCTTTCCTACAAGACCTGCTTTCCTCATGACCTGCTTTCCTCAAGACCTGCTTTCCTATGACCTGCTTTCCTACAAGACCTTCTTTCCTCATGACCTGCTTTCCTACAAGACCTTCTTTCCTCATGACCTGCCTTCCTCATGACCTGCTTTCCTACAAGACCTGCTTTCCTCATGACCTGACTTCCTCATGACCTGCTTTCCTCATGACCTGCTTCCTCATGACCTGCTTTCCTCATGACCTGCTTTCCTACAAGACCTTCTTCTCCTCATGACCTGCCTTCCTCATAACCTGCTTTCCTACAAGACCTTCTTTCCTCATGACCTGCTTCCTCAAGACCTGCTTTCTCATGACCTGCTTCCTACAAGACCTTCTTTCCTCATGACCTGCTTTCCTACAAGACCTTCTTTCCTCATGACCTGTTTTCCTTCAAGACCTGCTTTCCTTCATGACCTGCTTCTCTCATGACCTGCTTTCCTTCATGACCTGCTTTCCTCATGACCTGCCTTCCTCGTGACCTGCTTTCCTACAAGACCTGCTTTCCTCATGACCTGCTTTCCTCATGACCTGTCTTTCCTCATGACCTGCCTTTCTCATGACCTGCTTTCCTTCAAGACCTGCTTTCCCATGACCTGCTTCCTCGTGACCTGCTTTCCTATAAGACCTTCTTTCCTTTTGACCTGCTTTCCTACAAGACCCTTTCCTCATGACCTGCTTTCCTTCAAGACCTGCTTTCCTTCATGACCTGCTTTCCTCATGACATGCTTCCTCATGACCTGCTTTCCTCATGACCTGCCTTCCTCGTGACCTGCTTTCCTACAAGACCTGCTTTCCTCATGACCTGCCTTTCCTCATGACCGTCTTTCCTCATGACCTGCTTTCCTACAAGACCTTCTTTCCTTCATGACCTGCTTTCCTCATGACCTGCCTTCCTCATGACCTGCTTTCCTTCAAGACCTGCTTCTCCCATGACCTGCTTTCCTCTTGACCTGCTTTTCTACAAGACCTGCTTTCCCATGACCTGCTTTCCTCTTGACCTGCCTTCCTCATGACCTACTTTACTCATGACCTGCTTTCCTACAAGACCTGCTTTCCTTCATGACCTGCTTTCCTCATGACCTGCTTTCCTTCAAGACCTTCTTTCCTCTCGACCTACTTTCCTTCAAGACCTTCTTTTCTCATGACCTGCCTTCCTCATGACCTGATTTCCTCATGACCTGATTTCCTCATGACCTGCTTTCCTCATGACCTGCTTTCCTGCAAGACCTTCTTTCTTCGTGACTGCTTTCCTTTAAGACCTGCTTTCCTCATGACCTGCTTTCCTCATGACCTGCTTTCCTACAAGACCTTCTTTCCTCATAACCTGCTTCTCCTACAAGACATTCTTTCCTCATGACCTGCCTTCCTTATGACCTGCTTTCCTACAAGACCTTCTTTCCTCATGACCTACTTTCATTCAAGACCTGCTTTTCTCATGACCTGCTTTCCTACAAGACCTTGTTTCTTCATGACCTGCTCTCCTTCAAGACCTGCTTCCCTCATGACCTGCTTTCCTAAAACACCCTCTTTCCTCGTGACCTGCTTTCCTTCAAGACATGTTTTCCTCATGACCTGCTTTCCTCATGACCTGCTTTCCTACAAGACCTCTTTCCTCATGACCTGCCTTTCCTCATGAGCTTCTTTCCTACAAGACCTTCTTTCCTCATGACCTACTTTCCTTCAAGACCTGCTTTTCTCATGACCTGCTTTCCTCAAGACCTGCTTTCCTACAAGACCTTGCTTTCCTCATGACCTGCTCTCCTTCAAGACCTGCTTCCCTCATGACCTGCTTTCCTAAAACACCCTCTTTCCTCGTGACCTGCTTTCCTTCAAGACATGCTTTCCTCATGACCTGCTTTCCTCATGACCTGCTTTCCTACAAGACCTTCTTTCCTCATAACCTGTTTTCCTACAAGACCTTCTTTCCTCATGACCTGCCTTCCTCATGAGCTTCTTTCCTACAAGACCTTCTTTCCTCATGACCTGCTTTCCTTCAAGACCTGCTTTTCTCATGACCTGCTTTCCTACAAGACCTGCTTTCCTCATGACCTGCCTTCCTCATGACCTTCTTTCCTCATGACCTGCTTTACTACGAGACCTTCTTTCTTCATGACCTGCCTTCCTTGTGACCTGATTTCCTACAAGACCTGCTTTCCTCATGACCTGCCTTCCTCATGACCTTCTTTCCTTTTGATCTGCTTTCCTACAAGACCTTCTTTCCTCATGACCTGCTTTCCTACAAGACCTTCTTTCCCCATGACATGCTTTCCTTGAAGACCTGCTTTCATTCATGACCTGCTTCTCTCATGTCCTGCTTCCCTTTATGACCTGCTTTCCTCATGACCTGCCTTCCTCGTGACCTGCTTTCCTCATGACCTACTTTCCTCATGACCTGCTTTCCTACAAGACCTTCTTTCCTCATGACCTGCTTTCCTCATGACCTGCCTTCCTCATGACCTTCTTTCCTTCAAGACCTGCTTATCCCATGACCTGCTCTCCTCGTGACCTGCTTTCCTACAAGACCTGCTTTCCGCATGACCTGCCTTCCTCATGACCTGGTTTCCTACAAGACCATCTTTCCTTAAAGACCTGCTTTTCTCCATGACCTTCTTTCCTTCAAGACCTGCTTTCCTCATGACCTGCTTTCTTCATGACCTGCTTTCCTTCATGACCTGCTTTCCTCATGACCTGCTTTCCTTCATGACCAGCTTTTCTTCTTCTTCTTCTTCTTCTTCTTCTTCTTCTTGCACAACAACAAAAGACTTTCATGAATATTTCCAGGATAAAAATGTTCACGTTTTAGAGCATTCTTTTCAAATTTAACTCTTGAGGATAATTTTAATCAATCCAGAGATGAGAATAACAGAAATTGTTATTTGACAAAGTTTTTTGGAGACTTCTACTCGCAGAAATATATGCACACACACGTTATATATATACAGACACACACACACACACACACACACACACACACACATATATATATATATATATATATATATATATATATATATATATATATATATATATGAATATGTGTGTGTATGTATGTAGAAATGTATGTATGCATGCAACAACAACAACAACAACAACAACAAATAATGCAGCCATTTTTAGTCCCCTGTAGGAAAAGGCCTCAGATATGTGAATTCATGCCTGGGATTTGGCCAATTCTCATCAGCACACGGTCCATTGTGGATTGGTGATGGTGGGAGATTTTTGTATGATATCTCATAGCAAACCAATCTACTATGGGTGGCCCTGACTAAGACAGCTTTGCTGATCATGGCTACATATCAGTGGCATTAATTGCTTTAAACACAAGATTAAAATTTTCACCCATTCATCCCTTCGTAACTTGCTAAGTAGTTTTATCAGTCCACCTCAAGCATTGAACTGTAGGCTTTTCTTGAAGGTCTGATTCTTGGTAACACTTGTTAGGCGGAACCATACGATGGCAACACTGCCTTTGCTCTGCCGGATGAAGACTTTCTCTGCATTGTTGTTAATATCATCAGTTGGTTTTTTCTATTTCTTAGCAAATCAAATATTTATAAAGTTTTCCTTTTTAATTGTTTAGTTATTTATAAGTGATGGAATATTTTTAGAGCAATACTTTCAACACCGGAAGTACGATAGCTTCCTATTCAGCAGCCAGATGTACAATAACTTTCCTTGACGCGACGGAGCAACGAAAGCTTTTAAATTTAGCCAAAACGATCAAAGTGAGTCAAAGATCATTGAAGCTTTGATGGCTTTGAGACCTCCTTTGTAGTGTTGCTTTGACGAAACAAAGCAGATTTGACAAACAAAATGACCTCAAACGATTATGTTGTCTTTGTGGCAGATAGAATTAGCTTCGCTTTCCTAATATACTGACTTTAAACAGTCTCGTCTTTATGCATCGTTCGTTTCCCTTTGAAATCGCTCAAAACAAAAGTAATTAATTCCATAATTATAGTTATACATAATGAAACGAGACAATGAAATTAGAATACCAAAACATTACTCTAGCTTCTCTACTTTACCTAATTTTCATAGACAAAAATATCGAGACAAATTTACCAGACATTTTGGGAGACAAACAAAAATGACAGAAGACCCAGAAACTTGTATCTGTCTGTCTACTTCCAACGTTCTGTTTTGGAAACCTCTCATTGGAAGCTTT